>NW_027151010.1:0-462883 GCF_018691715.1 Phytophthora cinnamomi
TTTGACTGCAGCCTGCCACTCACCAGCTTCAGCGAAATGGTGCTCAGCTTCCTTGTAGTTTCCTTCATGCTCAAGCTGTTGAGCAAGGTACAGATGAGTATCCTTGAGTAGATCCTTCCGATACTTGGTTACAAGGCGAATCATTTGCTCATAGTTCTTGTGGTTCTTGTACATGTTGATGGCTAAGTCGGGCTCGTTCACAGTCAGGAAGAGCTTCTCGCCTCCTTCAGCTTGCCAGCACTCCATTCGGTGTGCCTGCTCCACGTAAAGTCTTTCCGTCTCGTACTTGTCCAAGTGGTTGAGTGCAACTTGGTATGCTGCATCCCATTTGTTGGCACGGGTGTACATCTCCACAGCATCACGAGCAGCGTCAGTGATAAAGCAGCGTTCAGCCTGCTCAAGATTGCCTGCGTCCTGGTAGTGGCGTGCGGAGTCGCCGATAGTATGGAAGGGAGACGTCGTCCTCCAAATTCTCCACAAGTTGGCTGGCCTTGGCCACTGCCGTGAATTTAATGCGGCTTCAACAGCCTTCGTAGGCACGTTGCCCTCGATGTAGTGGTTGATAGCCATGTCCATTTGCTTTTGAGATACAAGGTAGTCACCCCAAGCTTCCTCGAGACGCAGTACCTTGTCTGGAAAGTGCTTTCGTGAGACTCAACAGCTTTTCGGAACGCGTTAGCTTTGATGAATGCTGCGAGTGCTCGACTCTCTTGCTCCATTTTCTCAAACTGATCACCCGCCTTCTCGAACATGCCTGCCGAGTACAGGGCATCGGCTACAGTTTCCAGAAGTTGTTTATGATCACGACCAAGGTTTCGCTGGTTCAACAGCTGTGCAGCCTTCGCAGGTAGACCACCTTTCAGATACAGACTCACTGCACTAGCGTAGTCGCCATCCTTGACCTTAACTGCTGCAGCCTTCTCCTCCTGTCGGGACTCGACAAGATAATCGTAGTAGCTTCTCTTCATCTGTTCGCATCCAGCGTGGTTCTTCGCTTCAGCAACTCGGATGGCATCTTCCCACTTGTGTAAATGCTGATACATCTCGATGGCCTCGTCCACTTGACCCTGTGCAAGCAGCAAGTGCTCCGCACTGCGGTAGTCGTTCTTGAGCACAGCAAGTCGTGCTCGCACTTTCCAGTGAGCAAGCCCATTGAGGCGGTCCTTCTCCTGCCAGTCGAGCTTGTTGAGTTTCCGCAGATAACGCGAGCGCGCAACGTCTCCTAGAGCAGCGGCACAACGCTCAGCGATGCGATGGTCGTTCTGTGTCAATGCCTCTGACTCAATTGACTCCACATAGCCTCGGTCTCAGGAGTTAGTTCAAGGGGCTCAGGATCGACATCGCATTGACGAGCTGTCCGTCGTCCACAGCAGCACCAAACGCAATGAGTGACTCGTCGTCAAGCTGGTAAGAGGCAGTGTTCATTCCTTCGTCCACGATTACTTCAGTGCGGCCATTGCCGCGCTCAATTTCTCATCACCCTTGATCTGATAAATGGTGGCCTTATCAGGCGAGCGAATATTGTACCAGACCGACAGGTTACCACGATTCTGCGCAACGACCACGTCCGATTCAGGCACCCACTGCACGTAGTTACAGTAGTTGAGCAACGTGCTGCGCTTCTGGGTATCGAGATCAAACAGGTGGAGCTGGCGTCTCTTATCACGGAACAGGAGCAAGTTTCCGCGTGAGTTTAGCTCCAGCCAGTCTACACGGGAGTCATGGTTGACCGTGGAGGCTGCACGGCATGAAGGTCGGTGATGCAGATTGTTTGCAGATCCAGCAAATACGCAATTTTCTTGTTCTCCTGGGGTGGCATCGGTTCGCCTCCATCTTGCGGCATGGGGGGTGGAGGCCGCTCGTTGATCCTCACACTGAGCAAGTGCGTGTTCAAGTGTTCCGTCCTCACTGAACCTAAGAGTTCGTTTTGCCCGTATTCGATGAGGGACAGTTCACCCGCCTGGTACACGACGATGCAGACACTCGTTGTCTAGCATGTATTTTCGGCTCCTGTTGACTGCCATTGCACCTCGCTAATGCGTGAAGAATCAAGATCGCCAACAAGGAGCGTGTTGGTCGTATTGCCCACCAGGAATCGATCTTGGAACACGTTCAGCTTGATTATCTCACACCCGAATGCGGATCGCACCACAACCCGCCCGTGGCGAGTCGTTTAACGATCGGCTTAGCGATACGTACGTGAACTCAAACTTGCCTTTGTAACGATAGCGACGCACACAAGCATCATACAGATCCAACGCGCCACACACAGAGCCAACGGCTAAGCGACTGCCATCATGCTTCCATGCGAGTGCCGTGACCGAATAGAGTTGGGAATGCTCTTTGATCCCACAGTTCCAGGATTCGGTTTTGTGCTGGTAGTTGAACGTGTAGAAGGAGTCAAAGTTGCCCGACCACAGACTCACCTGTCGGATTGAACACACTGCATGTGAACTCACCACTTCTCATCTGCCGAGTAGTCGAACGTGCGAAGCTGACCGCCATCCTTGTCGTAGAAGGACACTCGGCGATCGTTGCCCGCAGCTACGATACTTTCTCCCCACGAAAGCGCGTAGGGAACGCAAGAGTGCACCACAAGCTTCGCGTGCGTCGGCCCCCCAGTCACATCGTCGAAAATGAAGCGATAAATGGCCCCGTCGTAATGCGCCGACAGAATGGCAGTACCCTCGGGTTACTGCACACCAGGACATACGACCCGGATGCATAGAGCGTGGCCGGCTTGTTACTGCGTAATTGCCCGACCTTCACCTTGCCGTCTGCCAGGCCGAAGACGATCTCGTTCGGGTGGGTGCTCGGCCACGTGAGTGTCGTCACGGAGCTGGGCTGCGCGAACTTGTTGCAGATGCTCTTCTTGTCGCCAAACTCGGGGTCGATCGAGACGAAGCGATGTTGTCACTCTGAGCGCCGCCGTGGTCGAGTCCGGCGAGAACTCGAGCGCGCGCGATGTAGTTCTTCGTTGTGGGCGTCGGAACGTCCTTGCGCTCGCGGTTTGCGTCGGTGCAGGTGGCGGGGTGAGTCGCCGGTTGTTCGGCGAGGACGCGTTGACGGCGCCATCACATCGCCTGCACGCCTGATGTCGTGAAGCGCAGCTGCATCTCGTCATCCTCCTTTGGAGCGTGGAGGATGCTGGAGCTGCAAGCGCCTCTTTGCAGTTCTTCGAAGCGACGTATAGTTCAGGCTGCGGTTCATGTTTTTGCGCGTTATCAAACGGTAATGTCCTGCGTTTGAATGATTACCCTCGATTGTGCCATTGGAATTTCGTCATTTATGAATACGGCTCGTGGATGCAGGCGGGCGAGCGCGCGCAGCGCGCCGCGCTGGACTTCAAAAGCGCGCAGGTTTCGGTGAAACGGCGGCGGCGAAAGCGGCAAAAGCAGCGGACGCGAAGGCGGCGCTGGCGCAGCGCGCAGACGAATTCTACGCCGACGGGCGGCAAGAGTTGATGGAGGTCAAGAGGGAGAGGTTGAGAACTTTGCGCGGGAACTGGCGGATTCGGCGATCTGATCCCGAAATCACGGTGGCGTTGGGCGAACAAGGACGCGGTGGGCAATCTCCAGCTTCTTCGTGAAGGAGACCAAGGAGCAGATCCAGTTGAGACTCATGGAACGCCCGTTGGATCTGTCAAGAGACGCCGCCGCTGCGGATTACCATTACTGGGCCGAAGTGGACGTACAGCATGTCAAGGAGAAAGGTACGTGGCGATGAGTGGATTGGATGGGTTATTTGCTGACCGAGTATGCCATGTGTTTGGCAGTGGACACCAACGAGAGTCTGATGTTCGACCAATGGCTTACCAAGATCCACGACAAGTACGACAATGAACACTTGAACCACTTTGAGCACAATCTGGAAGTGTGGCGTGAGCTGTGGCGAGTCACGGAGCGTGCCACGCACGTTGTGGTCGTGGCTGATGTGCGCAACCCGCTGCTGCACATCCCGGCGTCGGTGTATGATCTCGTCACGAAGGAACTCAAGAAACCCATGGTTGTGGTCCTCAACAAGGTTGACTTGATTCCAACTTCTGTGGTACAGCTCTGGAAACGCTACTTGGCTACGCGGTTCCCCTTGCGCAGCAGGTCTGCTTCTCATCCCGCTCGAATGCTGTTCACGGCGATAACGATGTCAGTACTCGTCGAGAGTGCTCAGGTAAATGGCCCTTCTAAGAAGCTATTAGAAGTGATGTCGTACTCTAAGAAACTCATGTGATTTGATTGTTTGTCATTCACAGCAAGAGCTCGAAGTTGGCGATGCATCTGCAATCAAGGGCGCTGTAGACATCCTTGTCGCTTGCGGTATCGACGCAGTGGAGGCTCAACAGCTTGCCGAGGAGTTGAATGCAAGCATGACCGAGCAAGAGAGCTTGCAGGTGCAGTTTGACGCGGTGCAAGAGAAGAAAAGACAGGAGGTAAACGTCGTAGCAGGCGCAAACAGAAGAGCCGTGGAGGCCGGAATGGCGTGGGCGAAGACGGTGCTCCTGTCGTGTATGAATGCCAGCACTGCGGTTGTGATGATGCCGTCGTTGCTTGCATGTCGTGTGCGATTGGTGGACGACCAAGTGCCTCCGATGCAAATGTCAAGGACGAAGCAGACGCTGTTGCTCGGGGCTACTTGTTGTGTTCCCGGTGCGAACGTGAGGAGCACGCTGAACTTAAGGCCACTTCCAGGTGCGGCTGCAGTCGGCGTTGGCTGCGATGTCCACGGACCCTGCGGTGGCTGGCAGTGCCGCTGCCATTGGACAGGCCAACACTCCGAAGGTTACGATCGGTCTCATTGGACATCCCAACGTGGGTAAGTCGAGTGTGCTGAATGCACTGGCGGGCAAGAAGATCGTGAGTGTATCGCACACTCAGGACACACGAAGCGTCTCCAGTCGATCATGATCGCCCCTGAGATCTGTATTTGTGATTGCCCCGGTCTCGTGTTCCCGTTTGCCGGTGTACCGAAGTATCTTCAGGAGCTCAGCGGGCTGTACCCATACTCTCAGGTATGAATTGCCAACTCTCCTTGTTCTTGCCTTTTTTTCACTACTAACCTCTTTGGCTTTTTCGTTGTTAGATTCGTGAACCGTATTCGGCAGTGCGTTTTCTGGCAGAACACGTTGTGCTGGAACGCATTTTGGACCTGAAGCCCCGCACACAGCTCTTTGACGGCTTAGAGGAGGAACTGGTACGTCAGTTGTCATCGCAGAGATTGCTGCCACATTTGCTAATGACTTCATTCGTTCTCTATCTGCAGGAGTGGACACCATGGACATTGTGTGAAGCGTACGCGGAGAAGCGAGGCTACCGCACGGACCGTCGCGGTAGACCGGATCACCAGCGAGCTGGATCGGAGCTGGTTCGTGATACGGTTGATGGCATTTTGCCCCTCTTCTTCCTTCCACCGGACTACACAGGCAAGGATATCACACCGGCCAGTATTGCCAGTACTGCAAGCAGGAGGAAGCGTCTAAGACTAGTGCACGAAGAGAGTGATGCTGACGCTGACAATGACGAAGAAGAGAGCTCTGGTAAAGAGGATGAGGATAATTCCTCCGCGGCACAGCCTGCTAACGACAAGTCAGCGCCTGTAAACGCATTCAGCTTACTGGATTCGGACTCCAGCGACGAAGACAGTGACGAGGATTGAGCAGTCAACGATAAAACTTGTCGAGTGCTCATGAAATAGACCAGTTTTGATCCGCATAGTACACCTACGTCTATTCTGCTATTCTGACAAGCCTAGCTTGCTTTTTTTTCTCCCTCGAATCTACCTTCTCCGCCTCTGATGCGATTACTTGGTGATATAGTACAGCTTAGCGCGCTCCACGTCTTCCACAGGACACTCCTCGAGCTCCGCCGCAGCATTCGCCACGTCTTCCACAGGCAGCTGAACCTCCTCGAACTTGAGCCCGGAGTCGATAATCTGCTTCTGCACCAGGTCGTGCGTCACATCCGCGCGAGGAATGTGGCACAGCACGAATGCTCTGTCGATATCACTTGACGCGGTCAGCACTCGGGTCACCGTAGCAAAAGCAGTGGCAGAAGCTCGCTCTAGAGCACATCGCCCGCCAGCACAATATCGACGTCAGTCAACGCGCCCGGAGCTCCTCCAGCAGCGTCTGTGCGGACGGTTCGTCGCCCCAAAACAGCGAGCGGGCAGTCACCACGTTGTCCGCCTCGTTCACCGTCACGTTCTTGGCCAGCAACTCCACGACCTCCTCGTCTCCGTCCGTGGCCAGACACTTGGCCGCTCCAAGCTTCGACGCCACGATGCTGCAGATGCCCGTGCCGGCTCAAGCTCCAGCACGCGCTTGCCCTGCTGAGCTCCGGATGGCGCCACAGATACTGCCACACAGCCACTTCAAGTCAGTGCTTCATTGCAACACATAGAACTAGTACTTCGTACGCGTGAGAGGAAGTGCGAGCCCGTCCAGAGGCGCGTGCCTGAGATCTCCGTCACGTTGGCGTCCATCTCGGCCAGCATGAAGAGCGACGCGGCCACCGGCAGCTCCTCCATCTGGAACACCTGCACCTCCAGGTCGCCCACGACTACGCGTTTCGTCTCGTACTCCACGCACGCTCGCCAGTCGGCCTCGTCCGACGAGGAGGAGGCGGCGCGGTCGCGCGTTTGACACGTCCGCCATGACAGTCGAATTGAGCTCTTCAGCCAATCAAGCGCACAAATGTAGCCATGTCCGGATTGGGGTAAATACGGGACAAAAGGCAAGTTGCACTTGTAGTGGCTACGTTTTTGCTTTGCTTCGATCAACGTGTTGATTTACGGGTTACTAGTGTTACTGACTTACTTGTTGCCATGTAGCATTAGGAAGAAACTACCAGCGGTAATAATGCTTGCCTCACATCTCGCCAAGCCTAGGACTCGTCGCTGTTGATTGCCTCCAGCAGCAAGTGCTCGAGTGCGAGGAAAAAATTCGTTAGGAGGCGGCGGCTAAGCACACAGTTCGACCTCGCCACGCTGCTCGTCGAACTCGTTGGGCTTGAACGCGTACGGAATTCCGGCACGATCGCACGCGTTCTTGATGGCAAGCTCAAGCGCGAGGGCTGCTGGAAGCACCCGTCTCGCGCCATGAAGTTCCCCATCCAGAACAGCGTCTTGCCTTGTCCAGCAGCGAGCTTCAGCAACAGTGTGCAGATCTTGAGCGTAGTCACGCACTCCTCTCGGATGCCCAGGTTGCGCAAAATCTTGGCGTCTCGTTCAGCATCTAATGCGTTGATGTACTGCAAAGCTACAGACGAGAAGGCTTCGCGACTCTGAGGGTACTCTAGCCAGTCGAAGCGCGCTTCAGACAGGTGGAACCAACTTGGAAGAATGCAGCCGTGGTCAATGGGAACCATGGTGTACGGCTTCTTGTCGCCGATAAGAAGAATGTTGCCCGGGTGGCGATCCGTGTTGAATACACGCACGTCCAGCAACGCGATACGGTGCACCTGCTCTACCGGAACGAACTCGCGCGCTTTCTCAAGGTCGAACGGCATGCCAAAACTCTCCATACTGCCAATGCTGCTAGCCATGAAGCGTTGCACAGCACCTGCTTGGCTCGACCAACGTTCGTCAATTTCAACCTAGCCACCGCTGTCGGCGGCACTCCACTGAATCCATTGCTGCGCGAATCCAACACGTACGCTACCTCTTCCCGAATAGCTCCTTCTCCAGCAAAAGTCCTTCGCGCACAAACTTCTCTTCTTCTGCGGGCTTGAAAGTGCGAGCTTCTGACCGCTAGAGCGAGATTGCACTGCATACACTCCGCCTTCTCCTTCACTCACGGGATCGGCGACACCATCGGCTGTAGAGCTCAGCTCAGCCACGTCCCAGAGCATGTTACGTCGAATGCCACTGCCTGAACTTAGACGTCGAAGTCTCAGCTTCGCAATGAAGCCGTCCTTGCCGTGCTGAGCTAGTTCATGAACGTCAACATACACATCTTCAGCCGCATTGTTGTTTGGCCCGCCGCTAGGAGGCGGACTCGAACGCTGCGCTCGGCTTTGCGGTGGGTGGCCGAGCAACTTGTACACAGCAATGTTCTTTTCACCAAATTGGCAGCCCAGCTGCAGTTCCTGGGCCACTGTCTGCACCATGAGCTTCTCATCATCGCTGAAATAGTCAGGAAACAGGGTGATGTGGGCATCTGCATTGACACAAAACTCGCGAAGTTCTTGGTAGAGCGAAGCGCGTTTGACGATGGTCAGGGATGGTTCAGGCACTGTCTGCAGTACTTTGACGGCGACGCCGCTACTGTCGGGTGGATGACACTGGTTTTACAGTTGGTCGGAGACCAGTAGGTGCGAGCTTCTTGACCGAGCTGCTAAGATCATGGAGGTTGTTGTCCTCGTCCGTGGCTGCTTTGCGTGGACTGACTTCCGTTGACAGCGTATCACCTTGCGGCTGGTCGTTTTGCTGCTGTTGATATTCACAAACTACAGTCGTGACGTTGTCGGCGACTGGGATCTCACTGCAGCTGGCACTACTAGTACACGCCTGCGTCTCGGTCTGGTTGCTACTTGCTCTGCTGGCCCTGCGACTTCTCTAGAGCGGCCACGCGAGCGTTCTTCTTGAGCATCGCGGGGCTGGAGGGCCAGAGCAGCGCCTGGCGCCACAGCGAGCGCGAGGCTCGCGTGCCGACCCTCGGACTCATTTGTGCGCGGCTGACGAGGTGCAGCAGGTGCCGCGACAGCTTCTTGGTCGCCGGGCTCGAGTCTTCGCTGCGGCGCGCTGAGATCCCCACCATGGCTGGCCCTGTCCCCCAGTAGGCCTAGCTAGGCGCCTGCTCGCCCTTCAGCCAGAGCCTTCAACACGCTGGGAGCGAGTGACCCCGAAACGGCCGATAACGACGCAAAACCCGCAGGAGACGTAGGCTTCCTGCTATGCTGGCAGCCCACGATCGCTCGCTCGCTTAGGCGACGGGTCTGCGCGCCTCGCTTCTAGTTCGGAAGTGTCTCGAACGCGCAGTCCCTCGCTTGCATGCTGCAGTTTCTTGCAACACGCCGCTAAATATATCGGAGGGTTTGAGCAAGCACGTTGAAGTTGCACGTTACGTTGGACCAGTCGGCTCTAACTGGGCGAAACCACCCGGCCAATCGCCAGTAGCTGCACCGCGCACAGGACCCACTCGGACTCTGGCCTCCGCCTCAATTTAGCCTGCACCTGGAGTGTGCTGGGCGTTGCGCTCAGAGCAGTAAACTGATGACGCTGTGTCCAGCAATCACCGCCCATCGTCTCGTGCGCTTGATGACCTCCGTGACGAACGGGGACCCTCGTATGCAGCTCGTAAAGCTGGACGCAGCGCACTGCCCACCGCTGATTCTGTAGCGGCGCAGCACGCGAGATGGTGGCGCGGTGGCTGCACACCCACGGTCGCCACGTGACGGCTGGACTCCGCACGCCAGCAGCGGCACTTTACCTGCCAGCGGCCGGATGGCGGCAAGACCGGGGCTCACCTACCACCATTCACTGGTATCCTGCCGAGCCAATCTCGCCAACGGCAACGGCTTGACACTGGCATCGCAGGTGTATTTAACCTTGTACTCAGTTGCAGGCCGGGCCAGAACAAGTTGAAGTTGCCTCGCTCGCCACTGGCCGAAAGTCGTGGACCCATTTCGTCCAATCGCGCGGCTGCTCTATTTCGAACGCGTCCGGTGGCGCGAGACAGTCCATCCTCGGAAGCCGACTGTGCCGGGGGCGTGCAGTCGGTGGCTGCAACTGAGCCTGGCGCCGACTCTCCCTTTCGTTCCATCGCCATCGCCGCTCGACGTAGAGCGACCGACTGGCACCGAGGCGCGGCGCTCCCACGTCACCGCCGCCGCTCTCACAAGTCGTAGAGGACGCAGGCGCCATGATGACGCCGTCCAGCATCGCCGGCAACTTCGGCGGGGCCATCAACATGACCGCCAGCAGCGTCCCGCCCGCCTGGAACACGCAGCCGCCCGCGGGCTAACTCGGCCACCGTCACGCTGCAGCAGCTCAGCGGCTTCAGCATGCGCAACCTCAGCGTGCACGGCACGGACGGCGACTCGCTGCTCAGCGTCTACTTCAAGCTAGGTAGGCTAGGCCTCTGCTCTGCTCTGTGCGAAGCTACGCTGTGCTCTTGCGCTCTTGTGCTCACGACGTGACTGGCTGGCGCAGTGGTGGACGGCCGCGTGGTCTACAGAGCGAGGTGGCGCGCAGCACGCTGAACCCGTGTGGGTGCCGTTCCGGTCCGGGACGACGACGAGTGCGACGGCCTCGCGGGCGTCGAGGCGCTGCTCAGCGGCGGCACCAGGTTCGACATCGTCGTGGTGCGCGTGCACGACAGCAAGACGGCCAGGCGCGAGCGCCGCAAGTCGCGCTCCATGAGCGACCGCCTGTCGTTCGGCGACGACGCGCCCATCAACAACTCGCGGTCCTTCGCGGACGCCAAGAACAGCTTCGACGAGGCCGACGACTCCGGCGCGAACGACGCCATGACGGACACCGAAACGCCGACGCACGCGAGCGGCTCCAACAGGAGCGTCGTGTTTGAAGAGGACATCCTGAGCCTCAGCTTCGGGGTGAAGGAGCTTGAACCGCTGCCTGTTGCACTGACGGACCTCACGAACCTGCCGCTGAACACCTGTCTGTTCGAGTTTTCGGGCCACATCTACGTGCATCGCACGGTGCTCGAGCTTCTGGCTGACAGGGGTGTTATCGCACCGAAACACTCGCGGAGGAAAGGCTCGGCCATCCCTCTGAAGGACTACAGCTTGCACGAAGGCGTGGATGCGCTGGAAAGATTCTGACCACAAGACAAAAGATCACGGAGCTGACGAAAACGAACGCCGAGCTGAAGGAGGATTCGCAACAAGTTGCTGCACTCTCAGCAGCGTATCTCTCGAAGAGCAACAGCGCGCGACACTGGAGGAGCGCGTTCGCCTCGCGCGAGCGCAAGTGGCGGAGAAGCATCACACGCTGGAACGGCTAAGAAATGTGATGCAGGACGAACGCAGGACATTCGAGACCGACATACACATTCCAAAGGCATTGGTGAACACCATGCAGATGAGTATACGCTACAAGGAAGAGCGTCAGGATATCCTTGACCGTCGGTGCGAGGTACTGCGTGCTGCACACAAAATCCGATCCCGACAAGCCATGCTCGTGAGACAGCTCGGCACTGTGTACCCCATCGAATACGTAGGTGCCGGAGAGTACAGTATCCGCGGCATTCGCATCGCCAACTCGGACCTCTCGGGCGGTGGCAGGACCGATGAAGAGATGATTTCCACCGCTTTGGGCTACATTGCCCACCTGGTGTTCATGCTCAGCAAGTATCTCCAGGTAAATCTGCGCTACCGCGTGGTGCCGTACTCATCGCGGTCATTCCTCAAGGACGAGATCAACGATCCTCAAGGCGAGTACCCGCTGTACAAGAAGGGCGCCGAGAAGGAACGCCACGAGAAAGCAATCCGCTTTCTGCGCAGGAACGATGCAGGTACGGCGAGATTGATTGTCTGTTTATGTGGGTGAGGTTAAGACTGACGTGGTGATATGCATGCATGAATCAGCTCCTGTTTGCACGCAGCTTGGACCCAACACAAGATTCACCCATTCTGGCCCAGCTAAAGTCCCTCGCAGATACTGAGAGTGCATGGCTCGCAAATGACCGCACCTTGAGCAACAACACCAGCAGCACCAACGGCACCGAGACGAGTGCCATCGTGCCCAGATAGGCTATTTACAGGAGAATGCTGAGCAGAAACAAATGTCCAAAGGCCGTAGGGATCGACCAGATCGGCAACTTGACCACTGGAAGTATGGTGGGCGTAATACTAGTTAGAAGCTTTTCTTTTCATTTTGCAGTGTTCGTAGCATATCGGTATGCTACAAAAATCGACTTGTTACAGCTTCGAGGCAGCAGCATCCTGCGGGTAGTGCGTCTTGTACCAGTGGCGCGCGATTTCCTCGCGTTTGCAGATCCAGACGTCTTGGAAGCTCTGCACGTAGTCAAGGAAGCGCAGCAGAGCAGCGATCCGTCCGGGATGTCCCACAACACGGCAGTGCAGTCCAACAGACATCATCTTGGGCTGACCGGCGCGACCTTCAGCCAGCAGCACATCGAAGGCGTCCTTCAGGTACGTGAAGAACTGGTCTCCGGAATTGAAACCCTGCGCCGACACGAACTTCATGTCGTTGTTGTTGAGCGTGTAGGGGATCACGAGGTGCGGGCGTCCGAACTGCGTGTTCCAGTAAGGCAGGTCGTCGTTGTAGGCGTCTGCGTCGTACAGGAAGCCTCCTTCCTCCACCACGAGGCGGCGGGTGTTGACGTTCGGCTTGCCCTGGTAGATACCGACGGGCCGCGCGCCCAGCAGCTTCTCGTGGATGGCCACGGTCTTGCGGATGTGCTCGCGCTCGGTGGCCTCGTCCACGTTCTGGTAGTCGATCCAGCGGTAGCCGTGGCTGGCGACTTCCCAGCCGGCGTCCTTCATGGCGCGCGCTGCCTCCAGGTTCTGCTCGAGCGCGAGGCCCACGGCGTAGACCGTGAGCGGCAACTGGCGCTCCGTGAAGGCGCGGTGCAGCCGCCAGAAGCCCGCGCGGCTGCCGTACTCGTACAGCGACTCCATGTTCATGTGGCGCTGCCCACGTAGGGCGCGGCGCCCACGATGTCCGACAGCAGGTGCTCGGACGCGGCGTCCCCGTTCAGCAGGCAGTTCTCGCCGCCCTCCTCGTAGTTGAGCACGAACTGCAGCGCCAGCTTCTTGCCGCCCGGCCACTTGGGGTCGAGCCCGCACGCGCCGTAGCCCACCAGGTCGCGTGTCACGCTCAGCTCCGCCATGGGAAGGAAGGGACTTGAGCTCCACGCCTCCAATTGCCAAATGGTCGTGAATGCGAGCGACGTTGAAGTGCGTGACGTCGCGCTACTTCACGAAGTAACAATTACTCAGACAAAACCAAGATCAAAAGTAAACAGTAAGTAAAAAAATGAAGTAACAATAATATCGCAATTAAACGAATTTTGGATCGCAAAGCCAAAGGGGAGAAGCCCACGAGGATATCGACAGCAGTCGAAGCCGCAGCAGCAGAACAGCAGCTAGAGCCATGCCTGGAGACGGATACGACCGCCACATCACCATCTTCTCGCCGGAGGGCCGGCTCTACCAGATCGGTGCGTGCCCACCTTGCCCTCTACGACGTCATTCTACCGGTGATTTGACCTCCCTATTCAACAACGAAAAAAAATATTTTTCCAACAGAGTATGCCTTCCGCGCCGCCAAAGGAGTCCACGCTCACGTCCGTGGCCGTGCGCGGCAAGGACAGCGCCGTGTTCGTGACCCAGAAGAAAGTGCAGGTGCAGAATCGGCCTTCGACCCGCCGAGAGGAAAGCGATCGAGCCAAGTTCTGACGCTGTCTGGTGTTTCTTCTTCTGCTGCTAATAGGACAAGCTGATCGAGCCCGACTCGGTCACGAACGTGTTCAGATCACGCCCGAGATCGGCTGCCTCATGACGGGACTCTACGGTGCGTTGCTGGCGAAATGCTGCAGAAATTGCTGGAAATTTAACAAGAATTGCTGACTATTTGTTTGTTTGTTTGTCTGTGGGGACAGCCGACTCGAAGGCGCAGGTGCAGCGTCTCCGCTACGAGGCGCACGAGTTCGAGAACAAGTTCGGCTACAAGATCCCGTGCCACGTGCTGGCCAAGCGCATCGCCGACGTGGCGCAGGTGTACACGCAGCACGCGTCCATGCGCGCGTTCGGCGTCATCACGATGCTCATCAGCGTGGACGACGAGAAGGGCCCTCAGCTGTTCAAGATCGACCCGGCTGGCCACTTCTGGGGCTACAAGGCCACGTCGGCGGGCGTCAAGGAGCAGGAGGCACAGAACTACCTCGAGAAGAAGATCAAGGCCAACCCGGCCATGGACTACGAAACGACGCTGCACACGGCCATCACGTGTCTGCAGTCGGTGCTGTCGGCGGACTTCCGCCCCAACGAGATCGAGGTGGGCGTCGTGGTGCAGGGCCAGCGGTTCCGCAAACTGCCCGAGGACGAGATCGAGGCGCACTTGACTGCCATCAGCGAGCGCGACTAAACCCGAGCCGTTTGCCTTACTGCGTGGGATGTTCCGCCAGGCCCAGAGAAAAAGTAAACACGAGGAATAAGTGCGATGCAGATGAACGGTAGCGTGTTGCCTCGGTCCTGTTGAGTTGATGGAGTTCCACCTTTCGCAGGTTCCAGTTGAGCCTGCAATCGCATCAAGTTACACCTGTGCCGGGGAACAGCAGCTTGAAAACATGAAAAACAGGTAAGCCTGAAATGAGGGGAGCATTTGCATCTCCACGTTTGTCCTTTGGCATCGTTTCGCAGAAACCAGTAACGGACGTCGCTTGACGAAGCGACGCCTCGCTCGGATATCCATTCGCTCCACCGCACACCAAGACTCGCCGCAAAGCCAAGCTACCTCTTCCCAACCAAGCCACCTCTTCCTAGCCAAGCACCATGGAGCCTGCAACCGGTATGCCCGCACCGCCGCCCAAGTCGATCGCCCACTTCGTTTCGGACAACTCCGGCTGGACGTTCAACTTGGTCACAACGCACCTGCTGTGGTGGATCGTGGGCTTCCCGATCGCGCTGGACTACGGCTACTCAAGCCATGCGTATGACGGCAAGGGGCGCTTCCATCGGGCCCTGAAGGTTCAGGCGTCTACGTCGTCTCGCTGTTCATCTGCACACTCTGCACTGCTGTGTACCTGACTCGCTTAATCTCCTACTTCGGATGGTTGAACCCGCCTGCCCCAAGGAGCACACTGGTGATCGATGAAAACGCCTTCCAGCCTGGACAGGATCACCAACCAGTAACGAACACATGAATGCCGAAAACCTGCTTTTATTTTAACGTTGTTAGGCAGCTCATTCATCTCACCTCGGCTAGTGTTTCCTCCTTTTCTCGCACTTTAGTATTCACAAAATCAAAGGCTCCACGACCCAGTTAGGCACAGCTCGTGCGGCGATAGTACAGCTTTCGCGCGTTGCTGACTGCGACTTGGCAGATGGATACTTGTACATGTGCATATTGTTTCTGATTGCAGCTCACTCCGGCACTTCATTGGTGTCGTGTGCCGCTGCGTCGGATTGCTTATTCCAGATGAATTGGCACGCAGAAAGCTGGTTCATGCACCTCTGCACTCATCATAGCAGCTTTCTCAGCTGGCCAGGCGTGAACGTGCTTCGTCGAGATTCACGAGGAGGCGAGCTCCTAATGCTGTTGCGAGAGGTCGCCAGGGCCAAGCGACTGGCGCCTCGTCGATTTGATCTGGCGGACGGGAGCACCAAGCTCACACTGGCTCACCTTCTGCGCGAAGCGCATGCTGCACAGCGACTCGTCCAGAGACATATAGGTGGGAGATAGGTTGGCCATCATGAGCGTCTTGCCGTCACCAGACAGCGCGGGCTGCAACGCGTACGTGAGCTTACTGTTGCGGTACGGAACGTGAGGCGACTTCTTTGCCAGGGCCTGGAAGACGTCCGCCAAAGCGCTCAGGCTCTTGTTAATAGCCTGGGCCTCCTTCAGACGGTCTCCGGTCGCGTTCGATCGGCTCAGACGCTCACTGCCTGCAAGATCCACAAGGCTTAGGCTTCCTTCGACCTCTGTGTTTTGTGCCTCATTGAATCCCTGAATCTTCAGCGCGAAGATGCTGTGGCTACGAGACGAGTGTGCGTTCATGTCCGTGCGGTCAACAGAGCGGTTGCACGCTGCTAGGTTCACAATCTCGTCCACCTGCTCAGCTGCTTGCTCGAAATCGATGTAGACCTCGGTCAGTCCTTCAACGTAGTTCCGGCCACGGCTGTCCGTGCGGATGTTGTGCTTAATATCCTTGCTACTATCCATGGTTAGCAAGTCGCGGATGGTCTCATTGTAGATCTCGTAGAACGTCACCATCAGCGAGAAATTCCACCCCATCGTAGTCAGCTCTTGGCAACAATTGATAATGAGGTCAATAGATCGCGGGATGATGCCGCGCATTTGTGCCTTGCCGCTTCCTTGCATGGTGTGCGTCTTGCCAGACCCCGTTTGACCGTACGCAAAAATGCAAACATTATAGCCATCCATAGCCGACTGGATGAAGTCTGACACATCCTTGAACACGAACTCCTGCGAGTCCGACTGACCATATATCTTGTCGAACGCGAACGTGTGCGGGTTGTCCACGTTGGTCGTGATTGTGGAGGCAAACGTGTCGCACATAATGGCGGACTGAGGGTTCTCAGCCACTGCCTCCCCGCCATCAGAACGCAGGAACGGACGCAGTCTAACGTGCACGCGAATGTTACCACGCAGCTCTTGGATGGTATTGTGCAGTTTGCGGCGCATTGCTTCACCTTCGGCGATCTTCATCTCGAGTTCAGCAATGATATCTGCCTGCTCTGTAATTTCCTGTCGCGCCGTGAGCAAATCGTCTGTCAACTCCTGGATACGCTGGGTCGTTTCTTTATCATCCGCCCGCGTCGAAGAACCCATACTGTCATTGCTACCATATCCTGATCCGCCAATAGCACCACTGCTGCCATACGCCTCACGTTGATTACTTGGCTCAGTTTTGCGCATCAGCCGGTTTTGATCCTGCAGTAGCTTCATCTCACCCGCTAGCGAGATATTCCGCTTCTCGTAACGCGCCTGCATCTCTTCCATCTTCGCTTCATGAGTTGTCTGCAGTGCGACCATTTGTGCGTACAGGGCAGTGTTTTCTACAGTCAACTGCTCCACATTAACTTGGAACTGCTCGCGGCGGTTCTTTTCGTCTTCAAACTTAGCCTCCATAGCGGCCAATTTGTCCTGGAGCAAATTCTTCTCCGCCACCATAGACTTGGACTCACGCACGCGATCGCCATTTTCTGTTTTCAGACTAGACGCCTTCGCCTTCATCATCTTGATTGTCTCGTTGAGATGAGTGACGTTTTGTTTGCGTGCGTTAACTCTTCCGTCAGATTCCGGTTCTGCTTGGCTAAGTCAGTAGTCTTCTCCCAGAAACTGTGTGCGTTGGCCGACCGCTCGTCGTCGTCATCATCCAACTGCTGCTTCAAGAACTCCAGCTCGGAGCGAGCCGCATCCAGGTCACATTCCAGTTGACGCTTTTGCATGTTCAAGTTAAGATTCAACTCTTGAATGGCCTTCAGCTCGTCATCTTTGCCATGCAGAGTCTCAGTCACCAGGCGCGAGCTGGAGAGCACCGATGCCGAAGAGCGTTCACGCTCCTGAGCCAAAGCCTGCTCGTGTTCCACCAGTTGCTCCGCGAAACGAGTTTTCCACTTATCCTCGATCTTGTCTGTTGCTTTCTTCAAGATGTTGCGCACGAATGCCGACAGCGGCGAATCTTCCTGCATCGCCTGCTGAATTTCCTGACGCTGGCGGTCGGCTTCTTCACTCGACATCCTCGGGAAAATGTTCTGCGAAGAAGTAGTAGACGCAGTTTCTGAGTCAGAGGTCGGATGAGGCGATCTCGACAAAGGGCCGTCACTATGGAAGTCCTCCAAGTCGAGCTCTGGTAGTAAGCCCTTGGAGTGGTCTGTGTGTCTGCTCGGCTCTGAGTTCAGCAATTGTGTGAGTCGTTCAATCTCAGCAGCGGATGCGTCAACATACTCATTCTGCTCCAGCGTCCTTCTCTCGAAAGCCTCGCAGCACCGCATCAAGCCTTCACTGTGGGAACTCAGCCTACGCAGCCCAGCCTTCAGCAGCTTCACCTCTTCAAGGCGAGCCTTCATATTGGCGGCAGTCGCCACCGAGCTCGTAGAATTCGCCGACACATACTCCAGTAGCTCCTGGACCCTCTCTCCGCCATGTCATGGTCCTCCTTCAGAGCCATCACGGACTCCTCGTTCAACGTGAAGTCCTCCGGAAGCATTGACATGGACGGAGCAGACGCCGGCCACACCTTGGGTGCAGTAGACGCCGACTTGTGACGCGCTGATGACGACGTAGCAGAGCTAGCCGCACGCGTGCTCTTGCGTGTGGGTGTCGCTCCCAACCGACCCGACCCCATCCTGGACGACGCCGCCGACACAAAGGACGCGGAGGTCGCGGACGACGACATCGACGAGCACGAGGACTGCGAGCCCAGACTGCTGCGCCGGTTCTCCTTGTTGCTCTCCACCAGGTCGTGCAGCGTCTTCCTCCTCTCGGCCGCCGCGCTCAACGACGTCTTGGTCCTCGGCGGACAGCGACGACACGCTGTTGACACTGCTGGCGATGCTGCTCATGCTGCTGTTGCTGTTGGTCCTCTTTAGTCCGCCGCCGCTGCTCGCGTCGGCAGTAGAGAGCCCTGCATGCGCGCCTTCATGGACGCCGAGTACGCGCGGCGCGCCTCGAGCGCCGACGGGCGCTTGGGCGCCGAGTCCTCGGCGGCTCGCGGGCCGAAGTCGCTGCTCATGCCCACGCGCTGCACCTTCTTCTCCAGGGCGCGCGGCGTGGTCCTGGCGGCCATCCCGAGGCGGCCGCCGGTCGAGGCGAGGTGCTTGGCGGTGGGGACGCCGCGGACGTCGCGGGCCTTCTCCCGGGCGTCGGGATGCGCGAGATCTTGCTGGGCGTGCGCAACTTGGAGCCTGGGATGCGGCCCGACGTGGAGATGACGAGGCGCGACGTGACGGACTGCGTCCCATCGATGGACTCGTTGTCGTCCGTCAGCTCCTCGTCTCCCATGCTTGTCTCGTCGTGGCCGAGCTGCTCGGTATCCAGCGCCGAGACGTCGAGCGGCGGCTGCAGCTGCAGTTGCAGCGCCTCCAGCGGCTCGCGCGCGTCCTGCTCCTCCATGGCCAGACAGGAGGATCCACGCGCACTATACGAGGAGCGTATTGGGGCGGCGGGCGGTCTGCTGTTGCTGCGGCTTCCGTCCACGCGACTCGGCGGCAGCCTGCAAACCAGCCGGTAGTAACACGCAGAAAAGAGGCGGGCCTGAAGGGGCTTCCTCCGCCGGCAAGCAAGAAGCAGACGCAGGAGAAGAAGAAGGAGAGCGAATAAATCTCCGTGCGCTTCTTCGCCCTCCGCGCCCAGTCGACAAGTGACTGGGCTCGGGAACTGGCGACCGCAGTCGACCCATCCACACTGGGCTCGAGTATGCAGCGCCAATCAGACGCGTGGATTCCGTCAAGTTCAGAAAAGTCTTCGGGTGCGATGCTAACGCTGTTACATGCATTGCTGTGGTGCCGTCACTGCGCCAGTATGCACTTCAAAGGGCAGGGCTTATCTGCACGTTGTAGCGGATTCTGGCGTCGTTGCGCGGCACGTGGAGCAACGAGTAGAAGAAGAGCAAAAGGTGATTTCTTATCGGCTTTCATAGCTTTCATGCCCTCGCGGGAGCGGCTGGCGATCACCACAGGCTTTATAGTCCTCGGGGGCTGCGTCGTCATGGTTCCATCGTTGCGAGAAGACGCTACAGGTCGGTGTCGCGGATGTACCGGTTGCCCTCCGACTCCTTGATCTCCGCTCTGCCCCCAGGAGAGAACGACCATCAGCATAGTTAGTCTCCACCCTCTCCTCTGCCTGTCGAGGAACACACACTGATTGCCTCCTCTACAGCTCTACAGCCGCACCTGTATCTGCCCATGGTCATCACCGTGCGGTTGCCGCCTTTGTCCGGCTCCAGCGGCGCAGCCGCCGCCGCCGCGTGCTCCGTCTGGTTGTCGCTCTCACTGGCCAGCGCCGCCGCCACGCCCTTGCCGAAGCGCCGACTCACGCCCAGCGCCAGCTTCTCGTCGATCACGCGGATGCAGGCGTCGCACACGCGGCAGTCCTCCTCCGCCAGCTTGCTCGGCGTGATCTCCTGCGCTCAAGATCGCAGCAGTCAGTACAGCACAGCACAGTACTCCTCCAGGCCTCTGAGCAGTCTTAACACCTGCCTTGTAGATGAACTTGGTGCGGCTGCCAGAGCAGCCGTCGCAGACCACAGCCCCGCAGCGTCGGCAGTGGTGGCGGCGGATCCAGAAGCCGAACTCGGTGCGGCAGAGCATGCACGTGTCCACGGAGACGTCAGGAACCCACTGCCCATCGCTCTGCGCAGCCCAAAGGACGGCAAATTAGCAACCGAGGAGCAGGAGGAGATGCAGGAGGAGGTGATGCACCATGTGCTGGCGCCAGGAGCTCTCGAGCGGGTCCTTGGAGCGCGTCTTGAGCAGCGCCGGCACCTCCGTCTTGGTCATGATTCCGGTGCAACTTTTCACAGAAGGTTTGGTTATGTGTGCCACACTGAATGCGAAGTTTTTGAAAGTTTATATTCGAAGTAGTTTTGAAAAAGGGTCAGACCACTTCAACTTGCTGCGGTGGCGATATGTACCAATTTTGCTTGGCGCAATCCCCACCCGCGAGTCTACTACATCTTGCGCTTCTTGTGGGCGTTCTCGACCTTCTCGAGCTGCGCGCCCGTCTGGAACTCGCGGTCACCGGCGTCGCCGAGACCGGGCAGGATGTAACCATCCTGTCAAGACAACAACACGCGAGCGGTTAGAAACGTGCGCGGCGTGTGGAAACATCTTGAAGCAACATCCTAGCTAGCTGTCGCACCTCGGACAGGCCGTCGTCGATTGCCGCCAGGAAGATCTCCACGTCCGGGTTCTTCGCGCACACCTCTTGCAGACCCTGCTTCGACGCGATTGCGCTCACGATCTTGATCTTTTCCACACCCCACGTCTTCAAGACGGCCAACGTTGCGAGAATCGTACCAGCTATGTGTAGGATGCAACGCATTTCAAGCCAGCAACAGTCTTGTTAGGGTAACCCACCACAGCCATGCAAGCGACCCCATGATGGGCTTTGCTTGTCTCAATGCACTTACCCGTGGCGATGACCGGCTCCAGGATGATAGCGACGTCGGCATTGCACTCCTTCGGCAACTTGTTGTAGTACTGCACAGGTAGGAGCGACTGCTTGTTGCGGTACATACCTGCAGTAGGAAGTGTCAGCTGTTGCTCAATCCAGAAAATTCACGGTACGACGATCCTACCGATGTGGTGCACAGTGGCATTAGGCAAGACATCCAGCATCGGCTCCACCTACAAGACAGTGAGCAAATGAGGTCACCAAAGTAAACCAGCAACTCACCGGCTACGACAAATTCTACGTGTCTACCGTCACTTCAATAGAATGGCCGTACCATTCCAAGACCAGCGCGAAGAATCGGCACGAGCGCTACCGACGTAGACAGTTCCGCTCCCTGGTGGTCGCCCTTGGGCGTCTGTCAACCCAGCCCAACGTTGCAAATCTTAGTCAGTAACTGTTCGTCCATATACATGTACAGAACGAAACTTCTCTCTCTCTCGCACCTTGATCTTCTTCGGGACGGTCTCCAGATCATCTGTCGCGTCATACCTGCGTGCGGACACCGAGCAACACCGTTAAACCACGACGGATCTATGTCTCCCCATATCATATCCGCCCGCAGAGCAGCGCACCGAGGTAGAAGGTGACCTCTCGCAGCAGGTGGCGGAAGACGCGGCTGTCCGTGCGCTCGTCGCGCAGCTTGGTGAGCTTGTGGCGCAGCACCGGGTGCACGGCGCACCAGACCTTGCTCTCGTCCGCCAGCCCGTACTTCTTGTTGTCCACGCGCGTGTCCACCTTCATTTTCTCGCTCTGGATCGGGAGGCGGCGACGGACTTGTGCACTCGGCGGCAAATCTGGTTCTGGCGGATCGGGCACTATGACCCTTGAATGAATGAGAGCTGGTACAGTGTACCTACATGGAGTGACCAATCGGAGCCCAGTGTGAAAGGGAACTTCAATGACGTCGGCACGCGTAGGTTGCAGCAAAACATGCATCTATCATGGCGCTTATCTAGTCTACCACTCGGTCTCGTGAAAGTCCTTGAGGAACTTGCCGAAGATGGTCTCGTCCGAGTTGTAGCCGACGAAAATCGGGTCCAGTACACGCGCGGCGGCGTCGATCTCGTCGATGGGCGTCTGGAAGTTGTGCGCCTGGGCGTGCGCGTGCGCCTTGGCCAGCGGGTTCTCATCGTTGATCCAGCTGAACGTTTTACAACACAAAAAAACAGGTCAGTACACGCCGCACAGCAAAGCATAGCAGCAGTAGGATATAGACCTTACCCCGTATCGACCGAGTTCATGTAGATGCGTCGCTTGCTCAGGTCCTCAGCGCACGTGCGCGTCATCATGTTGAGCGCGGCCTTGGCCATGTTGGTGTGCGGGTGGTTCGGCGTCTTGTATCGGTAGAATTTGCCCTCCATGGCGCTAACGTTGACGATGAATTTCTTCTCGGTCACACCACTCTTCTCCAGCAGCGGCACCAGACGATTGTTCATGATAAACGGAGCCAACGTGTTGATGGCGAAAACCTCCGCTACTTCCGGGGTGGCAACCTCGCCCATGCGCAACAACCACGAGTTGCGCGAGCGAAGATCCACCTGCTGTCCATTCACGTCCACCATGCCCTCAGGGAACGCGGTGCCATGATCGTCAGGGTGGTCTTCGCCAGCGATCATCGGCACCTGCGACTTCAACGCAGAGGACATGACAACGTTGCCACCTGCGTTAACACTCTTGGCATCGGATGAAGCAGGGAGCGCCAGCGACTTGACATGTGACTCGAACTCCTGCTGGTGGTTCATCAGCATCTGAACCTCCTTGGCGCTCGCCTCGAGGGCCTTGGTCTCCTTGTCGACAAGCGGCTTGTAGTACGTGGGTGGGCGGCGCACGGTCTGACACGCGTTGTGCACGATCATATCCAGACGAGAGTAGTGACTGATGACGAAGTCGCAGAACTGCTCCAAGTGCACCAGGTCACGGAAGTCGATGCCGAAAATCTGCAGGCGGTCCTTGAACGTCTCGTACTCGGGGTGCTTCGCGAACCGTTCAGCCGCGTCCTTCGGGAAACGCGTGGTGGCAATGACCGCGGCTCCCGCCAGCAGCAGCTTCACAGCAGCTTGGAATCCAATCTTCACACGCGCGCCGGTGATAAGCGCGACCTTGCCGCGCAAGTCCGCCGACTGGAAGCGCTTGGTGAAGTTCAGCTCCGCGCAACGCGGGCACAGCTGGTCGTAGAAATGGTGGATCTTGTCGAAGCGGCTCTTGCACGTGTAGCACGAGCGGAAGCCCAACAGCGCGCTGGCCTCCTTCTTCTCGGCCGCCGCCTTCTCCTCCTTCGCCTGCTCGGCCTCGTCCGTGCAGAGCTTCTGCAGCTCCGGCTCGGGGCCGTTGGTCAGCGCCTTGGTGGAGTGGCACACGTCCTCTCCGGCCACACCGTCGGCGATCATGGGCAGCAGGTTGCTCGGGTCGTCCTTGCCCTGCTGCAGCAGCGACTCGAGCTTGGCGATGCGCTCGCGCCGCAGCGTCGAGCTGTTGATGTGGCGCTTGTCGTGCATCTTGCGCTGGTTGTGGCGCGCGCGCTTCTCCTCGCGGATGGCCTTGTCCTCCAGGTACTTCTTGCGGCCCACGCCGCCGAACTTGCGGCCCTCCATGTACTCGGACACAGGCGCCAGCTTCTTGCGCATCATGCGCATGTTGCTCTGCTCCAGCAGCTGCTTGCGCTTGCCCAGCACCTCCAGCACCTTGAACATTGTGGCCATCTCCTCCTCCGTGAACGGCATCTCCTCCGCGGGAGCCGTAGGCGCCGCCGGCTCGCCCTGCGCTGGCGCGGCGGCCTCCATCGGCACGTCCTCCGCCTGCATCGGTTCAACTACCAGGACTGATGGCTGGCCACGCACCCTCTACAGGCGTACCGTACAGTACCGGTTCACATCCAGTGTCGTACTTTGTCGAGTTTCGGTTAAACCGGTTTCTTAGAACCTGTGCTATTGCATAAAATACCATTTAATAACCCGATAAACCGGTTAAATACTGAGGTAGACGTGCGGCTAGACCGAGTCCGACGCGAAGGCAGGCAGATATCCCCATGTCGTTGAGTGCGTTCGTGGCTGGAGTGGCGCTCGGCGGGCTGCGCTACGGCGCCGTCAAGTACCAGCTGCTGGAGCAGGAGGGCGTCGTGCTCTACTCGGTGAATCAGGTCAAGGAGAGCTTCCGCGGCGAGGCCCACGTACGTACAGCAAGTTTTGATAGTGATGTCTCAATCGCGCCCTACTTATTCATTTCCTGTTGCGGTATCGCAGCTGAAGACGCGCAGCGAGGAGCGATACGAGCCGCTGCCGAGTCGGGAGCACGAGTACTACACGTTCGTGCGCGAGGGCTGGAACTCCAAGGTGCTGGAGTTCCGCAACAAGATGTACGAGTTCTTCGGGGCCAAGTAAGAGCAGCCTCGCTCTCCGCCTATCGTTGCAGCCCCGTAGACTGTCGTGAAGAAGCCCAAGAAACAAGAGATTTTAACATGCAAACCGTGCATTCCTGGTGCTGTCCATGCTAATTACCAAGAAGTTAACAGGTTCTTGCTTTCGAGGAGCTACTGTCTCACACGATGGGGACTCCGTGACGCTCCATGACGAGCGTGTTCTCGGCCATTTGAGCCTGTGTGTCCTGGGCTTGCCGCACGAGCTCTTGCATCTTGCTCCGGAAGTACTCCACGCGAGATTTGCCGATGCTTGCGCGTCCGCTACTGGGGAACTCGGGGCCGCTCTTCGATCGAGCATCCATGAGTTCGTACTCAAGTCGGCGCTGGGCCTCGTCCGTGTCGTCGTTGGCATCACTATCGCCGTCGAGACTCTCCTGTTCACCTTGTACGATGTCTAACCAGCGTGGACTTGACTGTGAGATTTCCATGCTGAGGTGAAGCGCTGGCTCGGACTGTCGGAGCTGGATCAAGGGTGCCTGCAAGAAAGTGCGTAGCTCGAGCTCCTTCCTCCTTTCATCCACCGCCATCACAGCCTCGTGAGCGCACACTTGCAGAGCTTGTAGTGTTTTCTTCATAGGCAAGTCATCATCTTCACCGGGGTAAATTGCAGCGTCAAAGACAGCTAGAGCACCATAGCGGAAGCGCTTCTTGATGTCGGTGAGCGGTACGCCAGCGTAGAACCTGGCCTGCTGAGGACCCAAGACGATCGGGAGCTGCCGGAAATCATACCCTGACGGGTGTTTCGGTGATTTCCCGTCCAATGCCCATGTATTTCTGGTGACCACAGGCTTCTGCAATTGCAGCACTGGGTCACAACAGCGCAAGTTCGCAGCTACTTTCATGAGCTTGGAGCTGCCTTTGACCTTCAGGTAGTAGACTGCAGCTTCTCCCGCTTCAATTTCGTTTTGCTGACTCTTCTCGTATGGGTTCGCTTTCGTGAATAGTGTCAGCGCAACAAACTTGGAGTTTCGCACGGAAGCCGAGTTTTCGCAGAGCTTGAGGAGGATGTCTTCGTACAGCTGCATCGTCTCGAAGCTGCGGTATACTAAGGGTCTGTCCTGCTGGTTTCTTGCGATTACATTGAGGCGAGATATACAGTCCACATTGTTTGGAGATTGCTGGTTACATTTTGCAAGATTGTTATCAGCAAGAATGCCATTTTTCATCGCGTAGACTGGGCGTGCTCGGGAACTCTGACCGCTTGGACTGAGACCCTCGTTGTCAATGTGGGGAACGTAACGCTCAAACTTGTCTTCATCTTCACTGTCATGATTAGTTTTAGCTCCGGTTTTGCGGTTCTTTGGTATGGAAGACGTCGCTATTGTGTGCAGGTGATGCAGCGGGGGAGTCGAGAAGGTCTCAGATGATGACCGATGAAATCCAACCGGTGATGGTGCCGTCTTGGGGGTATTAGGCGCCGTCGTTACGACGGGTGATTTCAGTGAAGGCATCATCCGAGTACCGCTCCATTTATTCGCGAAGTATCGTCGATCAATAACAGGTGATGCAGCAGGCTTCGGGCAACTAGCTGCCGGCTCAGACTCTTTTCGACGTTGTGCGGCATCCAAAGCAGCCACAAATCTCCGATCAGCTGCCTCTCGTGCACGTTTGTCGTTCGTAACACTCCTAGCGGCACCTTCATCCAGTGTGCTGCGTCTCCGGCGAGAATGAATATCAGTAGCGGGCGACTGCTTTGAATTATTGATAGCATGATCTGTTGTTGCAGGCGCCCGACGTCTCCGTGGCTTTTCAAGTGACGTAGAGATTTCTGGTTCTGACTGTGAAGGCATGTACGACGATTTTGGTCGCGATGCCGTATGAATTCTCTCGCAACCCGTGCAGATCCGCAGTACTGTCGGGCCAAACGTGGGTAAATCCACATCCTTGTGTACTGAGCATTCGCGACATATCACTTCTCCGCACAAACGGCAGTGGTGTCTTCGGCGCGTAAGCTGGTTAAACCTGCGGCAGCACACGACGCATTCCGTTCGCTCGGCGTTGCGTACCCACTGCAATGTACGCAGAGACTCGAGATGGAGGCTCATTTTGTATGATTCAACAGCATTGTCCAGGCGACCGATTTGTAGTGCCATTTGCCGCACGACATTCTGAAGAGCCCGGAATTGTCGACCACTGCACTGCGTCGCCATAGAACTGTTTAATGTTGCATTCGCACTGCGAATGCTTCGATCGCTTCCTGCGTCCTGCGCAATGCTCATGTAGAAAACGACGTCTGTCTTGTCACTGCAGTCTGTCGGATACAAGAGGAAGCCTCCCAAAGGAACTTTGCACCGAACGACGCGATGAGACTCTAGCAGTTCTGGACAGTGCCGTGTCTCCACAGATCGGAAGAGTTTGTATGCTACTGGCATTTCACTTTTCGGATGCAGACCCTCACGGGTCTCACCACTCACGTCATTGCTGTTGTCGTCTTCCCATGCGTTATTGTTGTAGTGATCTCTATTCATTGACAGTTCGTCGATTGAATACCGCTTGGTGTACGTCTGCAAGCAAAAATCGCAATCGGACACCATGGGGCTACTGCACCGACATACAAACCAGCGAACCGCAAGAGTTTCCAAGCTGTCGTTCTCACTTTTCCCAAAAGATCTGTGCTTGGAGCCGCGCTGTGGAAAAGCACCGAGGTGTCAGCAACAAGGTTCCCATAAATGATTCTGGTAAACGACCGATGTGCCGTGGCCACCGAGGAATCTAGCGTCTTGAGCACAATATCCAATGGTGCATTCACTGTTGTGCTGCTCCGCACACTATACATCACAGGTTCGTTATCTTCTCTCGTCAATACGGGCCCAGCTTCATCCGCTCCAATCGGCCCCACTTTTCTTCTTGTTGCCGCGCTTGGCCTTTTCAGATCGCTTCTCCCAGAGGATGACCCCCGTCGACTTCTTGCCCGACTTGACCTGAGTCCAGGCGTCGTCGCTTGAGTCAGTGTTAGGTGGTGCGCATTCATCCATTAAGTTTGGTAACCGAGAGCGAGCTAGCTCCATTCCTACGGCCTCTTCCTCTCGAGACATGGTGAACGGCACTACATAGCGACCTTGTCCCGCAGTGGCTTCGATTGAGTTTGAACTGCTGGCGTGTCCAAGGTTCGGCATCTCGCCGCGCTCTTCTTCGACCTCGCGAAGATAGTCTCTCATGCTGCTTTGCTGCCGCCTTGATATCCTGGAATGAACAATGGAAGTGAAGGGCCGTCTGTCCGTTGGTGTGCCTTCCTTCAGTGGGAAGTAGTCGGTTTCCAGCGTTTTGGATGGAGAATGCGAGAAACCTTTCCGCCACTAGCGCTCGGTCCTCCTCTGAAGCGAGGTCAAGTTCACGGTGCTCCGTTCAGTGGAAACGGATGCCGATGAACCGTGGAGAGGAAATGTGTCCAGCCGTCCAGGCCACTACACTCACCTCGGAGCCGCCTACCAGCTAATATCAAAACAAAGGACCAGCGCGCTTTCGATGAATCCTGAATTCATTGATCTCATCAGATGACGTCGCCTGTCGTGGGGGCAAGTTGAAGCAAAAGCATTCTATTGCGCGCGAACGTCACCAGTTCTAACATACCGTCTAAATCGCCATCTAAAATGTCCTCTCCCTGCATTTCTCGCTGCTGCTTCGTGTTTCTCGGGTTGGGTTGGTGGTCTTGCTTGTTTTCGTGTGCTGCAGTTGGGGTGCCTCTGAGCTTGCTGGGTTGGCCGCGCCCTTCTTTCTTGTCTATGTATGGCCCAGTCTCGAGGTCGTCGCATTCCGACCTCGTGATATCGAACGGCGGGTCTTCCAGACTGCTGGGCGATTGAAATAAATTGTTGCCGAAAGCGAAAAGCTCGATCTCGCCTTTTTCAGTCCGGCGGTGTTGCCATCACGTGATTAGTTGGCCTCGGGTTCGTTCCCCGCCTTCTTCCCAGTGGGAACAACCTGTTGTAGCCAGATGCGCGTCTTGTAGATAGCGAAGAGATCGCGCACGAGTTCACGGAAATCGATGCGGCTGCAGGAGTTGCATAAGCTTAAGAGTCAGAATTAAACAGTAATGAAAGCCCAGTAAATCCAATATTTACCGGTCGGCTTCGAAGAAAAACGTCAGCTTGTGGCGGTCGAACTGATATTCCGCGTCAATCACGTTCATAGGGAGCAGACGCTGACGCACTTTGCTCTTGCACACTTCAAACACTTCGTGCTCCTCCTTACGCTGCATCCAGGCAACATACACGTCTGTTAAGTATCACACGCGGTCGCAAGCAAATGTATGCCCCAAAACCCCACCTGCTCGTTAAGCATTTCACATTCACGCTGGCTTGCGACACAAATAATTTTCTTCGTCGGAAGATCGTGACGCTTGCTGCGCCCCATAGAGTCCTCACCTGGGCTCCCAGAATCATTTCCAGAGCCAATCTTCGACACATCGGTCGTGCGTTGCACGATTCGCCCTATGTCTTCTCCACGGTCAGCTTCCACCTATTGCACAGGCACAACATTGTCAATGTTCATGAATAGATCAATATCGTAGACATTGTGTACCATCAACACACACCTTGACGTATTCACCAGGCTTATACGCGGCACGCCCGGCAAAGACCTCCTGACGGCCCCGCTTAAACTCCACGTCATAGTACGCCTCAGGCGGTGGTGGCGGGTAGTGGGCCGCCCCATTACCACTACCAGGACGTACATCAGGCGGCAATGGAGGAGCCGCATCCATGTGAGCACGACCCCAATCAAAGGCCACTCCTGCAGAGTTGCTGCGACTCAACGAGGGCGGATATTCCATAGGTGGGGCAGACGTGAAGAGTTGTGGGCCCTCCATCGACTGGCTACGCACTGTCCGTGTCGACGGGTAGTTGCCATACTCCACGCTGTATGAGCGCATTCCACGGCCCGTGTTGCCCTGGCGCGATTGATTTTCCTGTTGTTCTCCGTTGTACGAATCCGGGTACGGCGGCATTGCGAATGCATCGGAGTACCGGCGATACGGCATTGGCGGCCCATACTACGGCAACAGAGAAGTTCATTAGAGATCTGAATGAGTCAAGTCAAAACGCTAGGTAAACGAACCTGGTACTGGTGCATGGGAGAATCCGTGGGAATGCTGACACGCGGAGGGCGAATACCCGCGAGAGGAGGTTGCGGCTGGCCAGGCATGCCACTTCCAGAATGGAAGCTGCGAAGCGTCTGTGGGAACTCTTGGCCCATGGCCTGCTGCTGTTGGAGGTGCTGCTGTTGGTGAGATGGAGGGCCATACTGCTGCTTGTTGAACGGATTGTACCCAGACGAGCCGTACGCAGGAGAGTACGAGAACGACCGCGCACGCAGTCGCTGGAGAGGCTCCTGCGGTGGAGGCAGTGGCGGGTTCACCTCGTGCGAGCGTCCCAAAGTGAAATCCACCGACGAGGCGCGCGAATCCTTCGTCAGCCTGTGTGCACAAAAACATGATAAGCTTATCAGAACACGAAAAAAATAAATAACCCGAGTGCAACCTCCCTTCTGCAACTCACCTCGGGTGGCCCTGGTACTCTTCTTCATACTGGTTGCTCGCGTCCCTACAACCACATGAACAATATCGACATCAGACCCAACATCCACACTCACTCAGCAACCGACTGCAACGTACGTGGAGAGCAGCGAGCCGACGCTGTTCCCACGGAACAGGTCGACGTGTCCTGCGTCCCTGTTCCTCAGCGACGTCCCGAAGCGCGGCGACGTCATGAGGAACTCTTCGTCCTACAGCTGCCACGTCTGCGCGTCCTTCCTGTTGCCGAGCACGGGGGACTTGACGTGGGCCAGCGAGGCGGCGCGGGCGCCGCTGCCGCTGTCCACGCTGATGCTCCTCGGGGGGCGTGGGAGCTGCGAGAGCACGGGGAGGCACGACTCGGCGTAGGACGGGTCCACGGGCGGCGGGGCCGGCACGGCGCCGGCCTCCAGCTGGTTCGACAGCGGCGAGCCTCCTTCCTGCTGCTGCTCCTCGTCCGAGGACGACGAGTCGTAGAAGGACGAGCCCGACGAGGACAGGCACGAGCTCACGACTCCGCGGAAGCTGGCGGCGTGCTTGAGCTTGGCGTCGTCCAGTCCCCTGAGCGACGAGCTGCTGCCGAGCCGGCCGAACGTCGAGGAGGACGTGGACATGACCGTCACCTGCGCGTCCACGGCGCGCAGGTGCTCGGCCTGGTTGTCGGCGGACGGCGGCGGCGACGGCGACTGCGGCGAGCTGGAGGTCGGGGGCGGCGACGCCACGCGGCGGCCGAGCGGGCGCCACGCGTCGGCCGGCAGAGGCGGCGGCGACAGCGCCAGCGACTCGTTCATGGACATGCCGCGCGGCTTGGCGTGGCGGCGGCCGGCGGCCAAGTCGGCGCCCGGGTGGTGGTGGTGACGGCGGGGCGTGGCCGTGGGCGACGCCACGCCCGGCGGGGCGTCCGACTCGGCCGTGGACAGCGCCATGACGCTCGTGGACAGGAACTCGGACCAGTCCTCCTGCGAGCCGCTGAGGTAGTCCAGCGACGAGTGGCGCGTGCGGTGCATCGTGGAGAAGAGGAGGAGAGGAGGCGGGTGCAGCCCCGAGCGGGTGGGCCGGAGGGCGGAGCGGGAGAGCTGGCGCTGGCGCTGGAGCTGGCGGCTTGGTGGGATTCCTGCGTTCTTCCCTTCAAGTTGGGGGCTGACGACTGACTCGCGTTTGTATGGGCGACACTTGGTTTTTCTTTGAATAGGGGCACCTTTTCCGCCATAGTAAACGGAAGTGAACGGCAGGCGAAAAGGGACCAGGTGGCCGCCGAAATATGGAAGGCGCTCAAAACCGCGCCCGATTTGGGCCCCGAGATTCCTGCGTTGGGTGCTGCCGTGCCGAGAGCGGCGAGAAAGGCAAGCGGCTTGCTGCTACATCATGTAGCCTAGATGTATCAATCTAGTGTATTATAGTGAGCTGGCGGCAAGGACGCTGGCGATGGTGCGCCCCGGCCGTGTTGCCTGCCGCACGAGACGAGTCGCGGCAATAGCTTTCGCGGCGACGGCGACACCAGAACAGCGGCGACGAAGAAGATGGAGGTGATTCCATTGCTGCAGAGGCCCATTCGGCGCAGCATGTCACTTGCTTCGATTCAAGGATATGGTTTTCAAATCGCGGGTTCACCGCGAAACGCTCTGCGGCGAAGGATCGCGGCGCGCTGCCGTAAGGCGCTGCAGGGCACTCACTGCATGCAGTGTCGACGGAGCTCTCGCCGTGTCCGGCGTGGCGAGCGCGGCCTGCATTGCAGTGGCTGGGCAGCATGCACCGTGCCCTGCAACGCAAAGCGTTGTTCATACCAGGTGAGAGATAATTGCGATGGCACCGCCCAGATGGCCGCGCCTGGCAAAGGCGCTTCTGAGGCCTAGCGGGCAGTGCCTACCGCAGGCAGCAGATGATCATCAACCGTGATGGTGTCGGGGCATGGAGCCCCATTGCTCCGGCAGTCTGGTGATCACCAACAGGACCCGATGGTCGCCGCGCGCGTGCGCTTGCACACCAGCAACTTCAAGCTCCTACATGAGTCATTTTGCCTTTTGACTCGAAATGAAGAGCTGAAGGCACCGCCATCGCCATCGCTGGCGCTCGATGCCTCCGCTGCTCGCCTCCGCAACAATAGCGGCTCAGCCCGTGCACCCGTCCAGGCAGTCCAGGCACTGCCTGGTCGCACTACAGTTCTGCTGCTGCCGTACTTGGTGATCATGACATGAGGCCGCCGCGACGAGATAGCTGGGGTAATATATTTGGATCCGCCGCACTTTCCGCTCCTGGAGGCAGGATGCAAGGCTTCGCAACGCAAGGAGAACGCCGCGTCTTCAGCCCGCGAGACAACTCGATCGCCGAAACGACCAGCTCCGCTAGTGAGACTGTTGATCCCACTACCCGGGTAGGATCAAAACAAAATCAACTCTTTCAGCTTAACTTAGCTTCAGTATAGTGTACCACCACCGTTATCCTATACGAACCTTTGTGGTACACTTTACTGGAAGCAAGACAACAACAGCAAAAATCTCGAGAATTGCCATCAAAAGTCTCCTGTGGCTCGTACTTAAAACGGCCGGCTAATGTTCTTTGCGCCTCTTCAAAAGGCAACTGCAGCTATTCATAGCGGCGCTATCAATAGCCGACAAGACTCCAGGGCAGGCAGGCAGGCAACGCCTTCAACGCCCGGCGTCGCCGTCACCGCGTAGTCTAGACCGAAGCAGGCGGCGCCCGTTCCAAGCAGCAGCTCCGACGCTCCGCTCACACGCAGTGAGCAGCGCGTCAGACGCCCGCCGTCATGTCGGGGGAGTCGTCGCCGTCCGTGCCGCCGCCGGCGACTGCGACCGCGACCGCGTCCGCGTCCACGTCGGCGCCGGCGCACCCGCCGTCCAGCGCCTGCAGACCCAAGCGCCAGACCTTCTCCCGCTTCCTGCGGCGCTCCCCGTACGGCGAGCGCCGGTCGCGCGCCGTAGCGCCCGCCGACAGCGCGCCGCCGGCCTCGGAAGGCCGCGCGCGCAAGCGGCGCGGGGCCGGCGCCAACGACCTCACGGCGCGCAGACAGAGCGGCGTGACGCACCTGCGCACCATGCACCGCGTGCGGCTGGCGGTGGGCGAGTTCATGCGCCTGCTGAGCGTCGAGCTGTTCTTCGTCATGATCGTGCTGTTCTACGGCGTGTTCGTGACGGTGCAGCTCACGATGGCGGACGACACGCTGGCGTCCTACAAGTCGGTGATCGACGTCACGGACATCACGGTGGGCTCCATCCTGCTGCTGGAGATCACGCTCAAGGTCTTCGCCTACGGGCTGCCGTACCTGCGCGACGTCTGGGCGCTGTTCGACGCGCTGGTCATCGTCGTCAGCTTCGTGCTGGGCGTCGTGGCCGCCCTGGGCTCCAGGTCCACGGTCGTGGTCAAGATCCTCAGGCTGCGCGTCATCCTGAGGGTGCTGCGCGTGCTCGTGGTGTTCGAGCGAGTCAAGCAGAGATCCAAGTCCATGAACCTCATGCACCTCAACAAAGGCGCCATCACGTCCCCCGTGGAGCACGTGCTCCGTGTGCTCAACGAGCTGAGGTTCCACCCGGCCATCCGGCCGTCGCTGAGGGACGGACTCGACTTCGCCATCGACGCCATCAAGAATAACAGGCTCTACGACGCCAACGAGGAACTGCTGGCGGTGGAAGGTGTCGACGACGACACGCAGAACTGGCTGCGCGGTGAGATGCTGCGTGGAAACGACATGAACAAAGTGCTGCCGGGCACTGAAGATGAGGAGGACCCGAACGGCCCGAATCGAAAACGTCGGAGATCGTCCATACGCAGCTCGGACTCTGAAGTGGATCCACACGATGTTGGGAGCGGCAGCTCGGATGGCAACAGAGTGGTGAAACCCCAGACACTACACCGACATCATCATGAACACTCGTTGTCGCATGGAAATCGGGGAACGACGATGCGGGAGCTTCTTCCGACGCTGGACTCGGCATCGGAATTTGAGCTGCAGAATTTGTTGCAGGGCGTGAGCTCGTGGAACTTCGACGTTTTCCGCGTGCATGTTGTTTCCGGAGGAAATGCGCTATGCTACATTGGTCATCACCTCTTGCGTGACGGTCCCTGCCAAGCATTGAACATCGAAAGCAACCTGCTTGTGAATTTCCTGCTAGAAATCCAGCGCGGGTATATTGCGACGAATCCGTACCATAATGCCATTCATGCTGCGGATGTCATGCAAACCGTGCATTACTTCCTCATTCAGCCAGAACTAGGGCCGTATCTGCGTCCGCTAGATCGTGCTCTGGCCCTGATTGCAGCAGGCGTACACGACTTCATGCACGATGGCTTTAACAACGGTTTCCACATTTCCACAGCGTCGGAAATCGCTCTACGCTACAATGACCATGCAGTGCTCGAAAATTACCATGTGGCGCAATCGTTCTTGGTGATGAAGAATTCGGACCTTAATGTGCTCGGCCATTTAGCACCTGATGACTTCAAGTACGCGCGTGATATGATTATTCAGATGGTTCTGGCAACGGATATGGCCAAACACTTCGAGGACGTCGCGCTTTTCAAGACGACTATTCTATCAGCCGCGCTAGATGCAGACGCTGTACTGGTGAAGAATGTCGGAGACAAGAAGTTATTGCTCAAGATGGTCCTTCACACGTGTGATGTCTCCAACCCAGCCAAAGAACGCGAAACGATGCTGCGCTGGACCGACCGCGTGGTTGAGGAGTTCTTTGTCCAAGGTGAAATGGAGAAGCAGCTAGGACTCCCCGTATCGCCCTTCATGGATCGGGATACGATAGTGATCAAGAAGATGCAGGTTGGCTTCGCTGATTTCATCGTGGCACCGTTGTTCAGCGTCTGGGCCCAGATTCTAGTCAACGTAAACTCCGTGGCCTACCGCACCTTGCTTGCGAACCGCGAATTCTGGGCGTCGCTGTCAGATGACTTCAAGCCCCACATGATCAAAGACGTGATCCGCGATCTCGGTATGCGGCGGCAGCGCGACACTCTGATACAGAGTACCATTCCTGAGGAGCAGATTAGTCCACGTTCGCGCCGCAGCGTCGCCAACATGCTGCTTGGAACAGACGACGGATGATTAGAGTAAGCTTTTCTCTGGAATATTCTCATCCCAGTGCGTGTACCCCTAAATTATCTGGGATGAGGAAAGAAGAACCAAGTTTGGAAGAGGCGACGTTACGAGTTATTCTGCTAGCGCGTAGTACTTGTTCGAAACGGGATCGTAGTAGCAACGCAGGAGCGGATCGTATACTAGCTCAATGGACGAAGTGGATTGGGTTTGCGGTCCCAACGACGTTTTCTGCGACGGTCGACGCATGGTATCGTTTATAGCCGATCGCCGGGCATCAGCACTTGACGCAGGAGAGCGATAGTTAGCAGGGTTGTACTTGCGGTCACTACTCCGTGTGAATGGCGAAACATGAGGACTGCGGGCGTGGAAAACACTTGCTTGAGCATCAAGTTCCGCCGTCCAATCGGTAGACTCCAATAGCCGTTGCAGTCGACGAGAAGAGAAGGAGGATGAGAGCTCACTTGAACGCGATGCCTTTTGAGACTGCTCTCGGGATTTCCGTTGCAGGAACTTTTCACGTGTACGTCGAGGAGAATCCATCAGCGGTGACTTCACAGAAACCATTTTAGCCGGTAGATCGGGTTTTGCATTTTGAATTTCGGGGAGGAACTGATTTCCTCGAGTGCTGCTAGAAGCTGGTGAAGCAAAGTCTTTTGACCGCCGTGCGGAGGTCATTGCTGGTTTCGACTCAAAAGACTTTTTGTCTGTCAAAACGGTGACGGCAGCGTGGTCGGATGATTTTTCATCTTCATTGCGACTGTCGCTCGATGCAGCATCTTCCACGAGATCCTCTGTAATTCGTTCACCGAGTTAGCTAGCGTCAAGAAATCTGACGCACTTCCGGGCGATGATTAAGAAACTTACCGAAGTCGAAGCTCGAGTCATCGCCATCATCATGTTGCGATGATTTACAGCTGTCATGGTCACTCTCAGGCTTGGAGGTGTTTAAACGTGGACTCTCCGGATGTACATTACCGTTTGAGCTCTTGCAATCCCCAACTTCGCCGAGGTCGTGGACACTTCCCTCGGCACTTGCACTAAGCTCGCTGGTTCTAGAATCGTGGGCATAGATAGATGAAAAAGCCCAATTCAATAGAGAAACGTAAATATGCCAAACACAAAGAATAGATAAACGCCTTGCAACTTACAGATCGATCGATAATGCGTTGCCTCCACCTCCGGCAACGATATCAGAATCGCCATCTTGTGTCGTTTCTAAGTTTAAGTGCCAGTCTTGGTCTTCATTTAATTGGATAGGTTGGATCCCATTTACAGCATATCTCGAGTCCTTTTCGAGCACGACCCACTCATCAGTGGCACCGCTAGGATCTGCTGCCAATTCTTTCTTGACTTCGTCAAAGGTCTCGCTGAGACTTGCTTCCTCGCTTGGTCTTGGTAAACTTTGCTTTTGTTCGTTTATCGAGTCGACGTCATTACCATGTCTCGATCCTGCAGACCGTGACAATAGCTCTCTCGCTGATCGTTTTGCCGCAAGCAGCTCCACGAGTTCTTGCTCATCCGCGTCATCGTCTGCGTCACTGATAGCGTGTTCAATCCGCTTTTCAAGTTGCGCGTGTAAATCAGGTTGGTCTTTATCAAGCGATGGGGTCAAAGGTTTTACGTCTTGTAGCAGAGAATCGAAGTCAAACAGTCTGGACGAAAGTTTACCTACCAGCGTCGTTCCAGACTCTGCTACAGATGGGAACGAGAAGATAGAGTCCTTGTCTGCAGCGAGGTGAACTGCTCTCTTGACTTCTACGGGTGTATCATCGCGACTGCGACGAAGTATATCTTCAGGAGAGGGAGCCGAGAAGCTTGCGCGTGCATCATTTAATTCTCGTCTCCAGGATGAACTCAATTGAACGCGATCGTCTTCATCATCAGAAAATAGATTACCATCATCGTTGTTCAGATCTTGATCTTCGTCACGGAGCTGCTGAAGGTGCCATTCCCCACTGTGCAGTGATGTGTGACGCAGAAACAACTCTCTGTCTCGCTCATCTGCTCGTGCATCGTCATCCTCCAGACTCGCGAGCTTTTGCTGTATCTCCCCCAAAATGGATTGGCGAAGGGTTTGATTTCCTTCCCGCGTCTGCAAGTCCTTCACGTTTGGAGATGCCATCACGCTGGAATGCACACTGCTTGGAGGGCTTGATGCCCGATCTGGGATCCTGCTCGCTGTCTCGGATTGTACTGGTGGTGCCATTTCTTCCTTCTTGGCGTCGTGGGATTTGTTCACTTGAATAGGGGACACACTGCTTAGCGAGTCATCGCGCAGTATTTCAGAATTGCGTTGGTTCTCAATGGCACCACCACGAGAGCTTTGGTGTAGTGGTGAGTTTCCCGCTGGTGAAAAAAAAATATCCTTCTGCACTGCGACCACTTGCCCAAGTCTCGACTGCGGCTTGCGAAGTTTACTTCCTGTAATGCTCCCTCGAGCTGGTGTACGCAGACGCTGTTGACCAGGACCATTTGCTTTGGTGGTATCGGGGTCGCCTTGCGGTTGGGGCGGCACCTTACGTTGGACCAACTGACTTCCAGGGCACGCTACTCGTACTCCTTTCGGTTGTTTGGCCACAGCTTTTCCCGGTGCTGTTTGGCTTCGACGGGAAGATTTCGGGGTGCTGCTGCTGGCGACGCTGTTGTTGATGTTTGCCGCGACAGCAACTCCATGAACACCGATACCTGAAACAGACTCCATAGCAAAATACAGCGTCGGAAGGGGTAACGCACCACTAGCGCCACGCTGCGTTGCCGAGAACACGAACTGTCTTGGAATATCCCGGATGTCGGCGTGCCTGACAACTTGAGAACCTCGTGACGGTGTGGGGGCGTCCTTCATCGTGAAAATACGCTTGAGGCGACAGCTCCCGCCAATGCAAACCGATTCCATTGAGCGATAGCCTGTGTCCGGGAAGTGAACCTCCGACAGAGTTTGCAGGTCGAACACGAGGTTCATCCACTGATCCCGAGGCACATCAGCAGCATTCAGTGGAAGCTGCGCATGCAATGCTGTGCGTGCTGTTTCTCGGAAAGCGGAGGCTACGACGAATCGGCGACGCACCTTCTGAAAGTCTGAGAAGCAGATCTCCACAGAAAACGATCGAGTAAATGGCACCAATAGCTGGATCACGACAAACCTCTGCGCTAGACCGAGCGAAGACGACGCGGTTTTAGGCAGCTGCATCTTGGTCTCAGAGCCGCCGTCGAGCTGGAACGCATTGCCCCTTATACCCTTGTCGAATGTCTTGGAAATCTTGCCTTGCAGCTTCCACGCAGCAGCAGGTGCCTTGCCTTGCGCGCTCAAGAGCTCCACAAAATCCCCGCCTTGAAAATACGCCATATCTGGGCGTGCAGCCTACTCAACAAAACTAGAAGTGTCTGTTCACCCAAGCAGTTTCCATGCAAAGATAATGGGGTTAGATTACAACCAAGGTGAGCTGTCATCGTCGTGGCTAGCTGAAACGACTGGCGGGGAACTCTGACTCGGCTGTTGCTGCTGCTGTCCCTGGTTTTGGTCTTGGTCGTCCTCGCCCTGCTGAGACTGTTTGGGCCGACGCTCCAGCGCTTGCCAGCGTTGCACAAGGTTGTGCACGTCCTTCATGAGAATGACATGGTTCGGAGACCGCTCCTTTAGGAACTCGAACACGCGGCGACGAGTAGCCCCACCTCGCCACAGTTGCTCCGCTTGCGCGAGGACTTCAGGATCACGAACGCGTCGAACCTCGCTGTACTGCTGGTAAAGCGTTTCAGAGAGCTCGTGGTTGTGCTCCACCAAGTGCTTCGTGACCACGACACTCCAGGTGTTGGCACCATCCGTGCGCTGGAGGGTGGCACATACTTTGGCGGGGCACTCGGTAGCCCGAACGTTGTGGCTAACACGCTGTCCGCTGCCACGACTACGGCGCTTCCAACCGTGAGTACACAAGAACGTTTTGGAGTACCATTCGTATTCCTCCGGCACTACGTGTGCTCGAGATAATCCATGAGTACCTTCTTGCTCCGTTTCCACAGGGGCGTTGGGATCTCCCTCCTCACCTTCACGCACGACAAGACCTCGACTCGCAGCAAGCTGACGAAGGCGGAGATTGCGAGAACGCACCGAGTACGTTGTACGAACTCGGTAGAGCTGGAACGTTGCAGCCGAGTACGCATCCAGGTATTTGTGAAAAACTTCCCAGTTGGGGTATCGGCGCACAATACGTGGCACTCGCCATACCGTCTCGCCACTCTCGGTTGTCACTTTTTCGATCTCGACACTGGACGAGGGCTGCCAAGCCCCCTCCGTGTCTTCCGCGTAAAACATGGTATCATCGGCGTCAAAGCTGTGATCAGTAGCGGGAAGCGGATCGGTGGCAGGAACAATTGTCACGTAGTTGCCGCCACCGGCTATCCTGAAGCACGTGCACTGCGTTGCTTGACCGTTTACAGAGTCCGTTCCGTGACTTCCCGAGTGGGTCGTGCCCGAAGTTTGACCGGGCCCATTATCTGTCGAGCTTGTCCCAGCGGAGGATCCGTGGACACGACACGCGACAGAAATCACATTCGAGCCTGTCGAAGGGAAGCCAGTCGGCATGGACATCCCAGCATGGTTGAATAACACGATGTTGGCTCCTGTTAATCCTGGTGATGCCACAGCTGCCAAGGTAGCTACGCCCTCGCTCTCTGTTGAACCTCTTCCAAGGTGAGCTCCAGTAGTAGCGCCCGCAAAAGTTGCCTGCACAGGCACTGGCAGTTGCGCTTGCTGCTGTAATTGCTGCTGCTGCTGCTGCTGTTGATGCCTTTGCTGTCCTTGTTGTTGCTGGGCTTGATGTTGCTGACCTTGTTGAGCAGGCGGCTGCTGTACTTGGCCCGGTAGATAGGAGGGGGTAGCGCCATACGGAAGCAGCACAACTGACGGCACAGTTTGTTGAGGTACACCAGTCGAAGTCGTCGAAACAGTCACATTTCGTTGTAAACCGGTCGCTCCACTTACACCGATTCCAATTGAATGGTTGTCACCAGGAGACGTAAACAACTGCGAATGAGCCACAGCTTCTGCTAGTCCTACCTCCACTTGTGTGGGAAGGATAGGTTGTTGAGAGTCTATTTGAGCTCCGTCTGCTTGAACACCTTGGACTGAGATGCCATCCCCCACTGCGCTTTGCTCAGGAATCGCATACTCCTTTCGTTTAACCACAGCGCTTTCGTTCGACATGTCAATTGTGAGCAACTCTGGGTCGTAGATTCGGCGGTTCTCGCAATAGTGTTGGTACAGCTCCCGCGACAGATTGTGGTTGTGATCCACGACATGTTTCGTGACAACAACGCGCCAGCAGTTATCGGATGCGACATCGCTATCGTCGAGGGCGATAGTAGCAGCAGCTCTACCAGACGGATTCATGTATTGCACGGTCGCACAAATCTTCACGGGGCATGCGGTCGAGCGCACAACATGAGCGGTACGCTTACCGGTGCCACGGTGTCTCTCCTTCCATCCATGCGTGCAGGTGAGAGTTTTTGAATACCATCGCCACGATTCAGGGATTCTTCGTGCAGCGCTAACCTCACTCAATGTTGTATCGGGGTCACTTCCATTGTCACTATTGTCGCCATTCTCGCCGCCGGCGTCGCCATGCTTCATCTGTGCAATCTTCTTGTTTCTTCCCTTCGCCGAGCTTGTTGTTCTCGTGCGATAAAGTTGATACGTGGCGTCAGAATATGCCTTCAGGCTTGCGTGGAAGTCGTCCCAAGAATTAAACACAGATTGAAGTTTGGGAACGCGCACGACAATTTCGCGCTGAGCCGATGACAACGTGGGTGGTTCTTCGACGCTCGTTTCCGCTGCGCTCTCAAGTAACGACGAGCTGTCTCCGCTTGGACTAGGCTCAGTCGATTCCAACGGCGACGTAGTTGTTAGACTCGCGGCAGTACCAGCAGTCGGCTCCAGAAGATCTTGATTGCAGGGCTCTTCGACCTGTGTATTCAACCGATGGTTGTGTTCCGGCACTTGGCGGTTAATCACGATTTGCCATTGACCGTCTACGTTGCGTTCCACTCGAGCAAGCAGCATAGCTGGGCATGGACTGCCTTCACCATTTTCACCGACCCGAGATCCCTTGCCCCGTGCTCTGCGTTTCCATCCGTACGTGCAAATCAACAACTTCGAAAACCATTTGTAGTCCTCAGGAATCAAGCGCGACGATGGCGATGTCGAAGCATAACTCGCATAGCTTGCAACATCATGGCCATCTCCTCCCGCTTTCGCCGCGGTAGACGCCAATACTTTCGCGTTCCTTGACGCAATCGACACAGTTGACCGTGTACGAAACACTTGCGCCGTATCGAATGCGTACTGTGAGACGTAGTCGTTGAAAGCATCCCAGTTCGGGTGCACCTTCACTGCAATTCGTGGTACGCAAAAGCCGCCCCCGTCCAGTGCTCTAGAAGGGATCGTCCCTGGGGTTAGAACCATCGCTCCCAGCGGAGGCATGGAAGCTAGAGGCGTGCCGGCCTTGGCGCGTGGTCGAATCATAAAGTTTTTGTTGCTTGCATTGGCAAGCGCCACGAGCTGCTTACTTGAGCTATTGTCCGGGGCATTCCCGTTGGGTGCTACCGACGCCGGAGCTAACGCGTCCGACAACATAAATACCATCGACGGCGTGTGTTGTTGGCTTTGCTCCTCGTTCGGCGTGAGCGTACGGAATACCCCGTTCCGCTGATTAGCCTGATCGATCATAGACGTAAGGTGTGCAGCGGCCAGATCAATCGACGGCTTCGCCGCTCCATTCGTAGCACCAGGGGCGTCTCCGACGACAGCAAGCAGCTCCGGGTCGTAAATGCGCCGGTTTTCCGTGTAGTAGAGAAATAATTCCTTCGACAACTGGTGGTTGTGCGTGCGCACATGCTTGGTCACCACAACTTTCCAGTCATCAGGCCCCGCTCCTCGGTGCTGCAGCGTCACGCACATCTTGGCAGGACAGCTCGTCGAGCGCACCACCCCGGAGCCTCTCTTCCCCGTGCCGCGATGGCGGTCTTTCCATCCGTGCGTGCACTTGAGAGACTTGGAATACCACTGATACCGTTCCGGGATCAACGTCCGCTCTACCAGTTGCTCTCCCACATCAACCTCATGCTCCATGGCCACTCCCAGCTCCAGCCCCGCCTTCCTCAGCGCCCCGGCATTCCCCGCCGCGTCTCCTTTCGTCGCGCTCTCCGCAATCTTCAAATTGCGGCGCTTGACCGACGTGGTAGAGCGGATCACGTAGAGCTGGTACGTCACCTTGGCGTAGGCTCTCAGCGCGTCTTCGAACGCCTCCCACGAGTCGTGCACCACGTGGAACTCCGGAGCCACCACCATAAGCGACGGCGTAGCAGCGGACAGACTGCCAGCAGTAGAGTGCGGTTCTACCATTCCACCGGCCAAAACCTCTGCCCCAATTGCATCGGTGGTCTCCGGTAGAGCGCCCCCTTGAGCTACAACCGAAGCCACGGCGTCTGCAATTGCGACGGAAGTCTCCGGGCCCATTGGGAGAGCGTGGGGCACAGCGGAGGCCGCGTCGTGGAGCTGCTGCAGGTCGCCGGGCTCGCAGCTCCCGCGCTTGGCAGGGGGCGCGTCGTCCGCTAGAGACGGGGGGCGGCCTCGCTTGGTCGCCATCGGGTCTGCAAGCGCATCGAGAGGCTGTTAGTCATGCGAACATATTCGTGCGGAGCTCTTCGCCACGCTCTACCTGGTCAGCCGCGCCGGCCAATTCGGTGCCAGAGTTTGGGAGAGGTGTTCCCCTGGCTGTGCGACTTGTGCGATTGGTGTCTAATTTTTTGTGGCTGGAACTACAGTTAATCCTGTCCTAACCGATACTTGTAATAACGGATATTTATTTGTATATGATACGGGCGTGTCTACTGAATCGGTTCCAAGCCAATTGTACAAGTTGATATCCCTGTCACTTCTTAAAACTGACACTAGAGCCACCAAAAGTTGATAAAATTGGCGTGACATGAAGACGGTGGTGTGCTTAGAACTGTTTTCAGTGGTCACTAGACTTAACGAAGCTAGTTATAGAGGTCTCGTTCTTAAATATCGGGGTATGGAGTTGCTGCGCACCGTCATTGGGTATCTCTGTCATAGCGGCAACGATGTCCAGGACACCAACATGCTCGTGTTTTATAAACGTCGAAAGCAAGAGGGATGTCTTACTAACGATCTGCTATTTATGAGTAAGTGCTCACAACCTATATCGGTAAGACCACGCAGATATGGTAGAAATGCTCAACCCTGAGTGCTCTGCCTTGCTATGACTGACTAGCTGACTGACTTCCTGAAACAAGTGCGTTGAGCCAGGGTTAAAAGTAGCGTCCACTCCGTTGGTGATCAAACTATAATTTGTTGAGTTACTTAATTTACATCCCGATTTCTTAGATTTCAAACTGAAGTTATTCCAATATCACACCACGGTGAATTGATGCAGATGAAGCTGAGAACGAGGCACAAATTTTGTATCGCCCAATTAAACGTTGGTTAGGACCATCCCAAAAACGTTTCCAACGAAAAAAAACGCTCGGGTTATTATGTTTACGGGGACCTGGCAAAAATAATACTGAAAGGTCGCTAATTTTGCTCATTGCTCGTTGAGCTGCCTTTGGTGCGGGCTGCCTAAAGTGAGGCTGAGGACCCGATGTCCTCCATGCTGCCGGCGTTCTTGCAGATCGAGATTAACTGGCTGCGCGGGCTCTACATCGCGATCTTCTTCTGCAATGCCATTTTTGCGACCATGTTCAAGACGATTGGAAGAGGTGAGTGAGCGTGTGCCAAGGCTTCGTTTGGGCATCCCACGGACTAATATGCCTTCATTATGTTGGAGCAGACTTGCTGTCCTCTTTCGGCACATTCTCCGATTGTGATGAGACGGATGGAACTTCCTGTCAGGGCAACCAGATGATCTTCCGAGCAAGCTTCAGCATCTCGATGTTCTTCCTGATACGTGCGCTGCTCAGTCGGTTTAGTTGGGTGCAGCCGCGTGCGCGAGCTATCAAGATTCTGGTATGGGTCGAGATACCGGTACTGATCGCACTCCTTGTTGGCTCGTTCTACATCCCAAACTGTGAGTATTGGGTTCATGTATTGAATAGGATACACCGAGGAGGCTCGAGTTTTGCATCTGCTCACTCTGTTGACGTATTGTGGAGATCAGCCTTCTTCGACGGGTATGTGCCATTCACGCGAGCCGCGTCCGGTTTTTTCATTCTTTTTCAGATCTTTTCCATCGTCAGCGTATCGTGTATGTCTTCTGTTTCTACTTTGTGTGGATGAATCTTCGCGACACATACAACTACTGAAAATCTTATCCACAATGCTAACTACTAGACCAAGTACGAGATACGCTGCTGGATGGAATTGAGCAAGCTGAAAAGGCCGAAGCCCGGGGCGACGTGAGCAAGGGGGTATGCGCCAGCAGCGTCTGCTTATGGTGCGTTGTGGTTAATCATATTACTGCAATGGTCGAAACATTGATATTGATATCGCGTGCCGCAGGAAGACGGCCTTCTTAGGTGTGTGCGCAGTTTCAATGGTTTGCATAGGGTCTGGCATCACCTACTTGGTACGCTCATTTGTCAGCTCTTCACCGCTTTATCGTCACTCACTGTACTTGACCGCAACTACGACTACTCAGTACATGCGCTTTGCCGATTGCGATCTGGGCCTTGCGTTCACGACCATAACAATCGTTTCAGCTGGTCTCCTGATCACCACTTGCGGTAGGATTCTGATGCTCTTTGGGGTCGAAAACCTACGCTAACAGGTCATTTGCGTGGTCTGGCTGCGCAGTCTCCCCATGGATTGAAGTTGGTTTGCTGCCACCATGCGCTATATCAGCGTACCTGGTGCTCATGTGCTGGCAAGCGCTGGTCAGCAACCCAGTAAAATCGTGCGAGCACCGAAGACACCCACCCCCTTCGCCACAAGACGAGGAGTCATCAAACACGGACAGCGTGATCGCCAATGCCGTGATAGCCGCGTTCGCGATGACGTGGACAAGCTGGCGCACGTCCAGTGCGGCCACCAAAATGCTCGTTCGCCGCAGACGAAGCCCTCAAGACAGAGAAATGCCAGTAGCTAGACCTGTTAGCGATGATCGCCATCACGACCAACAATTCGCCAGCGTTGTGGTCGTTGACGTGCATTCAGACCAACAACACACGGACGAGAGTCCTCCCCTCTCCCCCGCCGGCACAACGGTCCAACCTCCTCAGCCCAACCGAGAACTCATACACGAGCCGTGGCAATTCTACAGTATGATGTGCCTCGCCGGCCTGTACATGGCGATGGTGCTTACCGACTGGAACTCGGCAGACGGGTATATTGTGCTATTTTACTCACGTTTTATTACTCTGTTACTCACTGACACCCCATTACTCTGCCCGAACGAAGGTCCTTCAACAACGTCTCCATGTGGGTGAAGATCGTGGCGCAGTGGGTCACGATCCTCCTCTTCGCCTGGACGCTCGTGGCCCCCAAGCTCTTCCCCGACCGCGACTTCAGCTAAACTTCAGCTTGACCGGCCAGAAGTTGACTAGTGAGGACTATTCCGTCTGCTCACAAATAATTTACAAAAGTCCCCTTACCCTTTCTAGCCAATAATGGGCGGGCATCTATCATTGGAACGGCAGTCCACCATGCCGTCGCTTCAGGAGACGCAGGCCGCGCCCGCGTCCAGCGCCGCCCCCGCGGAGCCTGCGGTGCACGCTGGCGCCGAAGAAGATGCGCCGAACGTCGCCGTGTCTAGCGCCGGGGCCGCCGTCACCGGGGAGCGCGTAGAAAGCGAGAAATCCGACATTGAGCGCGACACGTCGGTTGGCGCGCAAGACCCCGCGCCCTCTGAGGCTCCTGGCGCCTCGGAGGACGTCGAAATGGAGGAGAAAGAGAGCGCAGAGCAGTCGAGAACGTGCTCTGAGTGCGACCTCATCGAGAGCACCACGCGCGGCGACACCCTCCGCGTCTGCGCGGGCTGCCAGCTCGCTGTCCATGACAAGTGCTACGCCGACGCGTTGCCAGCCCCCGAGGCGGCGGAGAAGAGCGAGACGCAGCAGGAAGATGAGTCAATGGAGGGTGCAGACTGGAAGTGTGATTGCTGTCGACGTGGAGTCGAGCGAAGAGCTGCCAAGTGCGTGTATTGCGGCAAAGGAGGCAGCGACGGAGCGTTGAAGCTGATGGAGACTGCAGGGGACGCTGCCTTTTGGAGCCAATGCGGCAAATTTGAAGAGAAGAAAGAAGACACGACGGCGGACAATGCGGTGCAGTTTGGGCATGCGCTGTGCATCAATTGGGACCCTCGCCGACTGGCTGCACACGTTGTTAGGGAGAGCAAGATCAAGCCTGTCGAGAAAATGACGAAGAAGGAGGCGGCAGCGAAGGAAGCAGCTGCAAAAGAGGCAGCCGAGGCTGCGGAGGCTGCTGCTACCGAAAAGTCTGACGGTGAAGCTGGAAAGGCGGAGAAATCTGCTGAGGAAGTGGAGGAAGTGGTGCCTGACGTGAACGAGGTGATGATGAGAGACCCGCTCACGCCGACTGAATGCTGCTTCTGCCACTCGAGCAGTGGAGTTCGGATACAATGTCGCCGAGTAAATTGTGCGCAGTTTTTCCATGCCATGTGTGCACATAAGGGAAACGGGCATGTGGAGCTTCGGACGGGGCATATTCTGCAGTTCCATGCGTATTGCGATCGGCATCGCGAGTGCACCGAGGATATTGGAGACCTCCTAGCCAAGCTAATCACGCGCCCTATTCGGTTGCTCGTAGGGCGCGATGACATGCGTCGGTTTGGTACGGTTGCGAAGCATTTGCCGGAGTATACCACTGCCGCTGAGGTGATGCGGGATATCGCGGCGCTGATGGTGGGGTATTGCAACAAGGGGCTGCGCTCCTGCAAGACTGAGCCGCCTGATTACAACTATAAGCACCTTCAGGTACTCCAGTTGTTCGTGAGCCATGTGCCGCAGCTTGAAAAGATATATGCACTGCCGCCGACGCCTGCTCAGGACTTTGTTAATGACAAGAAGCTGTTTCGTCGTCTTGAGAGGACATTTAACCCGCCAAGGTACTTGGCGAAGTATCCCGGTCCGTTCAGCCAACAGTATACGTGTGACGTGTGCTTAGACCCATTCCATGAGCGACAACATCTTTTCTATTGCTCTGGCGGCGACGATTCTGCGGTTCCTCACGTTCAGCATTGGAGATGCACGAAGCGCCGGTCCAGTGCTCGTGACCGCGAACGGTATTTACCTGTAGCCGGAATTGCTGGGGCCAAGAAGAAGCGAAAATCGATCTCAATTGTTCAGGATGGAGTGCGAAAGGACATTACCCTCCCCAAGGGCCTCCCAGGCATGACCGACGACATTATCTGTGGTGTCTGTCGTGCACCAGTTGATGCGCGCGGTCTCATTGCGTCCCGAAAAGAGGCCAAGCGATTGGACTTCGAGAAGAAGGAAAGCAAGTTCGTGCAGAACGGTTGCTACATCAACCCTCCAAGTGCTAAAGGGTACAACGGCTACGCCCATGGTACTGCATCGAACGCGTCAGCTCGCAAGCCACCAAAGCCAACTGATTTGAAATCCAATGGCAGCTTGACCGGGCAGTACGCAGCAGCTCAGCAAGCGTTGGGACCCCCGAAGATGGACCGGATCAATGTCCAGCGTACCACAAGATGGCTGGCCTGCGTGGCCCAAATTATACGCCTCGCTGGCACTCCAGCATCCAAGTCTTCAGCGTCCGCGCCAGCCTCGACGACTGCTACAGCTACGGCATCATCGGAAAAGCAGGCCACACCGGCGTCTGGATCACCCACGAGCAAACCTAATGGAGATACTGCTTCCGTGACAGATGCCTCCAACGCTGCACCCTTGGCTGCAAACGATACGACGGGGTCAAACCAAAGCTCCGAGATTAAACCGACACCACCTGCAGCAGATCCGTCGACAATATCAAAAATTGCGGTCAACGGCGTATCCAAGGTCGAGTCAGAAGCGGAACAACCTCCAGCACCTGGCACCACGCCTTCGCCTCGAACCCGATCGCCCAGGACGAAAGACACGTCGCTCGTTACGCCTGCAATAAAGGCTCAGTTCGACGAGGCAATGCGCCTGGTGCGGCCGTATGACTCGTACGCTTTGAGTAAATTAGAAACTGCGCACGACATGCTCGTGCATCGAAGCGGCCCGGGCGTGGCTGTACTGCGCATGCTGACGCACGAGTACACGCGCTTCGTGTATATCAAGCACACCCGCGCCGTGGAGAAGGCACGCAACGAGAAGCGCAAGCGCGCCGAGCACGAGGCGCAGGAGCACCGCGAGAAGGAGCGCAAGCGCATGAACCTCGAGGCGGAGCGGGCGCTCAAGAAGCAAATGCTGGCGATGCGCAACAAGCAGCGGCAGCACCTCAAGGCCACGTCGTCCAAATAACCCGGTCAATGAAAGCAACACACTCTGGAACAGCTCTGATTGATAGAGAGAGGAGAGAGGCCAAGTACGCCGAATAGACTTGTAGGAGTGCAACCAGACCTGCGCTGTGCTGTAGCCATCTAGCCATCTACGCTCGCTTCAGTCGTCCTCGAACTCGCTGTCCGAGTCGGAGGCGTCTCCGTCCGTGATGTCCATGCCCTGCGCGACCTCCTTCTTGATGACGGCGCTGACCTCGAAGCAGCCCTCGCACACGCCCTGGACGGCGCTCTTGGCGTGCGTGTAGGCCATCTTGAAGCCCGGGTGCGAGTTCTGCGGGATCCACGTGACGAAGAAGAGCTTGCTGGACTTGCGGCCGTCGGGAGTCAGGAACTCGTGGTCGTACACGGCGTAGCGGCAGTCCGAGTCGGGCAGCGCGGCGCTGAAGTCCGCGAACGAGGCCGAGGGCGGCGCCGTGGCGTCCACCACCACCTTGTCGGCCTCGATGCGGAACAGAACGTAGCGGTACTTGCGCCGCATCTTGAGCTGCTTGAACTCGGCCACCACGGCGTCCGTGGGCGCGATGGCGTTGGCCGGCACGTCGTCCTGGTGGCGGATGTACTGGGCCACGCCCGCCGTCTTCATGTGGGGCTCCGCCATCCTTGCGCTGCTGCTAGGAGATGATGACGCCGGTCACGATTCTCTTGTCGCTTGAAGGGGAGGAAGCGATATCTGATCCGCTGACGCAGATACGCTTCGCGTCACCAACCGCCACGTCGCGCCACCGACAGGCTAGCGCCTCCATCTTCGATCTTGCACCGGTTCTTCAACCGGTACCTTGCAGTTGGGTTCGCTTGTCTATCTCGCGCTTTTGAGTTGTCATCGGCCTAATAAATACATGTACCAGCAGAACTCTCTCCAGCTGCTGCATGCAGCTCGCACTGCTCGCCTCCTGCTGCTCATGGGCGTATTAGAGCCGCCATCTGGGCATCTGACGCAGAGGGCTGCATGGCTTCATTTTGAGCCAATAAAGTCCTCGCGACTCAAAATTTAAGCGCGCTTGGACTTGCAAGCGCGCTTAAATCGTATATGTGTGGCTGCTCTAACCGGTGGCCGCGGATAATTGGCCAGCGTCGCACTCCGTTTTGGATCCCCAGTTAAGTTTTCCCCTTCCCAAGGTACGAGTGCTCTCCAGTTACAGATAGATCCTGGTGGTGCGGGCGCAGCACAGCGCACAGCACTGCAACGGCACCGGCAACGACAGCGCCTGCTCTGTCCCCACCACCTCTCTCTCTCTCTCTCTCTCTCTCTCTCTCTCTCTGCCCTTGGGTGAATCAGGTCAGCTAATGTCATGTGAACGTTGCAGGTTTCTTTCCCCACCACTTCACTTGTCTACAATGGCTGACGAGGAGCACGACTTCGAGTTCCACTCGACTGACGCCGGTGCCTCGGAGACCTACCCGTCTGAGGCTGGCCAGATCCGCAAGGGCGGCTTCATCATGATCAAGGGCCACCCGTGCAAGGTGGTGAGCGTGTCGACCTCCAAGACCGGCAAGCACGGCCACGCCAAGTGCAACTTCACGGCCCTGGACATCTTCACCAACAAGAAGTACGAGGACATTGTGCCCTCCACGCACACCACGTCGGTGCCCTTCGTGTCGCGCGCCGAGTACACGCTGCTCGACATCACGGACGACGACTTCTGCTCGCTCATGGACGACGCCGGCGAGACCCGCGAGGACATCAAGCTGCCCACCTTCCCGGAGACGTTCGCCGACGAGATCCGCGCCGAATTCGACGACGGCAAGCAGCTGGTGCTGACCGTGCTCAAGGCCTGCGGCACTGAGCAGATCATCGCCAAGAAGGAGGACCTGGGCGCCTAAGTGTAGCAAAACCTCAGGTTCGCCCCGTTTCTATGGCTCCAGCCTTGAGTTAAGGCGGTGCAGCCGGGCGGGGGAAGACGCCTTGGAGCCTCGCAGTCTTCAGCATCGAGTCGCGTGTGCCTATTTTCTATATTTTTGAGGAAAGAGGACGCCACTAGAGATGCTACTGCGTCTTGCACTGGCGTCCCGTTTGGGAAGAAGCTGCTGGATGCAGGCGAGGTGCTAAAGTAGTTGAATATCTCTCTTTTTTTCTTGGTTCTCCTGGCGTTAGTTTTGCGTCAATGTTTAGGAGCGTTTGAAGCCAAGTGACGAGGTTTCGTTGGTCGGGGAGGGACTTGAGAACGGACCGCGGGATGCGCGTTAATCGTAAGGACTCCAAGCACCCGCCGAAAGTAGCCATGTGACGTCAATGCAGACGACGATCGAGTACAGGTCACACGGATTCTATGAAGTCTATAGCTCTATAGTGCGCAACTTGCTTGTTCTTGTTGCGCTTTTGAGACAGATGAGGCTAACAGTGCAACGAGGACGAGCGAGACAGCAAGATGCGCCACCTCGTACAGCATCTGTAAGCAACACGGACAAGTCAGAGGCCATTCGCGAAATGTAGCCACATAGCTGCACCACTGTACCTTGGGGGCGAAAACACTCCAGATGAACAAGTGAAAGCGCATTAAGTACACCACAACGCTGCGCAGGCAGCAATATAAACAGCAAACAAAAGTCGAGGTGAGTCTCTCACGTAAATAACCCCCCAGCAAAATACTCACGTGTAGACGGCGAAGCGAATAGTCTGATACGTGAAGATCGTTAGGCATGCAATCTCCGCCGTATTTGTTGTTCTGCCTCGTGTCGATTTTTTGACGGGTGTTGTGGGCTCTAACCACTGGAAAAGATTCACAAAACACACGAGTGGGCCGGCAAAAACACTGACAAACGTCAATGCGCCGACGAGACCTTGCGAATACGCCGACAAACCATGGTAGGATTGGCTGATGTCGATCGTGGTCACCAAGTGCGAGTTGCCCAGCGCGAAAAACGCTGCTTGCGATAGCCAAAGTGCTATCCCTGACACAACGACCCCGCTTTGTCGTAGTTCTGCAGCCTGCTCGCATCCTAGTAGCTTCGTGACTGATTCCATTTGTAGACAGAGAAGGCTGAGCGTGGGAAAATTGGTCGCGCGCTGAAGCAATCCAACCAGCAGCCAAATGACCATTTCCACCAGTGATAAGCGAAGAGTTCGCCCAGCCAATGCTGTTAACAGCGTGAGGAGAACAACACTCGCATACACCACACGCGCACTAGCATCACCATCTAGCGTTATCCACCCTGCCAAAGCGTGCGACTCGTCTCCTTCAACAGTGGTCTGGTCTGAAAGCTCCTTGACTCGGAGGCTTGCCATCATACCCACAACAAATAGGAATCCGCTGCAAACGCCAATAAAAGTTGTCACTAGCTCGCCCTCCCGCCGAGCTCTTACGGCTTGCTGTATAGCTTTCCGTAACACAACCGCACAAATTATGACTACACACGTACTCAATGGTAGAACATTTGTAGGAAGCACGGCGGCAGTCGATAAAATTGACACCGAGTCGTCTGTAGCGAATTCGTTTCCAGGCAAGCTAGTGTCGACGTGAAGTCCATTTAGCCGCCAGAAATTGATAACCTGGTTGCGTGCGCGCAGCATTCGTGTGATCACCAGTAAAATTGGTACCCACACGAGCCCATCATTTGAGCAGGACACTCTCTTCGACGACTTTCGCCTCCGCAGCAAGACGATTCCGACTGCAACAAGCAAAGAAGTCGCCATAAAGAAGGCAGTTGCGTGCTCATTTTCGATTGACGAACTTGAAGATAAGCTGGCAATCTGCAGAACACTGCCCACACCCAGTACAGTAACGAGGTGGCTTCTCCTCCGGACGCCCCCAGCTTTCGTCTCCGCTTTGACTACAGTAATAAGCATCGCCAGCGTGATAACGCCCCCGAGGAAGAGAAATACGAGGCCTGAAAAGATCGCAGTCGAATTATACTCGGATCCATCGCTCTGTGCGACTTGTGCTTGCAGCGTCTCGCAGGCTTGAAGTACCGCAGCAGCAGTCTGCTTGTCCACTGAGATTGTATCTTCACCTCCTTGCAGAATTTTGGATACCTTGCGCAGCGGCTTTTCATAATGCTTGTCGAAGCTTTTTAGCGTCGAGGCATGGAATTTGATCTTAGCCAACGCATATAACTGTTGGAAGTTTCGATACAATGCACGCAGGTAATATGATTGTGAGTGAAGAGCGAAGCCAGACGAAGCACGGACAACATCATCGAGAAGCAAACCACTGCTATACAACGGAATGGGTAACCCGAAAAGTGAAGAAATCGTCGGCACCAAATCCACCTGGCTGCGTTTCTGTTTGTAAGAAATGTCCTCAGTAGAACGCATGGGCTTGCCATCACCACGCATAAACATCAGCAGCGCGGAAGACTCCTCCAACGTCGCACCGCCGTGGTTGCCCACTTCCGACATTCCATGGTCACTGCACAGCAAGATCAGTGACGGCCGCGCCGATGTGTCTTTCTCCATTCTTCGTGCGTCTTGTTCACCCACTGAATCCACCACCAACTGCACTACGCCATCCATCTCCTGCAATTTGCCCCGCATTAGGGGCGACCGCGGTCCACGCAGGTGGCCAACATGGTCCAACCCCAGATAATGTAGCACCAAGGCGTCCCAATCCCCACTCTTCTCGTTCTGCATGGTCGGGTCCAGCTCCTCCTTCAAGTGCCTGGTCACGTTGTTATCCACCTCCACGGTGTCTCTCGTAAAGAATCCGGACGTGCCGTCCGAGCGCTTGAACGTCTCCGGGAACAGCTTGAGCCACGTGTCGTCGCCGTAAAACACAATGCGCTTCCCACTGGCCGCCAATAACGACACAAGGTTGGCATCCTCATCTAAAGCTGCCGAGTTAAAGTTCTTCAAAATGTCAATAAACGCCGGCGCCTTGCCGGTCACGAGCGCCTTGAGGCGAGGCATGGTGACGGTCGGGACGCTGGCGTGTGCGACGTATCCGAGTGCCCGGCCGGACGCCACCAGGCCGCTGGTGAACGGCATGAAGGCATTCAGCTCCCCCTTCGTCTGCTGCCTGTCGTTCTCTGCACTGCCGTGCATTGCGGCGCTGCCCAGCACCATGTCGGCTCGCAGCGCGTCGATCAGCACGACGACGAGGCGGTCGTAGGCGGCGTCGGACTCCTGCAGGCTGTCGCGCTGCGGGTACTGGCCATTCCAGTCCGAGGCTGAGGGCGCTGACGGTTGGAAGAAGACCTCGTTGAGGCGAAGCAAGCCGCTCGAGCACAGATACGCCCCCAGGCCTGCGCACAAGCACAGCAGCCGCAGCACCAGCGTCGGCGTCATGTTGCGATGCAAAGGTGGACTTCTGGATACACAACTTTTACACAATTATTGGAGGATACTTTTTGTATGGGGTTTTGCATAGACTGCTTCAATTTGGACCACTTCACATGCTTGTGCCAATGCTCAATTCGATTCGCATTGTAGACTAGACTTTCGATCGCCGATACCAAAGCTGCTACGCCGGGGATTTACACAATGACTGACGCTTACGAGAAGTTGCCGTTGGCGACGCGCTGGTTCTTGGCGGTGGGGTCGTCGGCGCCGAAGCGCGTGCGCAGCACGTTGTAGCGGCAGAGCGCGTCATCGATGTTGATGTAGGTGCCCTGGAGGTGGCGCACGCCGTCCGAGCACGGCGTAAACTGTTTCCTGCCGTGCAGGACGCGACGCTGGTTGAAGATCACGGTGTCGCCCTGCTTCAGCCTGAACTCGTAGCGGTGCTTGCCGCCTTCGACGAGCTCGTGGAAGACACGGTAGGAGTTGTAATACGACATGACGTCGTCGAACGGAACTCGCAACGGACCCTCGAACGGAGGACTCCAGTGCACTGCGACCACCTCGTCGCGGTGGTTGAGCTGGATGTGCGGGCGCTGGTACTCCATGATCGTTGCCTTCTCGCGGGTCAGATGGTGCTTCTTGAACGTAGCGGGAACGCGGCAGAACGTAGTAAAGTGTTCCGGGTGGAGACGACGGAACTCCTCTGCAACGGCGAAGACGTCCACGAACGTCGACTCACCGCCTTTCACAGACTCGTCGAAGCGGAGTGCGTGCAAGAACTGGAATCCTGGAGGAGACTCGTAGTACGCCAGGTCCACGTGGCTTTTCAAGTAAACCGTGGTATATGCGATATTCACCTAGTTTTACATGACAATTACAATCTCAGTTATTACGCATGAACTCGATAATTTATGTGTCGAGCAATACGTACGGGCTTGGGCTCCGCAACAACGTCGAAGACATCACCGTACTGGAACCTGCAGAAGCAAACAGCACAGCCAATATAAGTTAGCTTGGAACTTCGCGAGCCGAAAGATCGACAGCCAACATACGAGTGCGAAATGGGAGCGATACGTTCCGCTAGCGTCTTCACTGCACCAGGCACCGAAGGTGTGTTGCGGATAACGGTGAACCCATTATCAATAACCTGGCGAAGCGCCTCGTATAGACCCTCGTCGTTGCTGGTGTCCATCATACGAGCATATTCGGTCGAAGGGACCGGAGCATCCAGCGCTATAGGGGTTGGGACCATTTCGTGAGCATGCTGGTCCAGCGCCCAGTCCGAGTAGCTGTTTTCAAGCAGCCACTTGCACGAGAAGCTCGACTCGTGACGGTCGTTCCACACGATATTCAGCGTATCGCCCTTCACTACACATCAGCACACAAATATCAATCAGCATCGCAATGCCGCAAACCCGTCAATCGCTCGACACTGGAATCCACGTACCAAACACTTTCTCAATGTCCAGTTCATCTTGGTCAATCTCAGCACAGTTCACAACGCGCTGCCCCGTCGGGTGGCCACATTCCGGACACGGACACCACGTGCGCAGATGAAGCAGGTGGAACTTGCTGCGTTTGCCGTCCTGCCAACGCAGCGTGATGAACTCGCGGTGCTGCACGTCGACACCGAGAAGCTGCACACGGTCAACACCAACGTCAGTCCCCCAGTCTTCAAATCGTTGATACACACTCTTCAACCGACCTCCTGCGCAATGGACGCATGCTCGTCGTGGTCGTGGGAGTCCGTCACGCTCGAGAATTGGCGCCACTGCATGGGCTTGGCATCGCGCGTTGCTGCAACGTAGAGATTACCAACACAATATGCGTCAACAACCGTCGGAGCTCAGGATCGCAGCCGAGTTGAAGCGCACCTTGCTGCACCCAGCGACGCTGCAGGATTGGCGCCACAGCGCGAGGCTGCGAGGCAATAGACGCCGAGACGGCGCGAGGAAGGACACGGGAGAACCGGCGCATGGTGAGCCTTATTGAGCTGCAGGAGAGTCGACACTTGCTCGCTCCACCGCAGAAACTGAAGTGCGAGGGAAATGCCGACGAAAACGGCCGAAGTTCAAAGTCCAGCCAGGCGTCGTTCGGGTGTAGTGACATCGTGTCTATACGAAACACACATATGCTGGTCTTCCCGCACTGCTCGTCAAGTGTGTTGAAACGCAATGGTAAAAGTGACGTTGAAGATATGCTACGCTAGACGTTCATCACACTACGACGCCGGACATCGCATCAACGTAAAGAAGATGATTGGGCACAGATCGCCGGGACAAAACATTAATGATGGCGCTTCAAACGAAATCGAGGCGGATGCCTGAATTACAAGCAAAATAGTAAACCTGCTACTGCGCTTGGGTAGGAGGCGGGTCGGTAGGCTGCGGGCTGCTAGGCGCGCTCCTCTCGCGGTCCCCACATGCAATCAAGCGGTTTAGAAATTCGCAGACTTCGCCCGTGTCGCGCAGTGTGAACGAGGCGTCCGTGGATTTGCTCTCCTCGGTGACGATGATGCCCACACCCTTGCGGTTGTAGTGAGTCTGGAAGAGCTGGAACGCGTCTTCATCCGTGGTGTCATCGCCGATATAAATAGTGTAAACATCATCGTGCTCGTCCAACCCAAGCGCCTGCAGCAGCCACAGCAGCGCCTTGCCCTTGTTCCAGTCGATTTTCGGTTTGAACTCGTAAACCATTTTGCCTTCGTTCATTCTGCATCACAGCACAGTTTCAGGGCTCGTCAAGGTCAGCATCAGTGGATAATTTGCTGTCCAAAAATAATAGCATCGGTATCTCACCTGATGCGCGGGTGCTGATCTCTCACCGTACGGGCAAGACTAGAGATCTGCGGTCTTAGACCCGGATCCACATTCCTGCAAAAATCGCACCATCCAGGAATGAGTCTTAGATCAACCCAGCCCGATCATATAACACAGCTGCTAACATACCTGTAATGCAGCGACACGGAGAAAATGTTGTCCTCGACTTCAGCACCGGCAATGCTTTCGATCTGGCCACCCAGTTCGTCCCGAACGTCGTGCAGATCCGTCAAGAACTGCGCCGCCACTTGGTTCTTTATGGAGGTGCCGTCGGGGCCCTCAATGTCGAACCCGTGGCTGCCGGCGTAGTAGAGCTGCGGGATGCTCACGAACTTCTGGATCTTGTGCAGCGAGCGCCCCGTGATGACCCCCGTGATGAACTTCTGGCGCAGCTTCTCCAGCGTGTCCTTCATAGCGGGCGACAGCAGCGCCAGCGCCGGGTCGTTCACGATGGGCGTGAGCGTGCCGTCGTAGTCCAGGAACACCACCAGCCGGTGGTCGCGGAAGTGCGCCTGCAGCTCGCCAAAGTTGGCCAGCGCGTTCGCGTTCGTCACGGACAGTCGGCGCGGCCGCTCCTGGCTGCCGGAGGCTGCTACGGCCAGCGGCTCCGGCTCAGCGGCGGTGGTGGCCATCGACGCAGCAAGTGGCAGACTGGCGCGCCGCGGGCGGAAGAGGAGGAGCTTCGCTGGCAGGAGTGCTTTTCGCACATGTGCTCGTGCCTCGGCCGAAATAGGGTTGGTCTCGCTGTCGTCAGCCAGTATAAAAACCGTCGCGTCGGCGATTGGCGGAAAAGCGGGCAGGCGCTTCTGATTGGGCGGACCAGAGCATCGACCGAAGTTGACCAGGCCTGACCCGTGATCCACACCGAGCTCTGTCTTGTCTTGCATGGCGCACGACTCGACCGATGCGAGGCGACGTAGCTAGCGCCTTCCACGGACGAAAACGCCAGCGCTTTTACCAGGTTTCTCGGCGCAGTTTTGTGGCAATGGGGTTCACGCAACCGTTATGTTGAAGTGACACTGGCATATAGACAGCAGCGACAGGATCGGAATCCAATGCCTGGGACGCGGGCAAGGCGTCACAGTCGGGTTGTTTCTTGGAGCTACGCTCGACCGCGCTCTCGCGTGTGCCATGCCCAAAACTTATCACGTGCCGAGGATCGCCAGGAACGGAGCTGCTGCAAGCGGGGAAGAGTAGATGCTGCTGCTGGTGGCGCGGCTGAGCTTGGCGCGAGCAAGCCACTGACGAGAACGCCAATCTGCGAGCGTGTAGCACGTAACGACAAGGTTATTAGCATTTGAACGGATTCATCCGACTTACAAATGTGGAGGCGACTGTGACGACGACGAGGGCGATGAAGTGATGCTGTACGGCTTCCTAAAGGCACGAAGTCAGGATGGCAGCACCACCTTCAACCATGATGTTGTTGGCCACGCCTGGTGTTCATCGATATTTGTCAATGGCGGCAACAGTATCACAACGGAGGAATGCACGGAAGGCATCGATGAAATCGACGTGATCGCGACGATCGCCTCCGCATTGTGAAAATCCAAACTCCCAAGCTTTCTTTCGCCCCATACTTTCTGCAGGAAACAGCGACCGAATACAAACAGGTGAACTTCTTCCCTTCGCCAGCGTGCTGGATCCTGCGACGTTGTGCGCACCTGGATCGTGCGATCCGCGTACATACAGCATGATCGGCTTTTCACACGTTGGCAGCGTAAAGATCTTGATTTTCGTCGGCCACCGCAATGGTGATTCCTGTGGTCAGTAGCAACTCAACGCCACCTGAATCAGGTGCCCTGACAGAGGATATCATTCGCAAGTGTGAACCCAGCCGAGAGTTCAACTGACATTATTGGTCAGTGCGATGCTCACTCCGGTTCTTGGCCTTGTTGGAACTTGAGAACGCAGCCCGTGTATTTGAGAAGGCTAGTCTATCTCCAGATATCCTTTGCCATAAAAACATTGAACGCAGATGTTCATAAAGTAATATGATATTATCTAAGAGCAAGTTTGATTTCGTTGAGCCTTAGTATTTAATGGATCCCCGATTGTGTTAGTACAAGAACGCACGCAGCGTCTCAACCTCCACCTTCCTGCGTCTATGTTGTCCGATTTCGCTCTGTGTTTCAACCATATCGTCACTGTCTCCATCGCAGACGGCCGCATCTAGCGCTGCCACGGCTGACAAGTAATGCGTGCGCATGCGAAGATAGTGAACGCGGGCAGCCCGACCTGCGGCAACTCGATTGACTCGGTCCAACGTCAATACCTGTTCGATCGTGTGCTCTATCTCGCTGGAAGTCACATGCACTGACGGTAGCTTTACAAGCGGAGCACTGTCCGTCAACTCGCGTTCGTCGTGTCCAGCTCCGTTCTCTCCATCGGGGGCACCGTTTTTCTTCGCCGCGTCTGGGTCTTCATCTGCAGCACCCGTATCGGTTGGCCCATCATAGTCAAAAGAGCCGACGCGTAAACCACAGCTGTCCGGAACCCATTCCTGCATAATTGGAGTGTTATACGTCACGGTGACCGCACCGACTGCAGCGCTCTCAAGCACCGCATCCTCGTATTTCTCCATCTCGGGAGGCACTGGGAACAAGTGGATGCCTATTGTGTTCTTAAGTCGCGTGATCTCTTGAGGGGAGTTGGCTTCTTCTTCGCACACTAAGTCCACATTAGGTTGGCGTTTTGTCGACCTCTTGGCTTGATTCTTGGGGCTATCAAGTCCCTCCAGCCAATCCTCGGCAGCTCGATCGGGATTAGCTGCAGCCTCTGCAGCCTCCGCTGCTTCGGCATCGGCCTCATAGTCTTTTAGCATGCTGCTCAGCACGCGCTGGAACGATCCACAAAGCGCCATCGATCGCTGGAATCGAACATGGAGCATAGGCCACTCCGGATGCGCCACCCACGCGGACAGCAATTCTTCCGTAAACTGCTCTTTCTTGTCCGCATCACCAACCACAACTACATGCAGAAACTCGTCCCATTTCTTGCGAATGTGGCGATTATAGATATCCGGCACCGTACTCTTCATCAAGTACACACCAAAATGGCTTGCTGCCAAGTCCGAAGTTCCCATATCGACCGGCGAGGTCTTGCCTAAGGCGTTGATTACATTGGCGCCAGCTCGTCCTCGATGGTCGCGCTCTTCCTGCCGCTCCTGTCGAAATTTCAGCATCTGCCTCAGCGCAAACTCAGTCTTCACCAGCACCAAGTCCGGGAATCTCGGGGCAAAGAGTGCCGGTCGCATCGCACTCAACGGGAACATCGCCGCAAACACCCCTGCTGACGCTGCAGCTGAAGAAGTCTCCGTCGCCCTGTTCAACGGACTCGCCCCGATCGCCACATGAACTCTACTGGCTACCTTGGTGTGGGCATTAGCCGCCACCACTTGACTCCGCGGCCACAAGAACGCCAACTCTGTTGCATGAGCCATAGCACTGTCACTTCCCGTGGGGATCACTGCAAGACACGTCCACGGCAGTCTCGCCTGCCCGGGCTGTCTAGCGCCGGGGCTGTACTGCTGCTCGAAGCGACGTTCCAGGAACCTCAGCGCCGCTGCAGCCGGTTGCGCGCGGGCGCTCGAAACTGCACTGGGCTGCATCAGATCGGCTGAGGCCAGCATCCTCTCCCTGAACACGCACTCATGGACCCGCAGGTCCAATGACACCGTCTGGAACTTCCAGAATATCAGAATCTGCAGCAGCACCAGACTGACGGAGGCGACAGTGAGCCAATGGGTCGGGTAGACCCAGTACTTGACTGGGGCCGTCGGGTCCCCCTTCCAGCGCTTGATCCAGTCTTTGGGGCCTGCAAAGAGCCACGAGGTCTTCTGCCTCCATTGCTCCACTTTCGACGCCGCAGCGGGGAACCTCGAAGCCCATGCAGCATAAAGCAACTGTAGCCATGTCGCCAGTCGCGCCCCCACGTCTTGCAGTAATTTCAGCGCCTGCTGCGCCCGCGAGTTACACTTAGCGCGCGCTAAAACGGAGTTCTCCGCCGGCGTTTTAGCCTTGCCTGGGCTCACCATGCCTGGTTTTAGCGGCGAATTAGCCGTCCCGTAGCTCTCGCCCTCTCCCAGCGACGCGGACGCGGACGCCGCAGACGCCAGGTCGCTCTCGTTCAGCGTGATGCTCTCGGTGGTCGTGCTGTCGCTCTCCATTCCCTCGTAGAAGCTGCGCCGACGCAGGCGCGACGTCGGCGGTGCGTCCATCTCACTCATCATGGTGGTCGGTCTGGGAGTGAGGCGAAACTTAACTTGGTGTTCCGAACATAAACAATAGAACTCAGATCTGAGTCTGTCTACGATATACCGGTAATTCTCATCAGCTTGTTCTCTCTTTTTGTCATCATTCTCTTTCAGTTTGGTCGTTTCCTCAAAGCCAAAATGGGCGCTTTCCAATAATTTTTGTTATTTGTCACAGCGTTAACAACGTTAACTTGCTCACTTCATCGTATCGTGGGCGCCCACCCACAGCAGAGCTTAGGCATGAGCGCGTGACGGGCGAGCAGTATTATTGGTGGAGTTGGTGAGGTTGAGTTGGTTCGATCAGTTGCCCACCGCTGCTTTGGAGGCCCTGAGCCTCCTCGACCTCCATCACCACCCTTTGGTCAGGACCCGTTTAATTCCAATTCGAGTGTGAGGTGCCGAGAAGGCCCAGTCCTCGCATGGTCATAGGTTGAATCAGCATGTGTGCAACTTTCGCGTTGACGCACGCAAGGACATGCTGGTCGGGTGCTGCAAAAATGCCCACGATCGCTTAATGGTCGAGCCGGCCCAGAATCACCAGGTCTTCTCCCAGGACATGGTAGTGGGGTTGCTGCAAGCGGGGAAATGTAGATGCTGGTGGGGATGGCGTAGCTGAGCTTGGTGCGAGCAAGCCGCTGACTGCTCGGAGGCCACCGATCTGCGAGCGTGTAGCACGTGACGACCAGGTTAGCATCTGCACAGATTCCTCCGGATTTCCCCGTCGAGTGAAACAAAACTTACAAAGGTGGGGGCGACCGTGACGACGACGAGGTCGATGAAGTGACGTTGCGCGGCTTCCTGGAGGCACGACGTCAAGATGGCAGCACCGCCTTCAACCATGATGCTGTTGATCCCATTTTGTTTTGCCACACCTGTTGTGTAATGATACTTGTCAGACAATGGCAGCGACAGTATCAAAATGGAGGAACGCACGGAAGGCATCGATCATATCGACGTGATCGCGACCATCGTCTCCGCGCACAGTGCGGCACTCAAAAATTCGAGCCCCCACCGCCTCAAGAGCTTGCTTCCGCCCCAGAATTTCTGCAAGAAACAGCGATGAGAACAAACAGATGAGCTTCTTGCCTTCGCCAGTGATAACGCCAGCAAACGTTGTGCGCACCTGGATCCTGCGATCCGAGGCCATACAGGATGATCGGCTTTGCACAGGTCGGCAGAGTAAAGAGTTTGATGTCCATCGGACACCGCAAGTGCGTGTCAATGATGATCGGTTGGGGGTTGCTCCCTGTGGACAGCACCAACACCACGCAAAAAACAAACTTATCAGAAACGGGATCTCATCTGCCAGGTTGCATCAAAGCGAACGTGCCTTTTACCAACCGCGAGTTCAATGACGGGTTGTCTGCGAGCACAGTGCCCACGCCCACCAAAATTCCATCGTGGATGGTGCGCAAAGTGTGCGTCATCTTCATCGAAGCTGGCCCGCTTAGCAGCGTCGGCTTGCCTGAGCAGCGAAGCAAAATTATCAGCCTAGTTGTAGTCGATCTTATCCGGCGTTCGGCGCACCTCTCTCTGCAGTCAGGGATCCGTCGATACTCTGCGCATACGTCAGAGTCACGAAGGGCACTGGATCCTTCTCATTCGTCCGCTTCCATCGCTCCTGCGCCTCACACACCTGCCGCCGCACATCCTGCAACACCACGTCGGTCATCTTGGGTACTGGTGCAGCTCATCGTGGGACTCTAAAATCGATCGCTTACGTTAACTGAATTTTACCCAATCCGGGGGCACAAATGATTGTGTACACCACACAAGCCAATCGATGGCCGCACGTAAGGCTGGGGCAGCATTGACACAAGAGCTGCTCGACCCGTGACAATGGCGACGATGCTGGTGCGAAACGCGATGCAGCGCGCCGTGGCGTTCCTGCAGCACACGATGTTCCCGACGGCGCAGACGCCGGCGCTGGTGCTGGGCCCTCTGGCGCTCAACGGCGGCGCGGCCGCGCTTCCCTCGAACCCGCTGAGCGACGCGATCTGGCTGGCTGCCCCCAAGTCCAAGGTACGCGGCCGCAGGCGACGCGGACAGCCACGCAGCAGCAGTGGCAGATATGGGGCGTAGATAGACGCCAGAAATCGGAGACGACGAAGCTGCTGCTGCCGCCGCTGCTGTGTGGCTGAAGACGAAGTAGTTGGCTGCGGCTGAGGAGACTGATGGCGTTTTTATTGTTTTGTTGTTGTTGCTACTGCTGTAGGTGACGCCGTCCCGTAAGAAGATTAGGAACAACGACCTGAGCAAGCGCCTCAAGAACATCGTGCACTTCCAGGACTGCTCCATGTGCGGTGAGAAGAAGCTGCGTCACCGTCTGTGCATGAGCTGCTTCAAGAAGGGCAAGTACTTTGTGTAAACGTTGCGCGCGTTCGGCACCAAAACATCGTACACATCTGGAAGAGAGAGAGACGCAGAGGATGATGATGATGAATATATAGATGTCTGCTTGCGGACGACCACGGACACCTTCTTGTCTTACGTCTCCATCATACGACCCTCAATCTCGGCCTCCTATTCGTTGAAACTGCTATTTTCCCAACACTTCATTGGCCAAAACCCCCATTTGACGATTCCTAGCAGTTCGACGTTGGATACGCCAGCGATGGACGAAGTGTCCGTTGGTCTCTCGCTGAGCGAGATGGAGCACGAGAACGCGTCGTTCCTGGGCGCGGCGGCAGTGGAGGAAGCGCCCCCCAAGCCGGTGCCAGTGCCGGAGCCGACAGTGACGCCAGCTCCAGCCATTCCGGCGCCGGCACCGTCCGCCCCGCCTGCCGCAGCGCCTGTTGCAGTGCCGTCCACGCCAGTTGCAGCCGCAGTGGATGCAGGCGACGACTGCCTGCGCGTGTCCTACCACTGCAAAGCCTCCAAGTGCTTCCGCCTCCAGTGGGAGGCTGAGAGTAAGCGCAGCTTGAGCTTCCCTAGTCTAAGAGGAATTTGACAATCAGAAATTCACATTGAAAATGTCTGCTGCAAGTGAATCCGCGATGCCCGCGCCAGACGACGATCATGTTCGAGGGCAAGGTCTACCTGTTCGACGGCTTTTACTTACTGTGCCATGGCGACCCACCCGAGGTGCCAAGGGTGAGTGAAAACTTCATGCTGGTTCTGACTGGTATCAACTACTGAGCATGCTTTATGTTGTTATGCTGGTTTTTAGTTCGAGTACACACGCGGGGGTGTCATGTGTAAGATCCACTTTATTCCGGAGGAGCTGCCGTCGTCGGTGCGCGGAACGACTGGCAACGATGTAGATGCCGATGTGAACGGGAAGGCCCACCGCTCCTTTTGCGACTCGCTGATCGTAGTGCAGCGGTATATGTTCCAGCAACTGCTGGGTATTCAGCCGGCTCACCTGTTTGGTAAGGTGTTCCCAGACCCCGCTCACGCTACCGGTGACGCATCCGAGATTTGTGGAGACTATCATTTGGTGCCGCGGTTTATTGCCGTGAACGAGGAGCCTCTGCTCCATCGTGAAGACTTGCATTCACCCAACCGTGTCGGTTATGCGGTGGGGCGGCTGATGTCAGTGCAAAAACTGCTGGAGTATCTCGATACTAGCGCGAAGTTTACTGTGCGTGACTTTTTCGCGCAGTTCGACCACAACGAGCTTATAGATTGCATCGTTTCCACTCGCATCAACGGCCTGCCGACTGTCTTACGTGTAGACAAAATTATTTTCGAGCCGTCGGAGACTGAAGGGGGCAAGCCCCCCGCTAATGAAGAGCACGGCATCGTCACAAGAGATGGTCGGCATGTTCGGGCGATTGCTCACCGCGGCCAAGGTGGTCGCAATTATGATGGCGCCAAGTCCAAGAAGAGGATCCGCAAGTGGCAGGAGGTGGGCAAGTTTCTTCAGTTGTCACCTGAGGTTGAAATTCAAACCGAAGAGGTGCACCCGATGGAATGCCATCTTACAGGTATTCGCGCTGATCTCTTCGAGGTTGGGAGTGCTATGCCGATGGTGCTCAAGTATGTTCGACACTTTTACTTGCTTACAAGCTTCGAGGAACAAATGGGCTTAAAATTTAAGGATAAAGCGCTACTACGCCAAGCATTTACTCATGGGTCGTATATCGACATAGGCATGCAGAATGTCAACACTGTCGAGGCCACTCAATCCCGTGTGCGCCTTGGGCACGTGTTTGAGAATGTTGCCTCGCTAAAGCGATCACGCAGTATGCTGCTCGATGGTGACGCACCGATGCCCAGCAAAGCAGCAGGGAATAACGCGTCACAGCTAAGGAAGGTTGCACAACAACACTTGTCTGGTGATTTCAAGGAAGAATTCCACTCGCGGTATCTGTGCCCGTATGAGCGGCTGGAGTTTTTGGGTGATGCTGTGCTTGGTTTTCTCGTGGCATCGTCGGCGTTTTTAAAGCTTCCGAATGCTGATGAAGGATTCTTGCATCAAACTCGTGTCGACATTGTGAACAATGGCAATCTCGGCAATATGGCAAAAACGGCGAACTTTGAATCTTTGTTGCTGAGTGCGTTCGACTTAACAAAGCTGAACGAAGAAATCAAAGCGAAAATCACCGCTGATTGCTTTGAGGCGCTTCTGGGCGCCCTCTATAAAGATCAAGGCATCGTGCCGTGCCGCGCATTGCTGGGTAAACTTATGGATATGCACGACGTCGAACTGCGCGAGCTGTGTTTCCTTTCATCCGATGAACTTCTTGTCGAGGCAAAAGCGTTCGTGGAAAAGGACCGCGCTGCTATCAAAACGTGGAGCAAGTACACGCACACACGTTTATTGCATCGTCGTTTTGCCGCACGTTCTGGCGTGAATATCGCCAACACGCATTTATGGCTACAAGCTATGACTCATGCCTCGTTCAAGAAGCCTCAGATTGACGATGACGAATTTATTGGGCACGATCCAAGTTACGAACGCATCGAATTCCTTGGTGATGCTGTGCTGCAACTCTTGTCGTCTGAGTTCCTTGTGGATGCTTTTCCGTACCACCAGGAACACCTTCTTACCCAAGTGCGGTCGTCACTAGTGAAAAACAAGAAGCTGGCGATCGTTGCGCGCAATGCTGGCTATGAGGAGTTCATTCGATTGGGGAATGAGGTCAAGAAGAATGGCAATTTGTACGTGGAGGACGTGCTAGCCGACGTATTCGAGGCCACGCTTGGTGCCGTGTACATGGAGAATCCGGGCGACCTTGGGAAAGTTCGCTCAATCCTGGAGCAGTTGCTGTTTCCGAGGCTTACTGAAGCCATTCGACGCCGGCAGTGGATGAATCCGCGCAAAGTGTTTGCACATTACGTGGCGCAGTGGAGTCGGTCAAGCAATCGCCCGATCTCGTGCCAGTTCAAGAGCATCAAAGTGCCCGGTGCAGCGAACGAGGCAGGTATACTGGTACCCAAAGACAAAGTACACGGCGACGACGCAAACGGGGACGGCAAAAGCAAAAAGGCTACGAAAACCGAGCCTCCTGGACACGCTACGGCGCTGTACGTGAACGGATTCCAGGTGGCACGCGCCGTTGGTCGCACAATCACTGCTGCTCAAGACGCAGCCTGCATGCAAGCGCTCAAGCTCTACGGCGTCAGACTGCATGAAGACTAGAGTGGGAAATGGTATCCACAGTGAGCCACGATTCAGCCACATTGCATGTAGTGACAGTGACAAACTTTTGTTGCTACCAAACACGGAGAATGGATGCAGTTCGCATGCTAGATGGTAAAGATCTCCCAGCACTTGTTGCTTGAGTTGTGTATCTGTATGGCCTAACGTGAACTACCTCACCTCCCAGTTGAGCCTAGCCTTTCGTCTCCTCCTCCTCAGCCTTCTTCGCCGCAGTCGGGGGCGGTCCAGGCGGAAGCGGGGGCTTCTTTCCGGGCGGCAGCGGGGGCGGCTTGGGCTTGGACGCGCCCTCGGGCGTGGGCGGCGGTCCGCGCGGCTTGCCGTCCCGCCGCTGCTGGTTCTTCTTCTGCCCGCCGAGCATTTTCATCGCCACGGGGTCGTTCTTGCCGTAGAAGCGGTCCTTGATGTTCTGCTTGGCCAGCGGGTCGTCCTTGTCGCGCGGCATCTCGTGCAGGTACGGGCACTCGTCGCCGCGGTTGCACTCCCCGCGCGCGTAGAACGAGCACAGGTGTGCGCGGTTGCGCTTGTAGTACGGCTCGCGGCGCGCCATGCGCAGCAGCGCGCTGTTGGCCGAGCCAGACGTGCTGCCGTAGGCGGACACGGCGCCCTCCTGCTCCAGCATGCGGCTGTGCTGCTGCGAGAACCACTCGCGGTTGGCGTCGCTCTCAGGCACGTTGACGGCCAGCTCGGCGCCGCCGCCCTCCTCCTTGGCCAGCACGGCGTCGCGCACCTGCACGGGCAGGTGGTACTGCAGGTCCAGCACGCAGGTCTGGCACACGTTCTTCATGCGCGCGCAGGTCTGGCACACCTCCGTCTTCTTGTAGCGCGCGCGCTTGCCCGGCTTCCAGCGGAAGACCGTGAAGGGCCGCGCGCAGATCTTGCAGGCGCTGCCGTACGCCTCCTTCATCATGCGCACGTACGGGTTCTCGCCCAGGCAGCTCTCGCACAGCAGCGGGAACTCGTCCGACTCCCACGCCGTCTTGGTCGCGTCCGCCTTGATGGCGAAGCCGCGCTCCCCCATCGCCTCTCTCGGTCTCGTTACCGGTATCGCCTGACGGAGCTCCTCGATTTCGTCAAACGCCACGATTGGCTGAAAAGTGTCCTCGTACCTAGCCGAACATTAGTGTACTCAACATGACGCAATCCGGCAGAATGATGGATGAGCGAGCCATTTGACAAGCTGCGGCCGAGGACGCAAGCTGTCGCTGAGTGGGGAGATGGCGTCGGTGCTGCGGCGCTCGGGCGTGGCGCGGCTGGCCAACCGCCGGCTCACGCAGCTGCAGGGCGCGGACGCGGCACGCTTCATCCAGGCAGTGCTCACCAACGACATGAAGCGCGTGGCGCGCCGCGGCGACGCGCTGTACGGCGGCTTCCTGAGCACCAAGGGGCGCGTGGTGGGCGACTGCAACGTGCTGCAGCTGGCGGACGACGCCTTCCTGCTGGACTACGACGAGGACGTGGCCGAGGCGCTGGCCAAGCACTGGAAGCGCTACAAGCTGCGCATGAAGCTCAAGATCGAGGACAAGACGGACGCCTTCGCGCTCTACGCCACGCTGCCGGCCGCGGTGGGCGACGCGGGCGCCGCGCTGTCGCCCGAGGCCAAGGCGCTGGACGAGCTACAGACGCTGAACCCTGGAGACGAGACGGTGGTGTACGCTGACCCGCGCGGTGTCCACTTCGGCGTCAGGGCAGTTGTCCCGATTGACGCGACGTGTAAGGAGGAGCTGCTGGTTGCTACAGGTGATGAGGATGCTATTGCTGACTGTTTCCGTTGTTGCCGGCGGTGTGGGTTTATGCGTTTAGTGAACTTGCCGGAGGGATACGAGACGATAGAGACGGCGGCGTACTTGGACCACCGCATCGCGCTCGGAGTCGCGGAAGGGTGAGGCCAAATGACTGTACATCGCCAGCCGAACTGCTAGGCTGATCGTGTGTCAAACATTTTTTTAATGTTGCTGAGTAGCAAGGAGCTGGTGGATGGGATTCCACTCGAGTGCAACCTCGACTTGCTGCAGGGCGTGTCCTTCCGCAAGGGGTGCTACGTTGGCCAGGAACTCACGGCTCGCACGCAGTTCAAGGGCAACATTCGCAAGCGGTTAGTACCGGTTGCGTTGATTCCGTCAGAGCAGCAGGATGTGGTTAAGCTGTTGTCGGAGCTCGCGTTCAAGCCATTCGATGCGTCTTCTCACGGTGCACTGCGGGAGTACTTGGCAGATTCGAAGGGATGGAAGGACGTCAAGGCACCGGAAATCGGAGATAAGATCGTCGCCACCGGCGAATCGAAAGCACTTGGAACGATTTTCAATGTTGGAAAGGACGTAAGCAGCGCTATTGCCATGATGCGTCTTGGCAACCTTCTTCCATCAGAGACTGAGGCTGGCGAGACTGTGCCAACCATGAAGTTTTCGACGCAGGACGGTGCCTTCCACGCCGTTCCGTATCAACCCTCGTGGTGGCCTCAGCTGGATTTTAAGACAGGAAAGATGGTGCTGTAATGATACAGTGTAGCATCAGCGGCGGCGTTCACGCGTTTTGTAATCCATGCAATGGCGACAAGATGATTAAAACCTACATCAAACGTTTTCAACATTGGAATTCGTAAAGACCTTGTGAAATTTGAGTTCAACTTCATAGTTTCTGCATTACGCTTTCCAAATTAATTGCTGAATACGCTGCAGTATTTTTCCTTTGAGGGCTTGGGGCTCATCGAAATGCTTTAGTTCTGATGCGAATTGCCCCACCTCACTCGGACTGGAGATCTCCAACCGTTTTAACATTGTAGTTCTTCAGCTTGTTCATCTTCATCTTTCCAATGTCTGGAATGATATCGACGCCTTCTGCATTCGTCATTTCATCCCACGGAATGTTTTGTCTGGTTGTGAATTAATCATCGTCTGACTTCGGGACGACGAAAATCAACACCACGCTGTCCGAATCTGCCATTACGTCCCCCAACAATCCAAGGTTCTATAGCAATAATGCCCTTCCCATTAACTGGGTGCCTCGAAGCCTCGGTCACCTGAAACAGTAGGATCTGTTTCTTTTTAAACACGAGTGTGCTTGCCTCAAAATGCAGATAATAAAATGCGTCGATCGACTCGTAGTTGTACGAGCGCGAAATATGGTATGGACCGCCTGCAAGTGTAGATCTTGTCAGTTACTTCGGGTCAAAGAAGCAATACCCGTCACTTTTGAGGGTCGAAAATTATGGAAGGCTAGGAAGTCGACTGAGGAGCAAGGCGAGTGTAGGAGACTGGTTGTTATTGAGTTGGTAGAATTGAGAATGAGAAAGAAGTTGGAGCGTGAGCTCTACATGCACTAGGGCTATCCCCTAGGAGTCCCCTCTTGTGTGATATGCAGTAATGGGTGGTAAGTTCGCTGTACTTGTAGTCTGTCCTTCATTCGGACGAAGTAAGCGTGCGCAACCAAACATCTCACCCTGCGAGCAGAAGTATACAGCTGCCAGTGGCTGTAAATCATCGTAGAGCTGTGCTTGTCTTGCAGGTTGCAACACTCCCCCTCAAGCATGGCTTGCGAGGCGAAGTTTGCTGCAGAGGCGCTCGAAAATGACCCGATCAGTGGCTTTCGTGAAGAGGTCAGCGAGCTGCTGTTGCGTGGGGCAATATTCGACGTGGACGTCCTTTTCATGATGGCGTCGCGAACGAAATGGTACTTGATGTTGAGGGGTCGAGTCCGCTGAGACGAAACTGCGTTTTGCATGGACTTGATGGCCGATTGGTTATCAACGCGGAGCAAAATGGACGCGCCTTCAGGTAGCAGGCGTAGTTCGTCAAGAAGTTGGCGGATGCCGATGCAATCTTGAACCGCTGTGCAGGCAGCAACATATTCGGCTTCCATGGTCGAAAGTGCGACCGTGGTCTGCTTGCGTGAGGCCCACGAGACGGTCATCGAATTTATCTGCAACACTGCACCGCTCGTAGATTTTGCAGAGTTGGAGTCTCCAGCCCAGTTTGCGTCGGAGTAAACGACTGCTTGCAGCTGTGCACCCGGACCGTTGCCGAACTTGTACAGGAGTCCTTTACTCATGGTGCCCTTGAGATATCTCAGCACGCGTTTAATTCCACGCCAGTGCATCTCTGTCGGGTGTGCCACGAATCGTGAAAGGCAGTTTACTGCGGTGGTGATGTCCGGTCGGGTACAATTCGAAAGCCACAAAAGGCTGCCAATAGCCTCGCGGACGAGGTTGGTGTCGGTGAACGGCTCCGAATTTTCATTGTAGAATTGGTGGTTCACTTCCATTGGCGTTACCACGGGGCGGCACTGCTCCATGCCGAATTTTTGCAGCAATTCTTCGATCGTCTGCTGCTGGTGAAGAATGATGCCTTCCGGGGTGCGCTTGAGCCATACACCGAGACATTTTCAGCTTCCCCTAGATTTTTGATGTTGAAGCGCTCAGCAAGACGTGACATCACGTGTTCGGAGAGATTATCATCTTGACTCACCACAAGGACGTCGTCAACATAGAGTCCGAGTACACAAAGGTTACCACCACGGTGCATGAAGTAGATGCACGGGTCCACCTTGCTGCGCGTAAAGCCTTCTGCTTTTAAGAACGCGTCGATCATGTCGTTCCAGAGTTTTCCGCTCTGTTTGAGGCCGTAAAGTCCCTTGAGAAGCAGCCATGATTGTCCGGCGAACACTCCAGAGGTCCCGTTTGGTGGCGTCAGGTAGATCGGCTTATCCAGCGGTGACTTCAGATATGCATTCGGCACATCGCCTTGCAGCAGCTTCGCCTTCCAAAGAGCTGCCAGTAGAGCAATGAGGCGAAGGCTGGATAGTTTGAGCACCGGAGAGAAAGTAGCATCAAAATCAACTCCAAACTTCTGCGTGAAGCCGCGGGCGACAAGCCTGGCTTTGAAGCGCTCTAGTTCGCCGTTGCTCGAGAACTTGATCTTATACACCCATTTTGCCGTCACTAGGTTCGCATTTTCGGGTGTGTCAACGAGTTTCCAAGTACCGTTGGCTTGGAGATCGGCGAGTTCCTTATCCATCGCTTCTTTCCACTGCCGCCAGTATTTGCTGCGCATGGCCTCACCGAGTGTCTTAGGTTCTTTGATGTGGTCGGAAGCACGAATTGTGAGAAGCACGTAGGCTGGCCCTGCAAACGCGTCAATGAATGACTTCGGGAGCTGGAACTCTTCGGTTCTAGTGGTGCGTCGCCGTCCAAACACTCGACGCAGTACTCCAGCGGGTATTGGCCGTCCGAAATCTTCTGGGACGCCTACTTCCTCGCTGGATTCATCTGTTTCACGTTGATCCGAGTGGTTTTCGCCTACATTGGGTTGGTTGGTGGCCCCGTTGTTGGGCGTTTCAGAGTGAATTTCTTCCTGATGCAGTCTCTGGAGTACTTCCGCCGTCTCCGGCTCGTTGATGTCCAGCTTGTTGATATTCTGTACGTCCGAGCTGGTGATAAAACGCTTGGTTCGGGGCAGCAACAACTTGTAGCCCTTCTGCGTGTCCGAGATCCCCACAACGATTGCTTTTCGGCGCGTTTCATGAGACTGCGTTTGCTCTTGCGAGGACGTGCACTGTGCACTTGGAGCCAAAGCGAAGTATATGCGCGAGATTCGGTTGCTTACCGGTGAGCACGTGAAGGGGGACTTGTAGTCCACATTTGCACGGGTGGGGACGCGATTCCGGATGTAGGAGGCGTAGACAACCGCGTCACCCCAGTAGCGTTTCGGCAGCGAGGATGCCCATAGCATGGCTCGGGCTGAATTCATCAGTGTCCGATGGAATCTTTCGGCTTTGCCGTTCGAAGCGGACGTATCAGGCTGCGTGTGCTGTAGTCGGATGCCGTGTCGTCCAGCATACTCCTCGAACTTTCGATTGACGAATTCTCCCCCACCATCGGTACGGATGACTTTGATGACAACGTCGAACTGGCGCTGAAATTGAGTTGCGAATCGCTCGAAATTGTCGAAAGCCTCGTCCTTTGTATGCAGCAAGCACACTTGATTGTAATTAGTGGCGTGGTCGACAATGGTGAGGATGTGGCGATGGCCATTGCGATCTGCTGGAAGATCAGTCTTCAAGTCCATGCAGATAACTGCACCGTGTTCATCCGTCGGTGCTGACTCAGAGGTATCTTCAGTTGGCTGCTTGTTGCGTGTTTGCTTTCCTTCAGCACATGCCATACAGAAGTCCATCTTCTTGGTGCTGATTGCCATCCCGGTAGCAAGGTTCTTGTTGACAATTTTCAGCAGGTCTTGGTAATTCACGTGGCCTAAGCGCTCGTGCCACTGCTGCAATGAGCTTTCGGGAATGTTTGCGAAATAAGCGTGAGGGTCATCGCTATTCACATCAGCGGCGGAGGCATTTATGACCCAGAGGCCGCGACGCTCGATTGCTTCTCCCACAATACTGCCGTCACTTCCGTGAAATGTGCACTTCTCGTCGAAAATGAAGCGGAGACCACGTCGTCTCAGCTGCGATAACGAGAGAAGGTTGCGGCCGAGGTTCTCGCAGTAGTAAACTTCCGTCAGCAGGACGGTTCGGTCAACTCCGTTGACACTGGTCCGCAGCAGGCAGTTACCCTTGAGGTTTGCCGTAATTGTGTCGGAGTTCGCGACTTTGATTTTCAGGCTGGCTGGCTCGACTCCGAACAGCATATTCTTGTTGGTGCAGAGATGGTGTGTTGCACCTGAGTCGAGTATCCATTCTTCAGCGACGGGCGTCCTGTCCGAGGCGGCCAACCAGAGACCTCCATCAGCATCTTGGTTAGTCGCGTCGTCAGGTGGATCGGTGCCGGTCACCGCAGCATTGTGAGCTTGTCCACGCTCTTTCACGAGACGCTTCACCTTCTTGAGCTCCGGGCAGGCAGGTCCGCGGTGGCCCTCCTCGTCGCAGACATAGCAAACCAGTTTAGGCATAGGCTTCGCAGCTGCTGCTAGCGCTTGCCCATGTCCAGTTCGGTGGCCTTGCTTCTGCTGTTTTTGTCCGGCGTGATGCTGGGGCTTTTGCTGTTGGTAGGCTCCGTTTTTCTTTTCGTGTTGCTCGCTGGGCGCTGGCGTTCTGGCGACCTGTGGGCGTTTGCGGCCATCACCTCGCAGGTCTACGAGTAGTGCGAGGATGCGATCTGCTTCGGAGAGGTAGTTTCCGTTTGAGCGATCAATGCGAGCAACGAGAACGCTTGCGAGATCCGGACAGGCATTCGCACAGAAGGTCTCCAGCAGCAGTAGACTGTGGTCACCGGTCATGAGACGGGACACATACTTAAAGTAGTCTAGATAGTCGGACCAGCTGTCTTGTGGACGTTTGCCGGACGTCAATCGTTTGCATAGCTGCACTTGGTTAAGTCTGCAGCCGAATTCAGACTTCATCTTGCCCTTGAAGTTCTCATAGTTGAAGTCGGGATTTTCAGTACGCCATTGCGTCACATTGGAGTGAAAGAAACGCGCAGCCTTTCCCGCCAGAAAATTGACCAATACGGAAGCTTTGATCTGCGAGGTCCAACGTGATTGGTTGAGTAGCGACTCAGTATAGAGTGCTTGCTCGTATTCGAGGATAAAGTCCTCGAAGCCCGATCCAAGGCCGGGGTACACCTCTTGGCCATCAAACTTACGGCACATCACGTCCTTGATCTTAGGCGTGGTGCGTGCGGGTGCTGTAGGTGCGGTCGGGGCCCCTGGGACGGGGGTACGCCAGCCGCGGGGCTCCACTCCTCATTGCGTGGATCGTTGTTTTTAGCTGTACAATTTCTGCATGCAGCTGGGGTGCGGCCTGGGCATGGGCCCTGAGCTCTGCCAGCTCTGCATCGTGGAGAGACTTTGCTGCGGCTTGTCTTGACATCAGCTGAGCAAAATCAGACCGCATCTTCTCCATTTCCGCTGCCATCATTTCGGCGGACGCTGTTTGTTTACGCAGCGTTGACACCTCTGCCCGCAGCTTCACTAGCTCGGGGTCGGGCGGGCCTGGCTCCGTCTTGACCGGGGTCTCAGTAGCAGCGGCCTTGAACTCAGCGTCAAGGTTCCGCCTGACGGGGTGTTTCATTTCATCAGCGGTGTTCATCTCTGCTGGAGGGTAGCCTGCGGGTGGTACGAGTGCAACACGTTGAAGTTGTCACACGTCGCAGATTCTCACACGTCGCAGGTTCTCGCGCGTCGCAGGTATCGGGATAGGCAGGTATCGCGTATCACAGGTATCCGGTATCGGAGGTCTTCTGCACTTGCCGGGTCGTATGACGTCGGGTTACTCTTCAGTGCAGGTCGTCCTTGGGCTCATAACCTTATGGAAGGCTAGGAAGTCGACTGAGGAGCAAGGCGAGTGTAGGAGACTGGTTGTTATTGAGTTGGTAGAATTGAGAATGAGAAAGAAGTTGGAGCGTGAGCTCTACATGCACTAGGGCTATCCCCTAGGAGTCCCCTCTTGTGTGATATGCAGTAATGGGTGGTAAGTTCGCTGTACTTGTAGTCTGTCCTTCATTCGGACGAAGTAAGCGTGCGCAACCAAACATCTCACCCTGCGAGCAGAAGTATACAGCTGCCAGTGGCTGTAAATCATCGTAGAGCTGTGCTTGTCTTGCAGGTTGCAACAGAAAACGTCTTGGGCCTGCTTTGCGACCACCAGGAAGAGATTGAGTCTCAAGCAAACCTCCGCGAACCAGTAACTCGTGGGTCTTCATTTCAAATAAATGGCCGCGGAATTCTGCTGCTTCGGGGATACCGCGAAGAAACGTTAGCGTTGAATCCCGTTGCTCAAAGTCGGCGCTGCTAATCTTTTCAAGGACCCCAAGGGAAACAAACTTTGGTACAATCCGCACGCTGTATCTCCACGGTTCGTCGTGATCTGGCATATAAAGACATAGGTGATGTGTAGGTCCTCCCGCTTGCCAATAAACAAGTCGTCTCAGCTCTGGAAGCGTCTTTATACTGCTGATTAGCTCCTCAAGTTCTTCAAAAACGAATGCATCCGTACCAATGCATTCACGAGCTACACCATCGAATGTATAATCTAGTAGCGGTCGACAATTGCTGTTCAAGTCACCCGTGAAAAGGTAGTTTCTAGGCCAAAACAGATAGTTGCAGCACACACTAAAGTCAAATTTCCTTTGACAAAAAAGAGTGAGAAGATCAAGTTGAAGTTTATGTTGCTTAAATTTTGTGTGCTTTTATTAATGTTGCTCATATTTTGGGCACGCTCCTCATTCTCACTCCCAATTCAACCCAATTGAATCCGGAGGAAGACATGGCGGACGACCAGCTCCAGCGGGAGGAGGTGCAGCTCCGCGCTGCGATCGGCAACGTGCTGAACGAAGCGCTCAGGGCAAGTGCTTCTCCGCCGTTCCGTCTCTTCACTCTGTTGATTTCACCCTGGTTCAGGCAAAGTTCATTGAGAAATCCTCGTGCCATTGATGCAGACGCACATGCTGGCGGCGCTGGACGCGTTCGACCCGTCCAGCAGCTCCATCCAGTCGACTCCTGCAGCCAACGCGACCCAGTCAGAGAGTGGCAAGAACGATGCTATTGTGACGAAGCTGCGGGAGAAGTCTGTGACTGTGCAGAAGCCTCGGGACGCGCTGTTCGTGGCGATCCACGCGCTGCTGCTTGAAGCTGGTACGGGAGGATTATGCTCTGAAGCTAATGCCCGAGAAGACGCTGAATTGTAAGTGTGTTATTGTGAACAAGGTTACAAGCTGTCGGTGGGGGAGAGTTCGGAGTTCGCTTTGCCGGAGAACTGGGACGCCACCAGCGTGAACGGACTGTTCAATGCCGCTTACGTCCACCCAAATGATGATTCGGTCAAGTTTTCACTCCAGGTATCATAAATGGATGACCGTTTGTGTATGTATTGAGGGAGTTATGCTGACATGCTGGTTTCGCTGCAGGGTTTGTTTGTTGGAGGCAAGTTTGAGGTGTACATATCGGATGACAAGGACCACACCCACTCTATCGAGTTGAGGTAGGTTGCTGCTGTGAAGGTACTGATTCTTATGTACCTCGGATAGCTCTGATTAAAGTTTATTTTTCTTTTCGTTGCGTAGTGTTGATAAGTTTATTACATCTGGCGAGTCGACAGCTCCAGTGTCCGCTGCCGGCCTGCTTCAGAATCTGAAGGCTCTACGCGAGAAGTTCACGCCATTTGTGGAGAGCATTCGACCTGCGAAGAAGAAAGAGGCTGTGCCAGTGGTTAGCAGCCCAGGTTTCGTACGCCCACCTGACCGAGACGACCGAGGCTACGGTGTTCCGTCGCCTGCTTTTATTCCACCGGTAAGGTTAGGTAGGGCTCCTATACTTCTGCGGTAGCTTTTCTAATCTTTGCCTGTCAATAAAGGTGGGCGGAGGCGACGCATTTCCGCCAAGTTTCGGTGGAGGCAACCCGGATATGCTGGTCGGTCCTGATCACCCGCTCTTTGGCCACCGCGGTGACCCGTCGGTTGGGCCTGTGCCTGGTGCGCGCTTCGATCCCTTTGGACCCTCAATCGGTCCTCTAGGCCCCAGCGGCATCCGTCCACCTCCGCGTGGTCCCGCACCTACATTGCCGTTTGGAGGACCAGGACCCGACCACATGCGCATGCCCCGTGACGACGACATGGACCCTGGGTTCGGCTTTGGCGGGCGTGGCAGTCGCGGAGGCGGTGGGTTCTCGCAACCATTCGGCTCGGACAACGCCTTCTTCTAAGCGAGCTGCCGCATCAGCTACCGACGGCGTGCGAATTTAAGAGAGACTTGGTGAAGACATGGCATGTCAAGTAACAAGTGATGCAGTTGAAGTTGCCCTCCACCTGTACCTTTTCCTTTTTTTAATCCATTTCATTTTTAGAATATCAAAATATGGATACAGATTTTCAGTTCTTAAAAAATGACGCACACCGACCCAGATGAGACTCTCGCCGCCGCGGCGTCCATCGCCGAGCTCGTAGCCCGCGTTACGGACGCGACCCATAGAGACGACGTCGTCCGCATTGACTCCCTCAATGCGCTCGCCAAGTTATGCCGCGGAGCGCTCCCTCCTGACGACGTGAAGCAGCTTAATCAGTTGCAGAGCGCTCTCCTGTCCAGAGATTTCGACGCCGTTGACAGCGACGACGCGTCGGAGCTCCACGCAGCCAAGTGGCAGTTGCTGACGGAGTTATTACGCGTGGGTGGAGTTGAATTCCCGGCTTCGGAGCAGGATTTAGAGCTGGTTTTAGGCACGATGCTGGCGGATCGAATCGTGTCGAGCGACGTGCTGGCTGCGATGGCTCAGTGGCTGGTGCAGCTCAGCGGCAGCAGCGGATCGAGGCCTCCACTTGGCACTAACTTGCTGGATGTGAAGCTGTCAGGTGGAGAGCAGGAGGAGACGTTCCTGGAGCTGATGAAGCAGATGTACGTGACACTGGGCGGGAATCTGCAACTTCGACAGCAGCTTGCAGCGACGTTGGAGAAGTTGGTGGCTACGAAGGACCAAGCCAAGCAGGTCGTCAAGAGTGGAGTGGTGCGTAGTCTGCTGCAGATTGCACTGGAGCAATCGGGCAATGGTGGGGATGGTGTGCTGCTGCAGAACTTTGTGCTGGTGGGGACACGGGTTGCGTCGCTGGTTTGCTTTGCTGCACCAACTTCGGAGCTGCCGGGTAAAGGCTCCGATGGAGATAGTGTGTCGTTGGTTGATAAGAAGCGACGCACCGTTTGTGAGCTCGTGGTGGCGTTGATGCTTAGCGGTGTGTCGCTCGTGTTCGCTGACGGAGTGCGCATGTTGCAGTTGGTGATCGACAACGTGCCGTGCCGCGCCTTGTTACCTACGGTGCCCGACCTGCGTGGAGCTTTGGAAAAGGCGCACACACTGGTGAGGACGAAGGACAGCAAACTCGCTCATGATGAGTACTTGAAGGAGTTGTGTGAGGTGCAGTTCGGCTTACTTAGCCCCGAAATTGATACCTACGAGCGTCAGCACGGCAGTGTTGTGGGTCTTCCTTCGGATGATGAAGCTCCTCGAGACGACAAGTCAGGAGAAAAAACTTTGGAAAGAGCTACGACATATAAAACGCAGGGCAACGTATTCTTCCGCCGCGGAAACTACCCCACCGCTCGCGTATTTTATCGACGAGCCATAGCTGTGCTCCGTGCCACGCAGCTTCAAGAAGAGACATCACTGCGATCGCTTTCTGTTAATGATCTGCTAGCACGCTGCAGCATTGGGGCTAGCATCCAGGTTTGTTCGCGCCGAGGTGATGAATGGCAGGATGCAATGGTCTCGGACATTGAGGAAAATGGTGCAGCGAGCCAAGTGGAGGTGCTGTACGATGATGGTGACCAAGAGGACGAGTGGGTTCCGATCTCTCGAGTTCGATTGCGCATGAACACAACACTGCTGACTGCATTTGATGACCTCGCGGTGGACTGCTCCATGAACATGGGGAAGGCTTTTACTGCGTTAGGTGACCATGACCAAGCAGTTCAGTGCTTCTCGCATGCACTCACTATCCGTGGTGGAAAACTTATAGCAGCGCTGTACTCTCGCGGGGTGGCTAATATGGCGCGCCGTGACCTCACAGCTGCCCAGCAGGATCTCTGGGACGCCAACCAGCAGTGTCGGGTACAGCAGAAAAGCAGCACCAGCGGTGGAACGAGCAAAACTAACACTCGAGATGCAGAGCAGATGCGTGCACTGCACAAGCAGATTGTGGCTGCCTACAAGAAGCTCCAGCAGATGCATGCGAACAAGAAGCGCCTGGACAAGAAGGTCATCAAGCAAATGGTCAAGTACTTGTCCACCATCCCTGCTCTTCAAGATGAGTAGCCGAATTGGTAAAAGAGCGAATGAACTGTATTTCGGTGGATTTTGAATTTAGCTGGAGCATGTACATCTATGTAGTGACGCATAGCCTGGTACCAGGAAGCTGGAGTAGTATCCCTTTGAGGTATAGAGATTGCATTGGTGTGAATGCTTGAGTTTTGTAAGTCTATGCTGGGCCAACGCGGATGCCCTTCGTGGATTGCTCGTACGCGCAGGTCTCCATGAGAATACGCTGCGCCTTGGGGTGCTCGATGAAAACCTGAAGCTCTGAAATCGCGCGTTCGACGTGTCCCTCTTGGTTGTTCAGATATGCGTATTCCTCTGCAATATGCTGGTAACGACGGGTGATCTCGGTCATCTGCAGCACCACAACAAAAGTGTCAGAAAACCAAGAGCAGCCTTAAAAGTCCCCACAACTCGTACCCTCGCTTTGGACGGCGTGCGGTAGAACGCCTCCTTCCGCGCATCAATCTCCGCAAAAGTCTTTGCAAGTGGATCATCGTGATGCTGATCTATCGCTTCGTCTTCGTCGCCACGCAAGAACCGCGAGACAGAGGTGGCAACCTTCCCAAGCCTGCCGATGAACTTGGTCGACATTTCCTTCGCCTTCTCCGTCTGCTCGGCACTCAAGAACGGCAGCAATTGCGCCGCTGATCCAGCCGCACCTGCTGCCGCTCCACCCTGATCCTGTCCTCGCTTGGCGCTCGTCTCACCAATCATCACTCGCAAGTCCTTGACAATCTCGTCCGTGTATTGACTCAAGAACGTCCGGCAGGGCAGCGATCGGTCCTTGAAGAACAGCGTCAACGACTTGCCTCTCTGCGGGGTGATGCGCACCACGTCGCGCAGCGAGATCAAGTCCCCGACATAGACATACTCGTCGTCTTTCTTCGCGCCTGCCTCCTTGGAGGGCATGAGCAGCGCAATATTCCCGGACTGCAGCAACATGGGCGTCTGCTTCAACGTGGACGTCGTCGGGTCCACCTCTTGACATGGGTACACTGCTCCGCGCACGTCTCGCTTCCGCATCCTCATGGGCTTTTTGCCCCTGGAAGGATGCCGCCCGTGCTTGTTGCGCTGGTCCTGACTCGACGGAGACTTCGTCGGCGCCGGGTCGCCCTGCTGCACCAGTTGGAACAGCTCGTGCACGAGCATTGGCAGCGTGGTGGACGGACTCCAGTGCTGCAGCAAGGGCAGCTTGAGCACGAACGTGGGCTCTTCCCCTTCGGCTTTGGGCGCTTGGCGCTCGCGCAGCTCCGTCGGCAGGTAGATGGCTCCGCGGCGGATCTCCGCCTCGGGGGCCAGAAACGGGTACTGCGCCTGGCCCGCGGCGAGCTGCTCGTCCGAGAAGGGCATGCGCACCACCAGGTCCGTGAGCGGCACCAGCGAGAGCGCGTCCGAGCCCTCCACGAAGGGCACGAAGCAGTGGAACTCGAGGTCGCACACGCCGCGGCGCTCCGACACCTGTGCGCGCCGCAGCGTGGCCCCGCGGGGCAGCGCGCCCGACGCGCGGCACTTCTCGAGCTCGCGGTGCACGCGGCTGGACCAGATGTGGCGCTGCCGCGACGCGGAGGAGGACGGCGACGAGCTGGGACGTGGCGACTCCATTATTGCCCCGGATCAATGATGAAGTGGGGGGACAATACGTCGGCGCGTTGTGATTGGCGCGGAAAATCGGAATAGAGACGCGGGACTGGTTGAAAATAGGAGAGTGAGCCCGGCGGTACAGTGATGCAGGTGCCTGCATATTGGCGGATGACATGCCACCTGCTGCGTTGTCAACTGCGCTTCGTGTTCCTTTCTCTCTCTATGCTGTTGCCTAGGGGGTAAAGTAATTGATGCAGCACAATTGAATTGAAAATACGCCGAGCTGAAACATTGGAGACCGACCTACCGACACAGGCAGACAGCGTCTAAAACAGCAACTTCTGTCTGGTTCACTCTTGCTGCGCTGCGTCCGCCCGCCGCTGCGATCGCTTGCACTGCACCTTGCACCCTATCTACACCGCGCGCGTCTAGTTCTTCTTGCTCTTCTTCTTGCTCTTGTCCTCGTCCTGGTTGTCGAGGCCCTTGAAGAGCGTGGTCTTGTCGTTGCGCAGGTGGTTGAGCTCGTCGATGATGGACTTGAGCAGGTCGTTTTTGTCGTCCATCTTGAGGCGGCCGTTGTTCATCATGGACAGCTTCATGATCTCCAGCGCCTCGCGGTCCGGGTGGTCGGCGGGGATCTGCACGTCCATCTCGGGCAGCTGCACGTCGTTGATGTTGCCCGTGTGGCCCATGCGGGCGAAGGCCTCCTTCAGGATCTTGTCCAGCTTCTCTCCGCTCGGCGGCTCGCTCGGGATGTTGAGCAGGTCCGTGAACAGGTCCGTGCCCGTGGTGGCGGGCCACGACTTGTCCTCCATCATGGCGGCGGGCTCCTCCCACTCGCGGTGGAAGGCCTGGCTGTCCACGTTGTCCGGGTTGAACTCCCGGTAGCCGCGCTCGCCCGTGGTCTCCATGTACTCGCGGTACGGGTCGTACAGGTCGCCCGTCTCCTCGTCCGCGTCCTTGGGCTCGAAGTCCTCCGGGTTGCGGCGCCGGCGGCCGCGGAACGACTCGTCGTCGTCGTCGCTGCGGCGCGTGCGGAACGCGAAGCTGCGCGCGCCCTGCACGGTCTGCAGCTGCGGCACGCGGCCCACGCCGCGCGAGGCCTGCTTGGCGGCGGTCCGCACGAGCGCCAGCACCATCACCATTATGCTACACTAGCCGAGCTTTTATCTGTGCCTGCCAGCCATCAGGAGCCTCTCGTTTGGGCATGTCGTGGTGTGGCGGACACGAAATGGGGTGGGGAACATAGATATGAGACCGTCATTGCGGAGCGTGACGGTTCAAAAAAGGCAACTCAACTTCAAGATGTGGAGCGTGGGGGTGCACGGACGCAGCAGTGCGTTCCGAGAGCAGCAGAGGCTTGTATTTGCTATAGGAGGGGGTGATAATGAGGGTGTGGAGGCAATGCGACGGCAGGTGCTGCTGGAGATGATGACGCAGCAGAACTGCAGAGCGGTGATGGTCGACAGACTGGGAGACCACGACGCGTTGGATGCCGTTCGAGTGGCACTGCAACAGGCTTGCGCGGAGAATGAGCTGCTGTCGAGAACGCACTTTGCTGTGGTGGCGTCGACACCGACGGATTGCGCACTGGAGGAGATGGCAGCACGCGTGGAGCAGGCGCTCGAGACGCTGCAGCTCCAGCAGTTGGACGTGTTGTTGCTCCGAGCGCAGTCGCTGCCGGGGTCCAGCGGCATCCATGCGCGCAAGCAGAATGTACTGGGGGCATGGGAGCACATGATGGCGATCCAGCAAGCAGGACTGGTGCAGCATATCGGCGTCAGCGACTTGAGTGGACAAGACGTTGACTTCTTGCTCACGGCGTACCCCGACAATCCACCGGAAGCCTGGTCCATTATACTCCAGCTACCCGGGACAACAGCCAATGCAGCGGGCCTTGATGCTCCACTTGAAGACGTCACTGCATTCGCCCATGCCCACGGCATTGACGTGCTGGTACGATTCCCTTTCGGCAGTCTTGACGGTCTTGAGCCGCAAGACTTGCGTGATGAGTGGGCTGCGCTGACGCACAACCTGTCCGAGCGGTATCGGGAACGCCCTTTCAAATTTCTAGTCGCCCACGAGAATGAAGGCAAGACAGCTTCGTATCACATCGACTCACACGCTCTTAGCGACACCAAGGTGTTACAAACTCCGCTGCAGATTGTTGCTCGCTACTTGCTCCAAAAAGGTCTTGTCGTCAGTCCGCAAGAATTCTATGGCTTGCAGCGAGACGATCAAGACTTCATTGCCGAGGAGCGCACACTTCGCGAGATTTTCGGCCCCCTCGCACATCCATTCGCAGCAATTCATCCATCGTGCTCGCCACACACACTGTTTTCGAGCGTATTGACGCGCGACGATCTAGCTGCGATTGATCGCGCGCTTCCTTGGGCCACTTCGTTCCCCCTCCCAACCCCACCACGCACACCTGTTAGCACAACCGGAAGAAGTCGACCCGGATCCAGACAAGAGCGACGAAAGAACTTGCCAGCGGTAGTTAGCCGACCGCCAACTGCTGATTGATTCGAGTCGAGACTCAATGTTTTACATGTGCTGTTTTTCTTCATCGTTCTCTTCTCTCAAAGGTGCCCATACATCCTGGCGTTCCCAAGACTAAATCGACTTAAGCTGTCATAAGTCGATCAAGTCGCTGTTGTTCCCGGGTCATTACCTCCTCCCGGAAGTAGGCAGCCAAGAACTTGTTGCTGCTCAAGAAGCTTCGAAAGGTTTCACCACCAATCTCGACCACTTTCGCTGGCTGCGTACACCGCACACTTGAGTGACGAGTAACAATCTTGCAGGCTTGCGTTTGACCTGATACGCCCAATGGGAAGTAGTCACCAGGCTGCAACTCTTCCACAACAACCCCGTCGTTCGCTTTGAGCACTTCAACGTGGCCGTCGAGCAGGATGAACACCGAATCACAAGGCTCGCCCTCCTTGTAAATAAAATCACCAGTGTCAAACGTGCGCATCTTCACAGAGCCCTTCGCAGCTTCCACACACTTGATAAGATGTTGCCTGATATGGCGGTGTGCCGTTTTCTCGAGACGGTCGTTGATCGACTCGTATGTTCCCTTTAAGTTGAGATAGTCGTCCGCCACAAGTTGCAAAACTTTGCACGGAGAATTGCTCTCTTCAGCGCAGCGGTATGTTGCGATACGCGGCAAGAAGCGTCCATCAGGCCGAACCAGTTCGATCTCGCCGAAAAACGTTCCCTTCGGCAACCGCCTCAACTTCATCTCCTCGAGTCCAGATGTGGTAGGTCGAGTTTGAATAAATCCCGGCCACGAAGGACGCGAAGGCCGCGACACCAGCCCAGCAAAGCCCTCAGATTGTTCAAATGCCGTGGCACTAGTGATTGGGGCATCTTCCCCTGTCTCGTCGGTTGGTAAGGATTTCTTGATCGGGTTCTTACAAGACACTTCAACCTCACCATCCAAAAGCAAATACACGTTGTGTGCACCAGCGTGGCCCTCACGAATGATGGCCTCACCGGGACGGAACGTAGCTGATCGCAACGTCGAAATGGTCATCTTGACGTTGTCATAGTCGACAGCCTCCACTGACGAGGCGTTCTGCTCTGGGTCACCTGTAGCCCCCACAAGCATCTCGTTTAGCTCGTTCTCGCTCATATGTTTGCCCAAGCTTTCGCTGACACGGGCAAGATCCTTCTTGGAAATAAATCCCTTTCCTTCCTTGTCGAAGAAATGCAGCGTAGACAAGAGTGCATTCGTCTTCTCGTTTAATGCTTCAACGCTTGAACTAAGTCCCCAGGCAAAACTGCGTTTCACACTTTCCAACTCGTCGTTGTCTTCCTCGTCCAGATTTTCCGCCATTGCATCAAGCAGCAGGACGGCGAGAATACTGGCACGAAGGCGTCGGCGTCCACGCTGGAATTTTTCCAAGAGGTCTGCTGAGTTCTCCATCGGCTCGCGGCTAAGTTGGGCTAGGTTTCGCAACCATGGGTGCTGAAGTGCCTGCTCCGCACTCAGACGCTTGTTAGGGTCCGTCTCCAGCAGCTTTTGGATCAGATCACGTGCGGACGGCGAAATGGACTGCCACGCTCGAGATTGCGTGCGGAACTTGCCCTTCAGAATTCTCTTTCGAATCTGCAAATACACATAAACGACATCAGTAATTATGCATGCATGTCAATGCAATATCGATGTCTTACCTCTTCGTCGGACAAATTGTTATACGTATCAAATGGATGTGACCCGCACAACAATATATACAACACAATTCCGAGTGCAAACATGTCGGCTTTGGGTCCAAACTTAATCGCGTCAGGGCCCGCAGGAGTGTCCAGTTCCTCGTCATTGTCGTCGAACTGCACATTTTCGCCATTGGCTCTTGCTTGTCTAAGTGCATCCCTGGTGTTTCTCCTGTGAATTAACGCGCCATGTTCCAGCGTTTCGGGCGCCGCATACGCCACTGTCCCCATCAGATGCGAGTCGTAGAAAAATCTTTCCCCCATTCGAAACGACACGCCGAAGTCCACCAGACACATGCGGCCTTCGTGCAGCAGAATATTCTCGGGCTTGATATCTCCATGCACAATGCCCTTGCGGTGCAAGTACTGCAGCGCATCACAGAGTTGTCGAATAGTGTTGCTCGCCTGCTGTTCCGAGTAGGCTCCATTGGCAATCAAGTGGTCGAAGAGCTCTCCGTCCTGCGCCAGCTCCTGCACGATGAACCAGCAGTACTCAGTCTCGTAGGTGCCTCTCAGCTGCAGAATGTTGGGGTGCTGCCCCGCCACGCGGAGCACGTCCACCTCGCTCCAGAACTCCCGGGCGGACGTCTCGCTCTTGCTCAGCATCTTGACGGCCACCAGCTCGCCCGTGCGCTTGTCCACGCCCTTCTGGACCACGCAGTAGCCTCCTTCGCCCACCACCTCGTCCAGGATGTCGTACTCGTCGTGAATGTTGCCCCCGCGCCTGATTGCCTGCGCGTGGGCGCCTTCCATGGCGGCGTCCGATTCCGATGCGGCGACGAGCGCCAGAGCGCCCACCGCGGCGCCCAGAGCCGCAACTTCACGCCACCCGTTGGTGGCACCGCTGCTTCCATTGTTGCAACTACTAGGGGCACTCAACGCGCGCTGGAACGAGCGTGCATCGCTGCCGAATCGCTGTCGCGGCGCGGTCGGCGTTGCTATTCCGCGGTCTTTGGTCACCAGACGCCGCAGGTCCCTGCAGAGTCGCGAGCGTCGACGTAGCGCCATGAGGGTCTGGAGGCGCGGAGAAGGCTGAGGCATTAGCGGTGGAGGGAGGTGAAGGGGGGAAGAAGAGCAGAGAGAGAGAGAGAGAGAGAGAGAGCAGGACGCCTGGCAGGCAGGTGTCTGTCGACTCTCGGCCCTTCAGCGGGAAAAGCTCCGATTTGGTGGTGCCCAGAACCAGGTGGCGCTGGGCCGATTTAGGGGCTGAGGTGGGTATTTAGGGGTGGGGAGTCTGGATTTAGCGCGAGCCGATGACAACTTCAATCTGCGCGCGGTGCGTCGGCGGTGTCGGCTGGCGGGCGTACCCATTACGTTGTCCTACTCGATGACGCTGCGGCGAAGGTTCGTTGCCATGCTGTCAGCTATCCTGTAGGACTACTGCATTTGTCCCAGCAGACGATGTCAAAGCTGCCGCGCGGACCGACCACACAAGAATGCGTCAAATTGCTGGTCATCACGTTATGTCAAGTCAGATCGCCTTACCCTTCGCTGCCTTGCAATGATGTAATGACATTTGTACAGACTCCAACACTTTTTTTAAGGGTGGACAAGCTTGAGCTTTGATAGAAGCACGTGGCTCAAGACTGAGCATCAATCGATAAGCACACCCACAGCCCGCACACTACTAGCGGTGTGAACGATTGAAAAGTATTTTTTTTTGGTAAATCATGAGGCACGCTCGCTACGCAAGCACGTTGAACTGTCCTGAGCTCAACCTGGCACTGACCTTTCTTGAGATAGATAAAGCGCTTGCTAAGTGTCAGCAAGTAAACATTTTAAAATATGGGCCTGTTCCATAGACAGAGATGTCAGCGGATTGGGGCCATTCTAGCGGTTATTTACGAAACAGCAAAACTCTGCGTGTTCCGCATCCAGATTTCAGCGGAATTTGAGGCCCAATCCGCTATACTCTATCCGCCCGAATTTGGGCTGATAGAGTATTGATCCGGCGGATTGACCGTGTAATAGCTCATATTGCTCGGTTGCCAGCTTCCCTGGTCTACAGTAAACCGTGAGTGAAGGCCTTCAGCCGCCACTAGCAGCACAGCGGTTACCAATGTGGCAGGAAGCGCAGCCTCGGCCAAAGACTCCGTGGGTGGGGTCACCCGACGTTGACACCAGAGGCAGCGGCCTTAACGGTTTCAGAGTGGCATCAACAGAGACCTCAAAGGCAGTGCTACAGCCGACTGATACCTGCATCCTCAGTAGCGGTTGCCTGAGTCTCTTCAGCCTATTAATATTGTGTGGTATGACGACATCGCATGCCAGCTCCGTAGTGCCGCGCGCAGACGCAGGACTTCGCGAGCAAGCGGTCCGCTGAGCGGGCCTACGGACAGCGTGCCATTGTTGTTGGTCGGTAGCGCCACGTCTACGAACTGCGCGAGTCCGAGTCGCTAAGGCATGTTTCAACGATCAAGGCACCATTTACATGTAAATGGTACCACAGTTGGTAGTTGAGTGGCTGAGGACTGCCGCGATGCGCGTGCACATGATCTCTCCATTCTAATACACCAAGTTTCTTTATGTCGCAACAGATGCAATGCCCCACAGTGTCATTTAGCGAATTCGCGGTTTGACATCTGGGAGTTCCGCAAACGCTCGACTGTGCAAATAGAGTTTTGCGGAACAGGCCCTAAATTTGACCTGGCTACACCATGGTGCCAAATGAATATTTTTTTAAAAAGATATACAAACTATATTTTTTTATTTTTACTAAACTATTTTCATCAAATAGATAGATAAAACTTTAATTAAATTTAACTTTGTTTAATATGTATATATGTCCCAGAACGTAATGTTCTACAAGCGTATATACAGACACCGATAACCTTTCAGAGGTTGGAAGGTCCACCTTTTTCAGTTGCTCAGTTGCTGTACGCACTCGCAGTTAGGTAAAATTGCATTTTTAAAAATACACTTTTAAATAATCAAATTAAGAAATACGAGTAAAATAATGCTAATACCATAAGACTTGAAAGTTTCTTGTGGTTCTCCACATGGTACTTCTGTTTATAGTCTAAAAATATTTTCAAAAATATATACGAGAATTGTAGTGAAGGGAAAACATATGAAACGAATCATATCGTAAGATTTGTCTTTTGATTCCTTAATGCACCAAAATCAACAAGTTTTGTTGCAAGCTTCTGTCGTAAATGCTACTAATCACTTAATTACCTTATCGAGATAACAACATTCGATGTTCAACAATTGATTTTCGTACGTATAGTGACACCTCCATAAGTGATACCCAATGAGCCGAGGCGCTGTTTCATTTAGAGAACGTGCTAGATAAAGAAATGACGAACATCTTTCAGATGGGTACAGTATATTCCCTTGGCTATCTAGTGACGTCTGACTTGAAGTATTTCCTCGCGTTTTTGTGTACTCTTAATAACGCTAAAAGAAAACGAGTACATAGTAGGCGAGCTCCTCGTTCTCGTCGCCCCTGTCAGCATCACCACGGGTACTGTTTTTGCAGTCTCTTCAAGTTGTCCGCAACTTTCGAAGCCATCCTACAACGCCCCCCGCAGCTTTATCATCATACCCAACATGTGTAGTGACGGGGGAGTCACGATAGAAATCGCAGCACTAATATCGATTGCCCCCATTCAGATTCACTGCTCGCGTGGCTGAGGAAGTTGGATGAGGAAGGTGGCTGGTTGAAAAATGGATGTGAAGGCTCAAGCAAGTCTAGATTACGACGTCCATTTACTATTTTTAAAATAGAGAGTTAAAGTTCCAATCTTGGCGATCATTTAGATAATTAAGAGGTTTTAGAGAGCCACTCTCGTGAAATTCCTATAGTCCGGTTTGCAATGAAAGAAACAAGGGATTAAAATTAGCTCAAAGGGACGACTCTTTCCTATGGAGTGCCTAATCAGACAACTTCAATTTTATAATAGATTGAGATAATAAACGTTATAAAACATGGCTAACTGGCATTATACATAAAGTACAAAATTATCATCTTAAATCCGCTTATTGAATTGCGGGTAAGCGCTGTATGGAGATGACACATAGTAAAACCCCAAACTGCATCCTTACCCAATCCCTGCCCAGATGCTTCTTCCGTTGGACTGGGTTGTCGAAACAGTCTGTACATGACCGCATGATACAGTATGATACTGTATACCTAATGCCAACATACCTTTACTATTCTTTTTATAAAGATTTTTATTGATGCTACCGGTGGTTATTAGAAGATTTGATGGACTTCACAGTTATCGATAGTTAAAATTATAATTCTAGAAAGCAGACTTTTTATATATTCACGAATATAACTATTAGTATTCAGCTTTGAGCATGGCCACTTATGATAAAAGAGTGTAAAAATATTTTTGGTAACTTTATTGAAAATTAGATATTTTCATCGTACTTAGACGAGACGATATTGCACTCATATAAATGTGATGCATACTGACAACAAATCGAAACGCGGCAGGTTTGGGTAGATTTTTCTTATACTTTTGTTTGCACTTACTTGTTTTACCTTAGTGAATATTATATTCAACAAACGCATAATTTTCGTTGTAAAATCTGTTAGTGGGAACTTAAAACGAAGTTAAAATAGAGTTGGTTTGTGTAAAACTACCATAGCTCCGGTGCTGGTCACGTGCTATTTAGCAGGCACTATGGGCGGCCACTTATACTTCTAACGGACCATTAGTGTTGTCAACTGCTCTGTCATGCGTGTTGGCGCCTCGAACCTCGAGGGGCCAACGCAGACGGCCGACGCGCAGGACGCGGCGGCTAGATAGTGGTGGGAGTGACCCCGAGCTCATCCTCGTCACGCTGGACGTTCGTGTTCGTTCGCAGGGTATTGATCGGGCGGAATCCCATCTCCGGTGGGCAGCACAGCAGGATCGAGTGCTCTCAACTTGAGAGTCTCAAGGCGGATGAGACTTTGCTCCGACGTTAGCGATCGCCGTCGCTGGTGACGAGCGTCTCGCGCGCATTCAGCGCCCAAGCAAGTCTGAGCTGAGAGCAGGTTTTCGAATGGTCCTTCGTCTGCGATATGGCACTCGGAGCTCGAATGTTTCGCTGGTCGAGCTCCGACGGGCTGTAAGTGCAGGGCGAGCAGCCTTCTTCCGCCCGTTGCGTGCGCATTGACGCCACCACGTGCGGTCTGCAAGCATTCCACCACTTGCATCGGCGGCAAAGTGATCTGCTGCCGCAGGACCTCACGCCTTGCACTTCAACCGGATAGCTTGGAATCGCTTACGGAAGCAGCGGCGTTGGCATGATCGCTTATCTTTCTCAGCGGAGGATGCATCGGATGCATTCTGACACGGACGATGTCTTCCCCACGCGCCACGCTGGACTTGCTGAGCAGCGGAAGACTGGGCTCCGTTAAACCGCCGACTTGAGGCGGTCGCGGTCCAGACGTCAACCATATGTCCGTGACGCGTCCGATTCGACCAGTGGATAGTGATTCCGTGTGGAGTCTCAGCAAGGCGGTTCCGATTCCGACTTCTAGGTCCTCGACCCTCGAGTCCGAGCTCACTTCGGAATCGACAGCCTCTCGCCGAGGGACGCGGACGAGCAGCGCTGAGCACCATGACCGCCATCGAGAGCCCGCAGGTCGGCGCCTATGACCAATCTCTGTCGACGCCCAATCGCCTGGAGAGGTGAGAAATGTGTGGTGGCGTGCAATCGCATCCCCCCAATGCGCGGCCCCTTTGTTGACAATGAATGGTGTCTGCTGCTGTGATGCAGGCTGCGCGACCACTCCACCGTGAGCGTCGTGAGCTCCATGGGCCCCGATGAGAAGGGGGACCACGCGTCGGTGCAGTGGCGACCGTCGGCTTTGGCGACGATGAAGGAGGACCCGCGACGACAGCTCACCGTCCTGGGCATCGTCGGACTTTGCTACTTCTCAGTGTGCGGCGGGCCCATTGGATCGGAGCCAATCATCTCCGGTGAGATTGCAACGCTGCTGCTGCTGTGGATATGAAGTATGTACTGACGTTCTGTTTGTAGCTGGTGGCCCGCTGCTCGGACTTATCTTGCTGCTTCTGTTCCCGGTGATTCTCGGCCTCCCAATTGCGTACGTCACGGCGGAGCTGAGTACTGCGTACCCGGAGGACGGAGGCTACACGGTGTGGGTGCTCAACGCTTTCGGCCCCTTTTGGGGGTTCCAGACAGGCTACTGGGCGTGGATCTCAGGCGTGATTGACAACGCGCTCTACCCTGGGCTCGCGGTGTCGACGTTCACGGAGGTCTATGGAGATATCGGCTCGCCGACGGCCGAGTACTTCATCAAGGCAGTGATTGCTGTGGCCCTGACGCTACCAAACCTGCTTGGCATTCGCGTTGTGGGTAATGGAATGGTCGTCTTGTCCATCTTTGTGATGATCCCGTTCATTGTGCTATTCGTCTGGGGGCTTGTGAGTGGACATGACTGGAACGCGCTCGGAGAAGTCCGTCGCGCCGATATTGTGTACGATTCCAACGGAGACCTAGTGAGCATGACCGGCAGTCTGGACGTACGTAGCTGGGATTTTAATTCTAGTGGGTCGTTGAGTTTTATAGCTAACTTGTTTCTCGTACGCTGCTGCAGATTGACTGGTCGACTTTGATCAACACGCTCTTCTGGAACTTCAACGGCGCAGTCGGAATGTCGGTGTTTGGTGGCGAAGTGAGTGACCCGGGACGCACCTACCCGCGCGCGATGCTAGTTTCGGTGCTTTTGATCGCTCTCACATACCTGATGCCCCTCTTCGGAGCGATTGTATTCAACTCGCCGAACTGGACGACGTGGGACGATGGGTCATTTTCAGCCATCGCTTCGGCTTTAGGTGGCACTTTCCTTTCAACATGGATCATGCTGGCTTCGTTCGCTAGCAACGCAGGCATGTACATCGCGGAGCTGTTTTGCGACTCGTTCCAGATCATGGGAATGGCGCAGAATGGCCTTGCACCTGCGTTCCTCAAGGCGTAAGTTTGTGTACCCTGCACGGTTACTGTCGTCTGGTTCAACTGACACAAGTTATGCATCGCTATGCTGTAAACAATTTGTACAGGCGCAACAAGCGGTTTAACACGCCTCACAACGCAGTCTTCGCCAGTCTTGTTGTGATCTTTGTGCTGATCAAGTTCGATTTTGACGATATTGTCAACATGACCAACGCGCTTTCGGCCTTCTACCAGATCCTGATCTTTGCAGCCTTCATCAAGCTCCGCTACACGCACGCAGACCTCAAGCGTCCGTACAAAGGTACTGTCGTTTTTAAGCAATTGCAGGCGTTTGTGGCTCTCTGACATGGCCTTCGTGGTGGTGTACAGTTCCTGGTAGCATCTCGATGCTTTTGCTGGGCCTCTTGATCCCCACAGCTTTGCTCATGTACATCGCGGTGGACGTCTTCTTCACGCTGGCGCCTGCGATGATTGTGCTGGGAGTGACCTTAGCAGGATTCATATATGCGCGATGGAAGAAGTTTACGCGCGCTCAATTCGAAGACCTGAGCTTGGACGGATAGCTGACTCACGAAGCTATAGGATCTCTCAATTAGTACTTATATTGCAACCAAAGTCAACAGAAATGTACCAATCACCCAACTGGCCTGTTTAATTTAGTGACAGCGATAGCTGCAACGTGTGGTCGTAGCAACGGGAAGCATGTGAAAGGATTTTGAGAACGGACACTCACCCACCCCGCCCGGTGTTGACCAACGCAGTGTTGCTGCAAGCGACTACTACACCTTTTCCAGGCCAAGTTCACCAAGAACAAGGCCAAGTTCACATAGAACAAAAGCAAATGCACTGAAACCCAAAGCAAATGCACAATGTGCAAGTTCAAGTGCACAATCCTACTATATAGAATGTGCCGACTTTTATTATATTTAGTAGGTGATTCAGCCGTAAGGGTTCGAGCCAAAGCGACCACGTTGAGCTCGACGGCACTCCTTCACTTCCACCAATCCTGCTTATCCCTCCTAGATTCCACCAACAGCTGAGCTGCCTGCTTTATCCTTGGGTTCGCTCGCCTCGTGCGGCCAGGGGATCTCACGCACGCTGGCCTTTGCTCACTTTGCAACCTTCTTCGTGAGCGCCATGCCGTTTCGCTACAACCGCTACACGCTCGCTCGAGACGCTCTTCCCCCGTGTTGCGACCGCGCTGCTTTGTGCGTCATGCTACCGCCACACGCTCAGATTCCACGTCAAGGTGGCGGCGCTCGAGGACATGCCAGTTGGTTTCAGCAAGAAGCAAGTACTGACAATTGCGTATTTGTCAGGGTATTTTATTTCGAAGGTCTACTGTACTTGCTTAAGTGCATTTGGCCTTGCACTTTGTGCATTTGATTTGGGCTTGGTTTTGTTCTTTGTGGATTTGACCTTGTTCTTGGTGAATTTGGCCTGGAAAAGGTGTAGTTCTACTTGAATTCCAAGTTATCCAGCACTGCAAAACACAATGTCTCTAAGACATACGACAAATAATGTCGACAACAATATCATAAATAGCAACATATTTTGTTTTGATTCCGACGCGCCCGAGTTGCAGTTTGTTCGAATCGAGAGTGTTTGTCAACTTCAACAACCGAGTGATAATCACTTCAACAAGTTAAACTGGTGCTCGAAGCAGGTCGCGGAAAGCTATAACCATTATCAATGATGCAATTCGGGACGCTAGATGGCATCACGGGTGCTGGAGGTGGCGGTATTCGTCGGTAAACCCCGTCGGCGCACCATGCAAGTCAGCGTACTTCTATGTGGCAGTCTCTGTGGCTTCCGTTTTGCTTTCACTCGGCAACTCATGTTGTGAGAAGCCAGGATTTACAGCATAGAAGGTGCTTCAAGCACTTGGTTGGATTCCGTACAAAGTTCAACATACAGCGGTCAAATTGGACCTGCGCAGCACAGCAGAACGTCATTTCGAGAGCAGGATGCAGTCTTGCGACGGCGGCAAGCGCCCAGCGTAAGGTGTATCCTTTTGGTCTTCTTCATCCCGTTACCGCAGCGCCCAATGTGGGCATGTTGCCGACGCGCTGCACGCGGCACCGAAGGACTGGCTTGCCAGTTACCGCCGCATCATCGTAATCAGTGAATGTAACACCGGGAATCAGATGGATAGCCCATCTCATTGAGGTCTCCGTTATGCGGCGCTCCAGGCTGGAGTCCAGCCGATCGGCAGGATGCTCCTCCCTAGCAGTCTCACTCGCTCTAGCTGGTAGGACCGAGTAGGACTTCTGCTAAACCTTTGCTTTCTCAAGGGGCTTCCAACTCAACTGGGACTCTTTCGCCGCTCGACGATCACACCACGGTCACAAAGTGTGCTCCACTACGAGTCCCGCACGACGGTATGTAGCGTGTTTCGGTAGTCGACACTACGCGCGATTCCGCCTTTGACTAAGGCGACGCGGCGTTCAATGCCGTTGAAGTCGTCAATGTCGCCGCTGTACGCTCGCAGGCTACATGTTAAACGGAGTCGCGAGATCGTCAACGTGACGCGCTCAACCGGGCCAGTGAGCTTCCGCACGTAGTGGAATACGCGAAATCGGGCTGATGGGATTTGTGCCGTAACATCATCAATTAAACACTGGACCGGCGGTGCTGGTGTATACATTATTTTGTCAAGGCTGGTACAAATGCCGCGTTGCTAGCGCTGGTGTTGACATCGCTGCTTGGTCGACCTTGAAGCTCATTTCCGAATTGCCAATCTCTGGATCAAGACCCCCGCTGCTTCTCGCATGACCGCGAACGAGCCGAATAAATCCATCCTGGACGCCATCCACAGCCCCAAGGGTAGAGCCTATGACGACCAACTTCTGCTCTCGCCGGAGCGCCTAGGCAGGTGGGAATTCCATACTATTGGTTATACCTTCGCGAACTTCACCTAACTTGTCGGTGCATTCTGCACAGGCTGAATGATCACTCCTACGTGAGCATTGTGAGCTCGATGGGCGCTTCGCTACAATGGCGACCTTCGGCACTGGAACCCACCAAGGAAGACTTGCAGCGACAGCTGACGGTCTTGGGCATTGTGGGACTCTGCTACTTTTCGGTGTGCGGAGGCCCCATCGGATCTGAGTACATCATCTCAGGTACAACTTTGTATTCTTACGAGGAGGACATGCTGGGACACTTTTGTCATGAAACCCTTGTTATGCTGGTGCTGAATTCCTTAGCCGGTGGTCCACTGGTCGGGTTCATCTTCCTCGTCCTGTTCCCGTTCGTCCTCGGACTTCCGATCGCCTACGTTACGGCCGAGCTCAGCACGGCGTACCCCCATGATGGTAGGGAAATCGATAATGTCCCTTCTCGACTAAATTCTAACTTTCAAGCTGACCATAATTATTGTGTTCAAGGTGGATACACAGTGTGGGTGCTTCATGCCTTTGGACCCTTCTGGGCCTTTCAGACGGGGTATTGGTCGTGGATTTCTGGAGTGATCGACAACGCGATCTACCCTGGCCTCGCCGTGGCTACGTTCACCGAAGTCTACGGATCAATTGGTTCTTCCACAGCCGAGTATTTCATCAAGGCGGTCATTGCCATCATCTTGGCGCTACCGAATCTCTTCGGCATTCATATCGTTGGCAACGGAATGGCGGCACTTTCGGTCTTCGTCATGATCCCGTTCGTTGTGCTTGCCATTTGGGGAGTCGTTCGCGCTAGTGATTGGAGTGTCCTGGGCGAAGTGCGCCGCTCTGATATCGTGTATGACGACAACGGGAACTTCGTGAGCATGTCCGGCAGCGTGGACGTAAGTACCCGAACAATGCACATGCAGATACTGTGGGCAATTCTCTAACGTGTGACCTGCGTACCTACACATTTACAGATTGACTGGTCGACCTTGATCAACACGCTCTTCTGGAACTTCAATGGTGCGGTCAGCATGTCGGTGTTTGGCGGTGAAGTGGTAAACCCGGGGCGAACATACCCGCGAGCAATGTTGATCTCGGTTCTGCTCATTGCGCTCACGTACATCGTACCGTTGTTTGGCGCCACGGTATTTAATTCACCACACTGGACGACTTGGGAAGACGGATCATTTTCAAGCATTGCATCCGATCTCGGCGGGACCTTCCTTTCTACCTGGATCATGCTGGCATCCTTTGGGAGCAACGCGGGTATGTACATCGCAGAGCTATTCTGCGACTCGTTCCAGATCATGGGTATGGCACAGTGCGGACTCGCACCGGCGTTCCTTAAAGCGTGAGTTTTTTTTTTTTGCTGTACCGTTGTATGCCTCCACAACTTCTGACTTTGGGTTTGATGCAGGCGTAACAAGCGGTTCAACACTCCTCACAACGCAGTCTTCGCGAGCCTCATCGTCATCTTTGTACTCATTAAATTCGACTTCGACGACATTCTCAACATGACCAACGCACTTTCGGCCTTCTACCAGATCCTGATATTTGCTGCGTTCATCAAGTTGCGCTACACGCAGCCGGAGTTGGATCGCCCGTTCAAAGGTAAATTTTACTCGGAAACTTGCTCCAGTCCTAGAGTCTCACTATGTGTTTGTTCCTGGTATCCACGTTGCAGTCCCTGGTAGCATGCGCATGATCTGGATTGGTCTCTTGATCCCAACGGCTTTGCTCGTGTACATCGCAGTCGACGTCTTCTTTACGTTGGCACCAGCACTGATCGTCATCGGCGTCACCCTCGCGGGTCTTCTCTACGGATATTGGAAGAAGTTCTCGCGTGTCCAGTTCCACGACCTCAGTCTTGAGGCATAGCACCTCTACTGACGCTGGATAAGTATCATGCATGACAAAGGAATCAGCAAATGTATGTAAGGCAGATAATTCATGAGAAGTAGTAATCAACCATTTGCATTTACGCCACGGCTCCAGTCAAGTTCTGCCCCTGAACGTTGTCATCTACTCTTCATAGAGCCTCATGACGCCGTCACGCAGCAACTGCCGCATGGACCAACCTGTCGGACGGCTGTGACCGTCATCCGAGTGGCGCCAAGACCAAAAGATCCAACCAGAATGCGCCTTGCTAAATGCATCGAGTTGGGCCGACGCGAATTGCTGCAGTCCATGGCGGTCCTCACTGGGGAAGGTGCATCCTTGAGCGCCCAAACTCCATTCATCAATGAGAAGCCAATTTCCTCCCCACGACGAGATTTGGTTGCCGTAGCGACGGACTGCGTCCAGCACCTGCTCGCGTCGCTGGCCTTCGTATCCCCAGATGAAGTACGGGTGCCACTCGTGCCACACGTTGAAGAACTTCGGGTAGCGCATGAAGTCCTCCATAAACGGTGGGCTCTGCTCCGTCAACAGCGGCGCAACAGTGAGCACGCAGTCATTTCCAGTCGCACGGATCTCGGAGTATGCTCGCTCGTAGTATCCTCGCAGCACATTCGGATCCGTCGGTACTTCAGGCTCGTTTAACAGCCCGATGCCGAGGAACGACGGGCAGTAGCGGTAGCGTGAGGCAAGGAACTTTGCGAAATACACCGTGTTGTCCACGTTCTCCGGGTATTGACTCCAGTATTTGACGCCGCTGTCCACTGCGGCGCTGTGGTCACGGCCGTTCTGCGAACCTTTAGCAGCGTGGATGTCCACGATCACTACCAGGTCGTACTTCACGCACCAGTGATTCACCAGCTCGTCCAGGTAGCGTAGAGCATGAGGGGCGAATACCGTCCACTCCTGCTTGTTGGGGAAGTCCGTCGGATCGAAGCCCATGATCCAGTAGCCCACTGGGACCCGCACCGTGTTGAGTCCGAAGCGCTTCATCTCGGCGATGTCGTACTCCGTGATCCACGTGCGGCGGTGCTCGTCGAAGCGTCGATCGCCCTCTTCATGGCCCAGGAACTTCATGGTCGCGAACTCTCCTTGGTTCTTGATCTCGTCGGGCACGCCGTGCCACAGACACGAGTCCCATGTCATCCAGTGCTCGGCAACGAGCCAACCGCCTAGGTTGACACCACGGCACGGGATGTCTCCGCGACGCAAGCGAGCTTGCAGCGAGTCCGTCGCAACGCAGGCCATATTAGGGACTCGGATAAGGTCAGGTGCTTGGGTTCTTGCGAGATCAAAAAGTGAGACCTTGCTCACATGCGAATCGTCAAATGCCTGTTTCTGCATCGGGACAAGCTGCCATGACGTCGGGTGTCGCCGATGCACTGAGAGTTTACCTATGTGCGTCCCAATGTGTGTCTCAAGATCAGCCGTCACCTCCAGATCAGGTCGAAGAGCTCTCGCACAGCGAAAACTTGACTACCGAAATGTGTTTGCTGCCACAGCGGGCGATGCTGGTTAATTACATTGACTTTTTCGGAGGACCTCAATGGGAGCTTCCTCGCTTACACTACGGTTGGTGGATAGTTGATCGTTGGCGTGGCTTCAAGCTTGCTCCTTTGGTTGAGACGCTTCTGGGTCGAGCGGGCTCTAACTTATATGCTTACAGGTTCTGGGCCACGAGCTCCGCGGCCGCTTCAAGTCCCGAGAAGTAGGCCGCCTGCAGCGCGCCCTGGTACTTGGGATCTACGGCCTCGCCCGCGAAGAGCACGCGATTTGCCACCGTTTGCTTGAGCAGGTCCGGGTCTTCGTGTGCATTTCTCGCAGTGACGCAGCTGTAGGCGCCGACTGACCACTGGTCTTGATCCCAACTGTGCGAGCACGCAAAAACGACAAAGCAATTAGCGATGACAGTACAGATATGAGTCGCGAGATAAGGAACTTACCGAGTGATAAAGTGGTTAATGGGCTCGGGAATACCGGGTCCGAACGTCTCCTGCATCTGCAAGAACAGCGCGTGGGCGATCTCCTCGTCGGTGAAGGAGGACGAGATGGCGCTGGCGTTGTCGCCGATCAGGACGCCCTCCAGGATCGGCACACCCTTGGCGAGGTGGTAGTTGAAGACCAGCGGGAAGTAGATCCTCCTACCGCCGGAGGGCCCACCGTTCGAGCTCTTCTTCTGGAGCTGGCCCATGAACGTGGCATGCTTGGGCCAGAACACCTCGGGGAACTGCACCAACACCTTCATGTACTGGCCCATCTTGGACCGCTTGAGCGCCCCCGTCTTGACAGCGGGCAGCTCCGGCTGGAAGTGCAGCTTGCCGCTCTGCAGGAGACCCAGTGAGGTGGCCACGATCACGCGGTCTGCAGTCACACGACGTCCGTTGTTGCACTGGATGACTACCCCATCCGGGCCGTCGTAGTTGATCGACGAGACGGACACGTTCGTGTGGATAATGTCATGCAGGGGCTCCGCTAGGTGGTCGATGAAGCGCTCCATCCCCGCTGGGACGATGCAGTGGGCGCCAGGGTCGTCGCCCATAAGGTCCGTTTCCACGAAGATGTCGAGGTTCAGGTCCTCGACCGTGAGGCCGAACCAGGCCTCCATCAGCCGCAGGAACAGGTCAATCTTGGCGCGGACCTTGGCCCCGCCCATGACCTCGAGCAGTTCTTGGTCCGAGTCGAGGAGGTGCTCCACCACAGCCGAGAGCGTCTTCTCTCGGTGCTCGTCCCCGTGGTCCGACCTCGCGAGGTGCTGGAGTTTGCGCATCAGCAGGTCCTGCCACGCCCACGTATCCTTGGTCTGCTGCTCGCTCAGTTGGTGACTGCCGTCGAACAACAGGAAGTTCGAGCACGAGCCCGGGTGCAGCCACGGATTCCTCGGGCTGATCTCTTTGAACGAGATGCCGAACTGCTTGGCCAGCGCCGCGAACGGGTTGCCCTCCGTGCCGTGGATCCAGGCCGCGCCCACCTCCACGTTCACGGGGAGCGAGTCGCTGAAGGACTTGGTCTGCACGCGGCCGCCGATGCGCGACTGCGCCTCCAGGATGCACACGTCGGTGGCGTCGAAGTGGCCCGACGACAGCAATTCGTTCGCGGCGCTGACGCCGGCGAGTCCGGCGCCGATCACCACCACGCGATAGGCGCTCTCGAGCGGGGACTCGATTGTTGATTCACTAGTGAGGTTTGGCATGTTTGATGCGGTGCAAATTGCAGAATGAGAATGGAGGCTTTGGGGGAGCTATCGAATGTCCCGGCATGGCTCTTGCCGGTATAAAACTTCGTTCTCCAAGCTCACTAGGCGGGCTTCCTCGCTCCCGCGACAAATCCAGGGCCATTCTCATTGATGATGTTTCGCTGCATCTCGGAATGCTGGATGGTAACATGCATGGTGCACACTTGGAAGGCGCCGCCCGCGTATTGTATTGTAATAGCCTACAATTTGTAGGAGGGCTTTGGGACTTCCGAAGCAGGCTGATCAACATGTGCTCCGCGATGGGAAGATAATGTTCGGCCTCGGTTTCGCTACACGTCTCGCATTCACGCGGTATCCGCCATATGCCGGTGACCTCGAGCTTGTCATGCTGCTTAGCGAGCCATCGACTGGGCTCCTTGCAGTCTGCAAGTTGCAGGGCACTTTAAGCACACCACGCCTGTCGTTTACGTTACGCAAAACACGACCGCCGGATTCCCCCGCCGTCAACACGAACACGCCAACTGCCTGGCTGACTGGCACAGTTGTCATGCATTTCCGGCTAGGGACCCAGCTCCACTCCATGACAGTCACGATTCCTGGCCGTCATTTGAACTGGTCGGCGCAATTTAGAGCACGCTTGCTTTTACGGTCAAACAGTTATTATGACTACGGCTTCAACATGCCAAACCTCCCAGACATCTTGCTTTTGTTACGGGAAGGGCCCACTTCGACTACAACCCCTGTAAACAGCTTATGTTACGGGGATTTGGTCACGAGGATGCGCAGTTCGTCAACAGGACCGATTTGCGCCCGTCGGAATGGTTCTGTGGATGCAACCGAAAAAAGGGGTAGTTTTCACGAAAAGTAGTTTCCTCTCTTTCATGTTTAGCTTTAGGTAGGTTGTCTTCTCTTAATTGTTTTTGCCCACCAACTCCGCTGCCGCTTGAATACCTGTGTATCAAGAACATTGATCAACGTCAATATTCTCACTGATCGCACATGCGAGCGGTATTAACCACCGTCACCAACCTGAGAGGTATGCCGCTTGCAACGCGCCCTGGTACTTGTAGTCCGTGGCCTCACCAGCGAAAAGCACGCGGTTGGCCACCGTCTCACGCAGGACCGCTGGATCCTCGTCCGAACTTTCCACCGTGAGAGAGCTGTAGGCGCCCACCGACCACGGATCCTGATCCCATCTGTGCGGAAGTGAACAACATCAACGAGTTCTCGTCAGCGAAATGTGGCTGTACAACTGAGTAGATCGGCACTTACCTCGTAATGAAGTGATTAATCGGCTCCGGGATGTTCGGGCCAAACGTCTCTTGGAGCTGCAAGAAGAGTGCGTGCGCGATCTCCTCGTCGGTGAACGAAGAAGAGATCTTGCTCGCATTTTCACCAACCAAGACACCTTCAATAATAGGCACGCCCTTGGCAAATTGGTAGTTGAACACTACCGGGAAGTAAATCCGGCGGTCTGATCCATCACTAGAAGCCGAGGTGTCCTTCAGCTGTGCGATGAAAGTCGAGTCCTCAGGCCAGAAAACCTCAGGGAACTGCACGAGAATCTTCATGTACTGGCCCATCTTGGAGCGTTGAATGGCGCCCAGCTTGGGTGCTGGAAGCTCAGGCTGGAAGTGTATCTTGCCAGACTTAAGGAACCCGAGCGACGAAGTCACGATCACGTGGTCCGCCGTCACACGACGGCCATCCCTACACTCGATGACGACGCCATCTGCACCCTCGTAGTTGATCGAAGTGACGCACACATTCGTCTGAATCGAGTCCATCACAGGCTCCGCCAGATTGTCGACGAAGCGCTCCATGCCCGCAGGTACAATGCAATGAGCACCAGCGTTATCACTACAAAAGCCACCACCAAACATCAAACAGAATGTCAGTGCGTCGATGAACCTGGCAATATCGCGCGGCCAACGTACCCGATGAGCTCGATCTCGGCGAAGTCATCAAGCTGCACTTCATCGTCGTTCACCCCCATCCAAACCTCGATCAGCTTCAAGCACACACCCAGCCTCGCACGCGCATTCGTGGCTTTCATAACGTTCCGAAACTCGTCATCAGAATCCACGAGGTGGTCCACGATAGCAGACAGCGCCTTCTCCTGGTGGTCCGCGGCATTGGTCGACGTCGCCAGAGCCTGCAGCTTGTGCATGAGCAGGTCTTGCCACTGCCACGTCTCGTCCACCTGCTGCTGCGGCAGTTGCTCGCGCCCGTCGAAGAACAAAAAGTTCTTGCACGAGCCCGGGTGCAGCCACGGATTCCGCGGCGCCACCTCCTTGAATGCGATGCCGAACTTGCGCGCCAGGTCAGAGAACGGGTTGCCCTCGGTGCCGTGAATCCACGCGGCGCCCACCTCCACGTTGACCGGCAGCGTGTCGCTGAACGGTTGCGTCTGGACGCGCCCACCGATGCGCGACTGAGCTTCCAGCACACAGACGTCGCCGGCCACGAACTTGTTGGAGGCGATCAGCGCGTTGGCAGCGCTCACACCAGCCATTCCGGCCCCAATCACCGCCACGCGGTATGAACTCTCCAGTGCAATGGCAGACTTGGAGGCCATGGTGGGTCGTGATGGGTAGTGGTGACGCAGTCAAGCAATGTGGACCTCTCACTTGGAAGGCAAATTCGCAAATGACACGCAAAATGACGGGTAAGTTCGAGCAGTGGCATTGGCTGAAAAGTGAAATGGCTACACATGGCATCTTTGATTCTGTTACGGTCTGAGCTGGGTTGTGACGACGCACCAACGTTATGGCCCTTGGTGGAGAACACCTTGTGTTAGTATTCCCTGGTAGAACAAATTGTACGGGCAAGAACTAGGGTCCACGAACCAACCGCCGGAACTACCAACATCTAGATGTGACATGTCACCCCAGCCTCTTGCAAACAAACCCAAATTGCTAGTACCAAATTTAGTGCATAGCTTGGGCGGTTTTGCTCTTACCAAATCTGCGTTGTCTCCTGAAAACCCAATTGCGTACTTCCCACTCGCGGTCCAAGGACACAATGATCGCTCCCGCATTGCTGCTTCTCTCCATCATTCAGAGCCGCCGCCGGTCTCACCGCCGCCAGTCGTATCGCTCGACGCTAGAGCGTCGCCGGCGACGCGAGCGCGACCGTCGCATTGCTCGTATTGCACTTCAGCCGCCAGCAACTTCGTCTTTCTCCGTGCTGTTTGGATCTGGTGACGATCCAGCGTTGATCACAGTCACGGGGTTAGACCACCCCGCGTTTCACTACGTGCTACAGCATTTTGAGGTGCTCTACAAACGATTTACTCCCTACGGACCGGCTGGCTCAGCAATTGCATCGCTAAGCGGTTCAAGGCATGGTCGGCCTCGAAGCTTGGACGCATATCAATGCCTCGCCCTCGTATTGGCATGGACACGGACAAGAGGCTCTGAATTTACTCTCTGCATGATGTTTGGTATAACGGCATCCGTCTGCTCCTTGTTCATTCGGTTTGGACGAAGAATTTTAATCCGCGTACTTGCTTCGGATCAGCGTGCTGCTATCAAGATGCCTAGTCTACCCGATGTTCGGCGTTATCAACAAGCAATCCACAGAAAGTATCCCCAGTTGAACGACGTATTCGATGTCGCCGATGGTCTCAAACTATATCTACAGCCGAGCGGTGATTGCATCATGCATAACATGTTCTACAACGGCTGGAAGCATGACCACTACGTCGGAAATGTATTTGTCTTTGTCCCCGATGGAACGATTGCAGCGTGCGCGCTAAATGCGCCTGGGTCGCTTCATGATTCTCAGATATCTGAGTGGGGTGGCATATACCACAAGCTTCAGAGCATCTATGAGCAGTGTGGAGCAAGATGTGTTGTAGATTCCGCTTTTTATGCAGGAGACTATCCTTTTTAATTAAATCGAGCCAAGATTATCTTGGAGTGGCAGCGACACCTGCAAATGTCGTCCAGCTGCGCCAATCAACTTCGGCAAGACAAGCGGCTGAATGGGGAATGAGGGCCTTCCAGAGTTCTTTTCCGAGACTGACGGAACGAATGGAATATGAAGAGCGAGGTGAACGACGACTTATCCTGGACACATGTGCGCTGCTTTTTAACCTTCGAGCTAGATTAGTTGGCATTAACCAACTCCGATCTGTTTACATGCCTGACTTGCAAAGAGACATAGAAGACTTACTGTGATAATCTACTTTTAAATTCTTGCAGGGATTTTGCTGCACCTACCAGGGCAATAGTCAACAACTCGTACAGACGATTGCTTCTCTCTCTTTCGTCGGCACGATCCGCGTCACGTTGACGGCGGTCATCTTCGCGTCACAAACGCTGTTGTTCACGATCAACTTCGCGTTGATGTTGCTCTTGCAGCATCTTCGCTCGAGCTACGGTTAATAAGTCATCGTCACCGTCGTGGGTACCTGCACGTTGTACACGAGGAAGCACTAAAGGGCGCGCAGTAGGAACGCCTGCTGAAGTCTCAGCTTCGGGATGCACGTCCTCAACCTCGACGCCTTCATCGTCTACGTTGTCATTGTCAAATAGACCGTTAGCATCATCCTCAATGTCATCATCCTGAGCGATATCCACACGGTTCGTGATGGCAGCAGCTAGTGCAATAGCTCTCTCAACTTCCTCGGGGATATGAGGGTTGCCTGTGCCCATATTCGTCCTGTATAACTTGGCAAACTTCCTATGAAGACTTTCTGTGGTGCGTCGAACGCCAGGAAAGTTTGCATTGTGCTCCCGCGTAACGGTGTCCCATTCATCTCGCCCAATTGGCTTGTAGTGATCAATAAGATCGAGAAGATCACGGACTTCAGCTGGCGAGAAGCCAGCACCACGGGTCGCAGTTGGTGCTGTGCGGCGACGTCTTCCACGGCGGCCCTCACTTCTTGTCGATGCAGTTGCAGGCGGTGCTGAGTCAGGCGCTTGTTAATCAGATGCTGGTGGAGTGCTAGTAGTAGTAGGGGCTGTTGGTAGCGAGGCATTACCGATCGGAGCTTCTGCGGGCGAAATTTCTGGCGGCGTCACTTGCGATAAAGCGAAATCGAAGCCAGCTGCAGGCGTAGGAACAGGAGTAGACGCTTGAGTCGCTGCAGACGGTGCTTGTTGCGTTAACGGGAAGTCATAGCTAGGGGGGGGGCGGCGCATCTTCACTAAATGAGTTAGGCAAGACCATGCTGAACCAAGTTCGAGAATGAAAGGCATTTGACATGCGTATCTTTGACGCATGGTATGGGCACCCAATTTGTACGCCCGTGACACGACCCCGTACAAATCGACCCTCCTTGGGCCAAAATGGTACGATCAGCAAGCATGCGACGAACCTTCTACGTCTGGTTTAGTACGCGCAAAATGGGTTTTGAGTTTTCAGGAGCGACCCATTAACACCTAGATTATGACACTATTCATGATTACCCCCTGGCATCTACAAAGCGAACCTGTACGGCTAGAAACCGCTTCATTCCATAAATTGCTTCTGAGCAGCCAACTCCACCTTCGAGCCCTTCATAACCACCAAGTCAATCATGCATACGCGCTACACTCTGCTAGTTGCTGCGACCTCCTTCCTATCTGTCAGCGATGCCGCCATCTCAGCGGCCACGGACTCGCTATCCTGAACGAAGGTTTCTCCTGGCACCGCCCAGCTCATCCACGCTAGAACCAGCTGCAAAAGGATCCTCCAGAGCGACAAGACGGTGGACGATGTGACGCCGACGAAGAGGAACGAGGCATAAAATGTTGGCTATGAGGTTGGCGAGTGCTTGCGCGTGCGCTGGGCTGCTCCTGACGTGGAAACTGGACAAGATCGAGTTCAACCCCGACGAGGCTCCGAAATTTTACAAGCGGCGGGCAATTAACGATAAGAGTTTAACTCGAGTCGCCAACCGACTGAATGCGGACCTGAACTTTGGACCAGAAGTATGTCAATCTGTTCATGGTGCGTGAAGGGCAACCAGCCATTGACTAGACGTTTCAAGTCAGGCGCTGCGGTGGGTACTAGCTACAACTCAGTCGGTTAGACAGTAAGAACTCGCGCGGTTATCATATCGTTAACTAAATTCCTTTCAGAGCCATACCGAGTATGTGATTAGTTTTAATTACCTAGCTTTCTCAGCTGTATGGTATTTCAGTTCGACTTAAATTTCCTGAAAATGCCAGGACCGTTGTCTCCATCCAACCTTGTGTGATACTTGGCACCCGAAAAAAGATTCTCTCTATTTACGTGTAGCTAGAAACAATATAGTCGTGGTATCGCTGGAGGTTGTATACCTTGTGTGATATAATACCATAGACTGCTATTTGTATTTTGTTTTGTCTGTAGCCAAAGCACACGTAGCCATTTCCAACAATGGCAGCCTATTGGCTGAAACGAATATGGCTAAATCTTTTTGGCGCCAACATAAGATGCCGCCGCCCAAGCGCGCCTTCGTGGCGCTGCAGGACCGCTTCGTGAGCTCCCTGGTGGTGGCTTGCTGCCCTACCATGGACCTTATCGCAGTGATCACACTCGACCACCACCTGCTGGTTCACGTGCGTTTAAAACCAACGATATTTTTCAAATTTATTGTTCCACAATAGTCCAGCGAACAATTGACCGAACAACTTTGCTATATTTTACGTATGTATATTTTCCTAGCGTACAACTTCGTGGCAAAAGCTGCTGCACATTAAACCGTCGGACGTCGGCTTAGAGATGGTGGCGCTGGCCTGGAAACCTGACGGACTGCACCTCGCTGTCGGCTGTAACGAGGGAGACGTCGTCGTTTTCGAGATGGAGTCGGGGGAAGTTGTTCCGGAGAGACGCAGCAATCTCCGCCATGAGCGTTGCATCACCGCTATGCATTGGGCTCAGATCAGTGAAGTGGGGGCTTCAAGCTCCAATTCCAGCAACAAACAACGCAATCAGAAGGGTTTCCGGGCCTTCGAAGATGACTGGAGGGCGACTCAATCGAAGATCCGATTTCAACGTCGCTCGTCTAGATTTCTTGCAGGTCACAATGGCAGAGTAGCGGGTGAGGATACGGTGCTGGTCACCGCTGACGAACGTGGTTTTGTTGCTCTGTGGTGGATGGGGAGAGTGCTGCTTACCAGAATTGATGTGAGTGCGCACTTTTCGGAGGAAGAACGTCAAGCTTTGGTGTCAGTAGGGTGTCAGCCAGGTAGAGACTGCAGCAAGTGTTTCCGGATTGAGCGGGTGGATCTGGCACCCGATTTGTCATTGCTTTTCGTGCTGCTTGGTTTTTCTAGTGACAGTGACCACCCAGCCGGGACACAAACGAAGCTACACCGCCTGCTTACAATCGATATGGCAGCGGTCCAGCGCATCCACGAGGATGTGGTCCTTGTAGCGGACACTGTAGACCGGGTGCAATCGATAATTAATCGAGTCGCAGCTACCGGGAGACAGATGACGACAGAATGGAAAAATGCCACTCGGGTTTTCGAGCTGAAAATGGGATTAATGGGGCCTCTATACGAGAAATATGCCTGCGACGATACCCCACAGGTCGACATGCTATCTGCAGCGGTGACTGGTATAACAGCACCTGCGCTGACACAATATTTTGCGCAAGATATCCAGGAAATGGTACGCGATTGTGGTGATTTTTTTTGTAAGACGATTTCTAACAAACGAGCGGTGTGTTTCAGAGTGTTCATCGCATGCAAAAGGCTCTGTTTAGTGGTTGTGATACGCTGAGGACTATTGTTGATGATCGAATGAAGCGCGACTTGGTCGACCTGATATTTCTCCTGTCGGAGTTGCGTGGTCGTGCAAAGTGGAACCCGCAAGCTTATGCTGACACGCTCGGACTCACTGATACCGCTCTGGACGACCTCGTTACCATAGCGCAAGCTGCACTTTTGGAGGTGGAAAGCTTAACCCTAGCGCTCCATGAAACTCGCCAAGATTTCTCTTTATTTTTCCAGTGGATCCTAGAGCGGATCCGTGTTCACACAAACTCTAGAGATGCATCAGGAGGGAATGCGCAACAAGAAAGAGCTCTAGTAGACGGTGCGAAATCGCTTCTCAACTTACGGCGACTTTGTGACTTTTTACAGTATGCAGCAGAAACTGCACAGCGCTTTCGGGAACATCAGCCAAGTCACAGTAAATTTAAAGTTGAAACTACTTTCGGAAACGCGATATCACGGCAATTGTCAACGCGACCACCCGAAACAGGAAACGGCGTTGACAAGCAATCAGAAGGGTGCATTTCCCTACTCAAAAACATTCAAGATCAATGGCTTGCGCTACTAGCTTTGATGGCGACAACTCTCGCAGAATCTACCATACGAGCAGAAAATGGATGTTTTTCTATCGGAAGCAGCGATGATCTTGTAGTGGAGTCCCACTTCCATTTTCACCACGCGTTTAGCTCACCTAAGCTTGATGTTCCTGACAACGACGACTTCAGTGATGATGGGAATCAAGAAGAGGCAGTTGACTGGAGATCATTAACCCACTTTGGGCCCGGTCAAGAAAACTACGAGAACCGCAGTACATCATTACTGATGGGATTTCGTCTGCAGTCAGGTGTTCTGGTGCTGGTGCGGGCTAGTCAAAGCGCAGAGTCTGTCCACGCGCACTCTTCGCATCTCGTGTGGGGTACTGCCCTTGTTAGTTTTTCTCATGATGAGTCAGTGAAGTCAGTCACGTGTCGGGGATTCGACTTTTATGGCGACAAGTTGTCGGGAAGAAATGAGCAGTTAGCGCTTGTGCTTGACCGCGAAATTGGCGATAATGTGCACCAAGGTACGAGCTGCTGGTTTTGGATGAGCAATTGTGGGAATTGTGTAACACGGTTTCATATGTTTGATAAAGAGTGGCTGTATCTACAGGCGTACGATGATGTTGAATTTTCAATCCCAACTGCCAGTAGTGACATCAAGGTAAGGCAAGACGTGAACTCCGTTGGTTAGGCGTGGTTTCTACTCAGTTAGCTAGCAGTTTGGGACCTCGTAAACGTATTGACTGTAGTGCTACTCACCTAGGCAATCATACAGCACGGCCCCACTCACATATTTCGGCTTGACGAAATACGTGGGAGGGCTGTAACTGCCCCTGCCAAGTCCAAGAGAACCGCAACATCCGTAATCGCGACCGCTTCTCGAGGCGTTCTTTGCGTTATACTGCCACCTAGTCGCTTGAGTATCTTCGACGCAGAAGATAGCGAAGATGAGGACGGAGAGAGTGACGATGGCCAATAGCTTTCAGCAAAGCTTGCATGATACTGCAGTAGATGACTGTAGGTGATGAGATAATGCTGAGGAAACCTTAATTCGTCACCGTTGGTTTTTGTGCTCGTCCTGATCCTGTACGCTGAACCTGGAATCCGTCTCCGCTCAGTAGCTCATCAACAAGAGCTGTGACGTCGGTCTTTCGCATAGCCACAAAGCGTTCCGAAGGCCGGCGTTGATTTGAGCCGACATCGCGCAAAGATATACTCACTTTCCGGCCAGCCCGAAACGCGTTCACGTCAGGTCGTAATTGAACTGCAGGCAGTTGCCCACCATTCCCCGATGGATGCACAGCCGACAACGTAGTAGCACTGTTTGGACGCCGCGGCGAGATAACAACGGATTGAAGAGTTCCGGCTAGGGGAAGTACTGTCGCCGAAGCTGGTGCTGGATTATCCATCTCTGTGACAGCAGGTGGCTGCGGTACCGCAAACGCTTCCATTGAACCAGGCAGCATTAAGGATGACCGAGGCGTAAAATGCGCACTTGAACGACGTGCCGTCTTTGGTGGATGCGCATCCGGAACATGCGCCAACACTTCGACCGTAGTTTGATCCTCGGGCTCTTCGTATCTTGTGGTATTACTTTCGTCGGAGCGAGGAGAGCACTGGGCTACCTGAGCAGCCATCTCGGCTGCAACACTCTGAGCAATAAGGCCAATATTTAATCGGGTAGATGACAAAAATGAAGAGTGTCTTCGTCCGACCATGGACAGCCCAGTCACGCTTGCTCGAATGGTATCCTGATCACCGCCACGTCGGGTGATGTTAAGCTCCGCTACCCGCTCTCGATCTACGGAGGTTAACCCGATGGTGTCGTTGTTTTGCCAACCAGAGACGAGTTTTTGCTGTCGGGTGATCGATTGAATTATTAATGAACGAATTTCGTCCATGACTCGGGGATATTGAGCTTCAAACTCGTCTAGACATTCGCGCGGCAGCAAATATGTTCCTGTCGCCCGCATAGCGAACAAATTGTATTGCGCCACCGTCTCGGTCAGAGTTTCCTTGTAGCCGAAAAATTCTCCCTCGTAAATTTTTGCAATGGTACCCTGGTGGTCTGCAAAAACATGATCACCGCACGACTGGCTTCTGCTACTCGTCATCGTTGCGTGGGCGTTTGGCACCGAAGAGAAATGGCGCGTTTTTGCGATAACCGCTCCGTGCATCAGGAAAAATATTCCACTGACAGGGTTGTCTTGGTAAATCAAAATATCCCCCTCTAGAAAATAATGTGGCACGAGTCGAGGCAAAATCAGCGTGAGGAACCACTTCGGCTTTTTGTCAAAAAAACGAATCTTCGAAACTATACCACCGTTGAGAATGAGAGTCAGCTCACTGCGCAGTGAATAGCTAAGCGCATCCAGCAAGGAACTCTCAAGAAAGAACGTCTTTTCACTATCGACGAATCGTAAATGTTCCTGGCAGGCCACAATGAACTCGGACGAGACGCCACGTTCTTTGATGTAGGCATTGACGCGCTGAACGATCTCGTGCTCTCGATTCATTAGACTTTTTGAGTTGCTTGCCACTTCAATGACAGTACCAACCACGTACGCGAATAATGTGGTGCCACCGATTAGTACCAAGATGCAGTAGGCTTTCTCTAAGTCGTTGATAGGGACGATGTCGCCAAATCCAACCGTGGTCATTGTCGTAATCGCCCAATAGATGCTGGCAATGTACTTCGAGAGGATTGAATCAGGATCCTCGAAATACGTGTGACCCCACCAGCAATCATTTGCATCCCGATCGGCAGACATATAATACCAGAAGCAACCGACGTAGTGCGCGATGATCATTACGGGGGCTAGAAGCTTCAGTAGTCGAACTGTGTCAACGTTAATATCGAACTCTGCCATCCATTGCGAGTTCATTTTCAGCAACTTCGATAGACGCATAAGTCGCAGGAGTTTGATGAGCTTCAGAGTACGGATTAGTCGTAAAGACTTGAACGCATTTCCTGTTGCAACAGATTCAATCAGAAAATCAAAGGGTATGGTAGCCATGATGTCGACGAAAAAGGTAGTTTTCAGATAGTGGCGACGAATTTCCTTCCGATCAACGATTTCCACTCCCGTATCGTCAACATACGTGGTGCAAAAGCTAAGAATCACGTCTATCACAAACAACACGTCAGCCATGCGATCAGTGGCGTAAAAAACGAGCACGTCTTGCACATCAAAAGCTATCCGAAACGGGACTGTAATTGCGGTAATTGAGACCATGACACCCATTATAATATCCCACGAAATTCGGGGCTTGGAGTAGTGGCGAATAACTGACCAGTGAGTCACCACTTCGTCACCTGCAACCGACATGTCCATCCGAGTTATAAAATCTGACGGCGTCGTGTGGAGGTTTATCGAAGATATTGACTTGCGATGCCGTTTGTGAAGAAATGGCTCCCCTCTCGTGAATGACTCACGTCGAACCGCACGAATAGACCTCATCCTCTGTAGAGCCCGCTTCCCTCGTCTCGCAGACTCCGCGTATCTCTCACCCAGGATAATGGCTAAATCCTCAAGATACTTGTGGGCTACCGGGCACTTGTCAATTGCCTCTAGAAGATCCTTGGAGTACATTGCATACAACTCTGTTTTTGAGATTGATCGATAAGTGTGCGTGTATCTTCGGCGCGAGTTTACGAGATATTCAATGCCGCAAATTTCACCCGGCGAAAGGGACCCTACAACAAGGTTCGACTGAACGGTTTCCACTGACCCTGATGTAAGGAAATAAAGCTCCTCCCAGACGCTTTCAGCATCCACAAGCACTTGGCTTGGCCCAAGTACTATGGGTCTCAGCCTTGGTATTGCGAAGACAAAAAACTCCACAGAGGTCATACCAAAGAAGGGAAACTTTTTCACGAAAGACTCCATCGACGCAGCAAGAATTTCGTATTGCAGGCTTTTGGGGAATTGCTTCAGCAGATAGTTTTCATCAAACACAGTGCGATGGCTCCAGTGAAATTCAAACTGCGAGATGACTCGTTGACGCAACCGTCGCGGAATGCCACGCTTAATCAGGAACTCCTTCGTGTCTTGTAGCTTCTGTTTCAGCATGATACCGCGTGGATTATAGTTTTCGGTCAGCATCTGGATGTTTGCGATGATCATACCGACGCAAATGGATCCGAGACAAGCCACAAAGATCGAGTATAAGCGTTCCGCATCAGTAATCCCGTAAATATCACCGTAGCCCACAGACATCATGGTATTCGATACCCAGTAGAAACTAACGAGATAAGGGCTTTGAAAGCCCTTCGCTTCGATATTAGTGACCCAGTTCGGACCTGTTGGATCCCAGGTATAAAACATATACCACCCGCAGGCAACGAGGTGGATTATGAAAATAATGGTGAGCAGACTCTTGAGGGTCTGGAGCACATGCGCGTTAAGTGCATCAACTTGTACAGCTTCCATCGTACGCTTCAGACGCAGCAATCGCATGAGTTTAAGCAGCCGAAACAACCTAAAGATGCGGATAAGTTTAAGCGTAAGTAGTGAAGATGACGCTTTAGTGACCACTTGCAAAAATTGGTCGAGAGGGACAGTCGATGCCACATCAAAGATAAACCAGCTGCGAAGGTAATGTTGGCGAATTCTCCGCAACTCGTGGACTAGAACGTCTTCATCATAGTATCCTGTAAAAAAGTTGAGAATCACATCGACAGCAAAGCTGGAATCAAAACAATAGTTCATAATCTGCTCCCATGCCTACAATAGCACACACACACACATAATTAGCCGTCAATCGATTGTAATCGTCACCCACTTGGTTCCTTACAGATAAGTCGATGCCGAACCCGATTCGATATGGTATAAGGATGACACTATAACCGATGATAAATCCGATCCAGAGATCCCACCGCACTTTCCACGCGGCTCGTGGTTGAATAAACCAGCGATCGTATTTGACTTTCTCCACCTGAGCAACCGGGACGAGATCATTTCGACGCCCACGTCGAGTTGCAGTATACGTGGAAGGGTCCGGGAACGACTTCTGTTGCTGTAGCTTTCGTTTTCGCGGCAGCCCTCTCGCTATTGAAACAGCATTATCGTGAACAAAATTCGCCACAGTGGCAGCTCGCTGCATTGTTCGGGAGCCGAACGACGAAGTTCTGCGTACGGGTTTATCTGACGCCGAAGCTGAGGTTGATGCTGTAGCTGTGAGCGAAGCATCGATGCTCGATCGTGTAGGTGAGCTCCTAAGCGGTCCCAACCGCACCGGCGCCACGTCCTGAACCTTTTTACGCCACGGATGGATCAATGTGCGTTTCATGACAAGGTCTGCTCTGTGCTGGGGAATGTCTCGCTAACACCACGTCTTGCCCTCTCACGACACGATCAAACGGCATACAGCAGCTGAAGACGCCAGCATCCACAGAAGCGCGCAGACCCGAACGCGCGCACGATTTCCCTGCCCAGCTCAGCGCAACCGGTTGCAGGTAGACGGAAAGACAGACTTGCGTTGGGTTGTTGCGTGGGAAGCTCTGCACGAGTTCGTTACGTGCTTCAGGGCAATTCGCCAAGTTTAGCACCATTCCATGTCTTCCACCGCAGCTAATAATACCAAGCACAATCCAAACTACCTTCAGCATTCTCAGCATATAGTATGTCGGTCCATGTTGTCTGTGCCGGGAATTTTCAAGAAAGAAATGCACACAACGCCTGTCAATATGTAAGAATGAGCACTCGTATTGCTGTCGCAAGCGTCATCACGTCACTCGTGTCCTTCCTCCTGGTTGAAAGTAGATGGGTGAATCTAAAAGGGCATCTTCATGCCCATGCTCTGAGCCATCTTGGCCATATCGCCTAGTGCGCTGGGGTCCATACCTTGCATTTGCTTCATCATCCGCATCATGTTCTGCGGGCCGCCCATCTGCGCCATCATCTTGGGGTCCATGACCTTGGAGAGCTGCTGCATGACAGCGTTCGGGTTGCGGGCCATCTGTTTGCCCAGCGCCGCGTCGCCAGTCTTCATGAGGCCGCTTTTGCCCATGCGGCTCACAACGGTCGCGAACTGTTTGTGGCACTTTAGCAGGAATTCGACCTCATAAAGCTGACAGCCGGAGCCACGCGCAACACGCGTCTGGCGCGATTCCGAAAGCGGCACGATGCCATCAAGCTCAGCGTCCGTCATACTGTCCATCATAAAGAGGAACCGCCGGAGGCGCTTCGATGCCTCTTCCTCGCCGCCACCCATGTTCATCATCTCACTCATACCCTGTGGCAAACCGGGGATCATGGACATGACCTTGCTGAGCGGTCCCATCTTCATCACGCTCTGGAACTGCTTGTACATGTCCCGCAGCGTGAACACGCCCTTCTGGAACTTCTCGACCATTTCCTCCTGGTTGTCCAGCATGCCGCTGGTCTTCACCTCCTCCATGAGCCCGCGGATGTCGCCCATGCCCATAAGGCGACTCACGAAGCTCTGCGCGTTGAACGACTCGAAGTCCGCAAAGTGCTCACCCGTACCGTAGAAGATGATCGGCGATCCGGTGGCCGCGACGGCACTGAGAGCGCCACCACCCTTGGCGTGGCCGTCCAGCTTGGTGATGATCACACTGCCGACATCCACCGTCTCACGGAAGGCGCTGGCCTGGTCGAACACGGCCTGGCCGATGGTCGAGTCCATGACGAACACCACATCGTCGGGCTGCACGGCCGCCGAGACCTCCCTCATCTCGGCGAACAGGTCGGCCTCCTGCTTGTGGCGACCACTGGTGTCCACCAGAATCAGCTCGTAGTTCTCGGCGCGGAACTGGGCCACGCCTTCCTCCGCGATGCGCACCGGGTCGGCCTCCGTGTAGCTGCCGTAGAACGGGATGCGCAGCTTGGTGGAGTTCTGCTTGAGCTGGTCGAAGGCGCCGGCGCGGAAGGTGTCGGCGCAGACCATGCACGTCTTCCAGCCCTTGCGCTGGTAGTGGTGCGCGAACTTGGCGATGCTCGTGGTCTTGCCGCTACCCTGCAGCCCCACGAACATGATGACGTTGCTCTGGCCCTTCTTCATCTTGTAGGGCTGCGCCTCGGGCTCCAGCATCTGCACGAGCTGGTCCACCACCGACTTCTGGATGAGGCGGCGGCGGTTCACGCCCGAGCTGGCGTCCTCGAGGCTCACGGCCAGCTTGACATTGTCGCGCAGCTGGCGCACCAGCTTCACCTGCACGTCCGACTCGAGCAGCGCGCCGCAGATCTCCTTCAGCAGCGCGTTGAAGACCTCGTCGTCCACCACCGTCGTGCGGTTCAGCTTGGCCAGCGCGCCCTGCAGCTTGGACCCGAGCTCCGCTAACACCATGATCGCCCGCCGCCTTGCTGCGCTCTCCCCTTTCGCGTTTGGCTTGGCCACTTGGCGTTTGTATGGGGGCAGGAAAACCTGTCCAAATCGATGTAGCTTTACACAGGTTTTCATTCCGATCGACCATCACTCTTGTGCCACTTGATCTTTGTATGGCGGGTGAGCCGGATGATTCCGCATTCTTCAATCTGGGTCGTGGATGACCAAGTGGGTGCGCTCGGTGCTGTCGCTTGCCTCCGCACGCTCGCCCCCCGCGACTCTCAGTAGCAGTAAACGCGTCGCCAGCGCCGCCTTCGTGTGCAACATGTCCAGCAGTAGCAGCAGCCCCGTGAAGCTATCGGACGAGGAGTGGAAGCAGCGCCTGACGCCCACGCAGTTCCAGGTGCTGCGCCTCAAGGGCACGGAGCGCGCCGGCACAGGCGAGTACAACAAACACAAAGAGACAGGTGTGTACGTCTGCGCCGGCTGCAAAACGCCCGTGTACACGTCCACCACCAAGTTCGACTCGGGCTGCGGCTGGCCCGCCTTCTACGACGCCATCCCCGGCGCCATCAAGGTTCGTCCACGTCTGCCGAGTGTACGAGGTGTTGCCGTGCCTGTTTACCCATGCGTGTTGTGCGGCAGGCTGTTCCTGACGCCGACGGGAGCCGCACGGAGATCATGTGCGCCAAGTGCGACGGGTGAGGAAGAGAAAGTTGCGCTTGCGTGTTGATTTTTTCTGCTATGGTCTGACGAGGTGTTGATTTGTGCTTTGCAGCCACATGGGTCACGTTTTCAAGGGCGAAGGCTTCCAGACGCCGACGGATGAGCGCCACTGCGTGAACAGTGTGTCGCTCGTGTTCCACGCCGGTGAGGTTCCTCCTCAGTGAGCAGCGTAGTGCTCCATGCTCGGCTTTCGCGCAATAACTTCTGGAATTAAAGTGGTAGGATTGAGTAGCAAAAGAAGGACGCCGACGTACAGAACCAACCATAACGAATCGCTACATGTACTTCAACGCAGGAACAGGAATGTTTTTTTTACTATAGCAAACTGTCGTCTTCTTGGTCGCTGGAGTCGCCGAAACAACTATCCGCAGTGAGATGCTCCAGTTCCGCTGGATGCAGCTCATAGCGTTGTTTATGGGATAGTGTTGTGGGGAGCAGCCAGTCCTTGGTAGTTTTACCAAACACTGCGCTAAAGTTCTTTCTCCAGCCCTGGTTGAAAGGGAACGCACGACCGTACTCATGACACTCAATGGTGGTTGCACCGTGCACCAAGAGGTACGAGTGAACAGCGATGAAGCCCAGCAGACTAACAGCCAACGCGCCACCCAGCACAAAGCCAACCACTGCCATCGCTGAAAAAGTTGCGGCGCCGCGGGGTGCATCATCGCTAAAGAGTGCTGCCCGAAACGGACCAGCAAGCGCCCGCACACACATCGACAGCGCCAGGAACGCGTACACGACAAACTGGAAGAAGAACTTGTAATTGCCCTCGCCGACGCAGTTGGCGACCCAGGGGCAGTGATGATCTGCGTTCCACACACGCAGGTTCACACAGACTAGCGTCAATACATGGATGGCAGGCAAGCCAGCACACCAGCAGCACGTGGCATACCCATTTTCAGCACGCAGCGGTTGCAGAAGCTGCAGTGGTGCGCTCGGAAGGGTTTGAATTGATTGCACCGCCGGCACGAGTTCATCGTCGGCGGGCTCTTGTTGCCTCCCTCTTCCAGGACCTCCTGCATCGCGTCCTTGACGCGTTGCAACACCGCAGGCGTGACGTATCCAGGGTCTGCATGCATTCGAACACCAAACGCTCAGCACTCCTCTCTCCCTCGACTGCAGGTGTTCGCTCGCACCTGTGAAGACCACCTTGTAGTACGCGACCAGCATGCACGTCACCACGAAGTGGAACAGAGCGATCTCCAGTATTTGCAGCAACACGTAGACGCCCACCGCTCGCCGGAACTCGGGGAGCCAGTGCTCGGTCACAAACACGTAGTACTCGAGGCTCACGATCGCCGCCACCATGACCACGGGCAGTGTCGACACCGTGCGAAGCAGCGCACTGCACACGACCGAAACACAGACACGGGCAGTAAAGCGGTCAGCGTCTATATACACGATCTGAGCTTGCCATGCAGCTCGGCGTACTTGTCATGAACGCGCAGCATTCGCGTCGAGATATCGCGACTGAGTACAGCATCAGCTACGACGGGGTTTCCTCGTCATTTTTAGTTTTACGTGGCGCACACACCCTTCTGTAATTGGTATTCGCCTCCCATAGCCGTTATTGCTGGGAACGTGGCAAGCGCAGGCGCGACGTCGGACGTTACTGTATTCAATTCAATATCGATCCCCCGCTGGCACCGAGGCCCCGACGGCAGGCAGGCAGGTAACGGCCATGGGGAACACGGTGACGCTGCACAGCGCCTGCGAGTACGGGGACCTGGCCGAGGTGCACCGCCTGCTCAAGACTGCGACGGCCGAGCAGCTGGAGGCCACGGACGACAGCGGCCGCACGCCGCTGCTGCTGGCCGTGGCCAGCTTGAAGCACCTGCGCGAGCACCACGAGCTGGACGACTTCGACGACCTCCACGACTTCGGCGAGAGCGACGACGAGGCGCCGGCGCTGACGGGCGAAGCGCAGGAAGAGGGTCATACAGAGCAGCAGCAGGATCCGGCGGCCAGTGGCGCCGCGGAGACCCGATCCAGCAGCAACAGCGAGGCTGAGGAGTCCGTGAACGAGGTCAAGGACGACGCGGACCTGGAGCTCATGCCCAAGGAGGCGGAGATCCTGCACCTGCTGCTGCAGCGCCGCGTCAACGTGGACCACAAGGACGAGAACGGCTGGACGGCGCTGCACCACGCCTGCTTCGTGCAGAACGCCGTGGCCATCAAGATGCTCATCCACGCGGGCTCGCGCCCTATGAGGGAGAGTTACGGACTGCTGCCCCAGGATTTACTACAAAGAGGGCACATGTCCGAGTGGGTGACCCAAGCGCAAGAGCTGAAGGAGTCACTGGATCAGATCACGGAGAAGAGCGCATACGCCATGAAGCTGCTCGCGTTTCGGCCCAGCGGCATCGTTCAGCTGGATATGGGCGGGCAGGTCGAGAAGGGTTCGTTTGTCACATGTACGGAAGATTGTGCCAATTGGCAGCGTGATGTCGCGATGTTCTGACGTGGTTTTTGTCTGAATACAGTGGAGTACGACGTGCCCGAGACTCATTCCGTGAAGGATTACATCCAGGTGCTGATGTCAGAAGAAGATTCGGCCGAGATCGAGACGGGGTCCTATCATTATGTCCCTGCAGGCGCACACGGCCAACTTACCATCAGCACGAAGGACATCCCGCCGACCTGTACCGTTCGTTTCGTCTACGTGAAGTGCGATATCAACACTATGTCGCGGCAGGTGGTGGCCAGTGGCTGCAATGCGGTCGTGCAGGCTTCTGTTGGTGAGATCTTCCAGTACGAGTTGTTCTTGTATGAGCGCGTGGTGGAGGTGGAGAGCATTCCGGAGTTCGAGTTCATCGACCAGCCGTTGATTGTACTCAAACGCATCGGCATCGTCGTTGGTGAGGATATCGACTGGGTTACTATCCGCCCAGATAACCACATCGTTGCGGTGAATGACATCCGCATCGACGCGATGGATTTTGCGGAAGCGGTGCGTGTCCTCCAGGAGAACAACGGGCGACAATGTACAAAGCTGCTTATGCAAAACTACTCAGCCTGCGGAGATTTTATCCCGGAGAAAATTCTAGGCTTAGGCGTCGTTGGCAAGTACGCCTATTTGCATCCAGTCGACGACGAGCAAGATGCAGAGGGCGATGGACAGACGTACGAAGAGTGGGTACGCAACAGTCATAGCGACGAAAATGGTGAAGTCACGGCTGAAAATCCTAATCCTGAGGAGGTGAATCTGGGAGCGGTGAGCACGCTTTCGTCGGCAATTCAGATGCCTACCGAGACAACGGACACATCTCCACCGCCTTCGGTGTTTTCGCTCGCTCCCCCTGCTGAGGAGCGAGTGGTGGTAAGCAAAGTGGTTGCTAATGAGGCGGATGACCCCACCACGATGGACAGAGAAGAAAAAATATCTGCTTCCTCGACCATAGAAACTGTCGTGCCACTGCACAATTCGCTACAGCTCGTAAGTGCTTGCCAATGTGTTTGTGTATGAGCTGACGATGAATACTGACAGAGACGCCTACGTTTTTTGCGATGCGTTTGCAGGTGGCCCAGCTTCAGCATGGCATTTCGATTGGCCACGCGACTAGATGAGCAGTTATCTGTGCCGTACCCTGAGCGACATGCCTGCAGAATTGTTTGGGGAGCAATGAGTGGCACATTGACTCTGGTTCCCAAATTGCTAGTAATAAAGTCGAGAGCACTCCAAGTAGAGGGGTCTGCTTTGGACATTTTGAAGACGCAAGCGCCAAGCAGAAAACAGGTAGTGAAAGGCAGGAACATGCAGCAGACAAACTTTTAACCAACCCGGTGATTTATTAGCATATGCAATGCCGTTATAGTGTTTTTCCTGCCTCTTGCTATCAGGAGGTGGGTATTTGAACCGCTCAGTCATCCTTTTTCTTGAGGAGATCGCACTCCAACCCCTTTACTTCTAGCTTTCTTCTGTCGTTGTCCGGATGGGTCACATACAGTTTGTAAAGCTTCGCCATCTGAGCTTCTTTTTTGGACTTCGCTTGCTCCTCGGCCTCCTTCGGGTCTTTATCTTCCAGACACCACCGGGTAAATACTTCCCTGACGTGGTGGTGCGTCTCGACCAGCTCCTCTAGCTCCTCCGGTAGTGAGAACAAACCGTCCCTGTCTTCGTGGATCGAATCTGCTTTTGAGTCAACCTTGTCGATTCTTCGGAGGTGAGCTGGCCCGTTCGTTTCACCACGTTTAATAATCTTGTCTTCGGTCTCCGCGGCGACAACGTTGCTTGTTGTTAGAAGAGCAGCCACTGTGGCCAAAATGATGTAGGGGGCAGGCATGGGTCTTGTAGCAGTCGAGCGGCTTGCGTACTACCCGGTAAATCGTCGAGTGGGTCAAGAGTCGTGGAGCACAGTTTGCAAACTGTTTTGCTGTGCGAGATGAGGCCTAGTTCTAACCGCGTGCCATTCGTGCCCTGCCATGCCATAGGGATAGGCTACGAGAACTAGGCCTGAGCAACACCACGATACGGATAAAAAATGTGCGTATGTAAGCTGCTGAGACGGCCGGCCTCTTCGGGCCAAAGGGTTCTTCAGAGCTGTTTGGTTTGTACTGTAGGTACTAGAAGCTTGGGTGCAGCGTACACTACAGCACAGTACTGTGCGCTGCGGACACGATTTAATTTGCAGTAAAAATAAATGCTTATCTATGACGAAGTGCCCAGTTTACCAGCTCATAGAGGCATTTATAAGGCATTTAATTTGCGAGTGCCTCTGATCGAGAAAGGATGGATCGAGCGAGTGCAACTCCGTAGCAATGATAGGAAGGAAAACGGAAGACACTTGTGAAGGATGAAGCCAAGGATCAAAGTACTAGGTTGTGTCTTAACCGTGTTAGAGGGAACGAGGCGGAAATCAGCGAGAGAGAATACAGCGATAAGTGCGATCTCCTGAAAATGGAGGCCGTGATTAACAGATCGAAATCTACGAGTTTGCAACAAACCTGTCGGCTGGTATACAGGGTAATGTTGCGCAACCCCTCTAAACTGTCACAAAACCATTGAAATAGGACAACTCGCTTGTGACCTCATGTTACAGTGTAATGGGCTATTCTGTGTGGAATGTGACAGTGAGCAATTATAGGTTTAGGTTAACTTTTGTTACTGTGCCCTATCACGGTACAATGGCAGTCGCAACTACATGTAGAGATCTAACACGAATATACCTATTAGAAACCTTGTGCGATCTATTAGAGACCTTGTGCAACTATCAATAATCTGCACCTTCACATCACTTTACTACCGTAGTTCACTAATAACACGGGTTACATGTAATCGAAGGTAATCGCAGCATGTAAATACTTCCACAGCCGCTTATTGGTTTTGTGGCGAGGGTGTCCGAGAGGTAAGGCAATGGAGCACAATATATAAGCAAGTGGAATCCAGCGTGTGGTTTGCTAATCTATTATTCTTTCCCCCGCGTTCTGCCTAAGCTAAGATTACTTTTTTTTCACTTACACATTGCACTCCGGTACGAATAGCTTTCTACCATGCGTCGAGCGCAATGAGATGTATCTTCTGTAGAGCGCAGCAGCACTTTTGTCATCCTCGTCGTCAACTTTTTTCATGACCTCCTCGGGCTCTTTGTCTTCCAGACACCACCTTGCGAAGATTTCTCGGATGTGGTGGTGGTGCTTGACATATTCCTCTAGCCGCTCGGGCCACTTCAGCTTCTCAGGCTGCGCTTTTCGCCGTATTATTCCACCCCACCCATGGACTTCTTGGGGATATTCGTAAAACTCCATCCACCCATTGAAGAAGGGCTACAAAATAAAATGACAATATTATATATTATGAGTTAGACGCGCGAGTCTAAGCAATATTCATTTGTTGTGACAGGATCCGCTAAAGTTCAGTCTTATTATATTTCGACAAAACATTAACATAATTAACCAATATCATGGCATGATAGGTTATCATTAGTTAGGCCAAAACCCCAACCCACCCGACAGTTTTGAAAAAAAAAATTTCCCTGTCAAAATATGGGGATTTTCGCAACCCTCATTGTTTGCCCCTGAGTAGGGATGTGCTTTCAGTGAAAGCACATCCCATGCTCAACGCAGAGCGATGTGCTCTCCGTACATCGGACTCTGAAATGAGACGGGCTGCTGTTTGGATGGTTCCTGTCGCAGCGGTCCGCGGTCTGTGGTGGGCGCCGTCGTCGTGGGATCGCCCTCGTCGATTCGCCAAGCAGATTGTTGACAAACTAGCGAAGTGGCAGGGAGCCTTACTGTACTGGGGCCTTACATGTACACGTGCAGTGTACTTGATTCACTCTGTGTGGTTTATCTTCGAGCAGCGTGCGAAGCAACAAGGATGGGGTTGACACAGTGGTGAGGGGCATTTTAGTCTGCGGCACCATACTGTTGATGAGCCAAAAACTAAAATACATCAATTGAGTGAAAAGGATGGAGGATCAAAAGGATCAACATCAGTTCTCCGGCACCGCGGTGACCAAGCAGGTCGTTCTGAAGCAGCCGCCACCAAGCGATGTGTACAGTGTACATATACACGAACTGCCCCAGCGTCGGATCAGAATCCTGGGCCTGGCCCAACTCAAGATCCTAGGCCGTCCTGTACTATCTTCCCATGTACCATAAAAACGGTACCTCCTTTTTACGTCCAGTTTTTCTATTGGCTGGGTTTATAAAAAACAGCCAATCCAGGGCGTTCCGTTTTGTGGCTCTGGACGTCAGGGTTTCGCGGGAAGCAACAGGCAACGAGCATCAACGCACCAGGTGTCGGCCGCGGCTCCCCTTGTCCGCCATGCGCTCTCGCTGCACGTCCCTCCTGCTGCACTCGCGCCGCTCAGCGTCGTCACAGTTGCAGCTGCCGCGTCTGTCACCGCTGCTTCAGTCCGCGCGCTGGCAGCACACGGAGACCAGCGCCAGCCTCAACGGCGACAGTCCTCCCTCCGCCTCCTCCCCAGCGCCTCGCAGAGCCCCCAAGCGCACCAATGAGCGGCGGAAGCGGCCGGCTCGCGCCGCAGCAGCTACTGATACAGCCACAGCGACCACCGCCAATGCGTCTGCTCCAGCTGCAGACAAGGAGGAGGGCAAGAAGCGCCCCCTGACGGCCACGTTCAAGGACGGTAAGCCGTGGATCACCGTCATGGGCCTGGGCGGCGCCGGCAGCAACGCCGTGAACAACATGATCGCGTCGCAGCTGGAGGGCGTCGAGTTCATCGTGGCCAACACGGACTGCCAGGCGCTGGGCCGGTCACTGGCGCCGCATAAGATCACGCTGGGTAAGGACATCACCAAGGGCCTGGGCGCCGGCTCCAAGCCCGAGCTGGGAAAGCGCTCAGCCGAGCAGCAGCGCAAGGAGCTCGAGCAGATGCTGCAGGACAGCAACATGCTGTTCATCACGGGCGGAATGGGCGGCGGCACCTGCACGGGGGCAGCCCCCGTCGTGGCCAGTGTGGCCAGAGACCTGGGCATCCTCACGGTTGGCGTGGTGAGCACCCCGTTCCGATCGGAAGGACCCAACCGCACCCGACTGGCCAATGCCGGCGTGAAGGAGCTGGCCAAGTACGTCGACACGCTGATCGTCGTGCCCAACCAGAACTTGCTGGCGCTCGCGAACAAGAACACGACCATGCTGGAAGCGTTCCGGTACGCGGACGATGTGCTGCTGGAAGGTGTCAAGGGTGTCACGGATCTGATTGTTCGACCGGGACTCATTAATTTGGACTTTGCCGACATCAAGACGATCCTGTCGAACGCTGGTCGTGCTATCATGGGCTCGGGGATCTCTAGCGAGGAAGGCCGTGCAAGGAAAGCTGCTGAGCAGGCACTGGTGAACCCGCTGCTAGGAGACTTGCCGACGGAGTCTGCGCACGGACTGCTGGTGACCATCCGTGGAGGCGAGGACATGACGCTGTTCGAAGTGGATGAAATCATGGAGATCATTCGCAGCCGAGTGCACGACGAAGCCAACATCATCTTCGGCACGTGCTACGACCAGTCGCTAGAGGGCTCTGTGTACGTGTCCATTATCGTGAGTGGCATCCAGACTGATGTCATCTCTCCACCCATCGGCGAAGCCCACGTTCCTCTTCAGGACGCACACAAGCGCGCGGAAAACGTAGAGATTACCACCAAGTTGAAGCCTGATGATGAAAAGCCAGCCGAACAACAGAAGGGATTGTTCAGCCGCTTCTTCTCCCTCTAAAGACGTGGAACTCCAAACAGTATTGAATGAAAGTGAGCGCGGGGCAGATCGCTGCTGGACTCAAGCAAGTCTGAGACCGCGACACTTTTGTGTGTGGAAGTTATTGCAGTGATGTGCGTTTGGCTATCTATCTGATCGATAACAGTACGGGACAACATGTTGTATTTGTCTAGCGAGCAAAGGGGAGTGAGGTGCCACCCTCAAGGCAAGCTGTTATTTAATTGTCTTAGTTCGAGAGCTCAGCAATAGCGCCCTGAAGCTGAGTACGAGCATACTCCAGCAACTCCACGTCACGTTTCTCCACTGACAGCTTGAGGTTACCATCAGCCTCATCCTTCTCGTAACCAAGAGCCTTCAGGAAAGCAACGCCACCAACAAGACTAGCCACCCGCTTGCGGAACGCCGGGTTCTCTAGGTTGATCGTGCGGAACTTGTCCTCGTCAGGCTTCTCGATCAGGTTCTTCACATACACGTTCAGTGTCTTAAGCGCAGTGAGTCCGTCGTTGCCAACGCGGTACTTCTTCAGAATGCCCACGTTTTTCACGATCTGTTCCTTCGGCGTCAGCACCGGGCTGTTTTTCTTCTCCTCTTCCTTCTTCTTGGCACTAACATCAATAGGCGCGACGTCGATAGGTGGGCCACCCAACCGGCCACCGCGCGCGTGGCGCTCTCGCTTGTCCATCTCGAGCTGCTTGCGCAGACGTTCGCGCTCGCGCTTGGCGTCCTCCTTGTCCTTCTTCATCTTCTCCGCCGCGATCTTGCGCTGGATAGCTTCAATCTCCTCGCGCGCCTCCTGCATTCCCTGTCCTTCGGTGCGTCTCTTGAGCTCATTGGCGCGCTGGTCCACCTTCTCCTGCTCCTCCCGTTCCGCGCGCTTCTTGGCAATACGCGCCTTGAGCTCCTCCACCTTGGCCGCCTTCTCCTCGGGGGTGAGTTCGCGCTTCGGAGCCGTCGTGGACAGGTCCACGAACTTGATCGGGTCGTCGATATCCGCGTCGTCCTGGTGGTCGCCCAGCCAGTTGATGGCCACCTCCAGCCCCTGGTTGTCCGTGGCTAGCAGCGCCTTGCGGGAGCGCAGGTCGTCGAAGCCCATTTCCTTCAGCTGCGTCAGCAGCTCCTCGTTCACGGGCGGCGGGCCCATCTCGCCCGCTTCTGCCTCTCCCTGCCCCTCCTCCTTCATCTCCTCGTCCTCGTCTTTGGGGCGGCACACGCCCGTGGCCGGGTCGCACACCATGTTGGAGTCCGGAATCGCCGGCGCAGGCTTCGGCGCTGTCGGGGCGGCGGGCGGCACCAGACTGACGTTGTTGAACCGCTTGAGCCTGGCCTCGCGCGCCTCCGCAGCCGACACGGGCTTGGCGTCGCCGCTCCCCGCGCCGAGCGCGACGCCGGGCGACGCGAAGGGGTTGAAGGCCGACTGGCGCCACTGCTCGATCTTGGCGCGCAGCTGGTTCGGGTCGGCGCCCACGAGCTCGTCCACCTTGCTCTGGTTCACGTAGAAGTGGAAGGTGGGGAAGCCGCGCACGCCCAGCGCGCCGATGAGCGAGCGGTTCTGCGCCTCGTCCACCTCGAGGAACACCACGTCGCCGAACTGGCCGCTCAGCTGGTGGTACACGGGCTTGATGTGCTGGCACGGGCCGCACCAGACGGCCGAGAAGTCCACCACCACCAGCTTGCCGCCCGCGCGCTGCATCTGCGCGTTCCAGTCCGCGTCGCCGTGCACGGGGATCACGCCCATTCTTGTCTGGATCAGCCTCTCCTCCTTCTGGAAGATTTTGTATTGACGTGTCGGGCCCCTTCAAGCAGTGGTGTGGGTACATAAAGGTGGTGTGGCGTACATAAAAGCAGGCGGTTCGGTAGTAGTGGGAATTTCGGCTAGTAGTCATACTACTCCTACTCCTCCTCCTCCTCCTCCTCCTCCTACTACTACTCCTACTACTACTACTACTACTACTACTACTACTTTCCAAATTCGGGCAATAGTAGAATGATATATGTATTAGTGGTGAGGCATCGACGGTACTAATATGACTACTAATATCACAGAGCTCAAGCTACCATATTTGGCGCTTACTGGCCTCCATACGCCTCATCTCCTGCAGATTGTGGCGACGTATGAGCTACCACTGTGCATGCTCGTTGTCGATGCTCGTCGTTAGAGAAGTCATCACGAAAAAATCGGTTGAGAAAACGCGTCCATGGGTCTTACAGCTTAGCTGTAGAGGAAGATGCACGCCAGCGACGTAAATGGGCGATGGCAGCAGTAGTGGTGAGTAGATGTCGTTAGTTGACCTATGTGACTACAATATACCACAGGTTGTGATAAAAGAAGAAAAAAAACGCGTCCATGGGGCGTGATTCCTATTTCCTCAATTCGCCAACTCGGACTCGTACACAGGGTTCGTCTATGTGCTAACTGGAATGGCGAACACGACCGCTGCGGTCCGCTATCCGCAGACCAACACTCTGAGATAAAGTAGAAGCGCGAATATTGTGACATATTCCGAGTACTCATAGGATCGTCACTTGTTGGCCTCCGTCAAAGTTCTGGACGATACCCTAGGTATCACTGACTTGGAATCGCTACTGGTCTAGTTGCTATCGTTGTGCGCCATGTATTGTGTGATGGCTGGCCGTTTTCATCCTCACCTATTGGTGTGCTTCAACATCTTAGGTAATTTACTGCCTTACGCGTGTGTATGTAAGGAAGCCAGCGTCATGGCAGCAAGTGAGACGACAGGTGCGAATGAGACGACTGGTGACGGTGTTGAAGTAGCCGTCAGCGTAGTACGTGTACCCAACAGACTTCGTGGGCGGCAGGATTTGCTGCGCGAGCTACCGCACAACAGGATCGCAATCGTAGGACTTCGTGCCCGACGGGTGCGAAGCGAAAGCCTTTCTGGTCCCGACGACTGGAGGACGAGGTCAGTCTTGAATCCGCCGGCTAACGAGCAAGTCGGGCGAGCAGTCTTGAATCTGCCGGCTGACGAGCCAGCCGGACGAGGGACACTGGAAGATCGGCCGGCTAACGAGCAATCCGGGCGAGTAGTTGAGGATGGGACGGCTGACGAGCAGACCGACCAGCGAAACGACGCGCTCCAGGAACGAGTGCCAGGGACGAATAACGGCGAGTAGAACGGGGCGTGAAGCCATCGACGGCTCCGTGGACGACTGTACGGCGTTGACGGCTCCGGAGTGACGTCCAGGAAGTACGTGGCTTCCAAGTCTTTTTTTCACCCTGCAACGATTAGGGCAGGCGCATGTGGACGTACGCCCGAGTGGCTAGAGAGGCGACCAGGACGGAATTCAAGTTGTTTGTGTCGGACGGGCGTGTATTGAGGTTAGTTGGTAACTCGGTTGGTAGCCTAGCTGCCTCGACTTTGTGTTGTAAATAAAATTGGTGTAGCTGCCAGTCGGACACGCACCGACGCGGTGTCAGACGTTCTGGCATCGTCGGCCTGACGGACTTCGGACTGCGTCAGCACACTCACGACCAACCTACACGCCAACGAGTGGGGCTAAACACGTTGCGCGTGAGTAAAGCGAACTCGGTGAGCTGCATCTAGCAGACCTACAAAGGGACTGTAACATATCTAATAGCCACATCTTCACACGCTAGCTCAAACTGCTTGGGCGTATGATAATCACTTTTGCTAGTGCCTCGTGGTTTGATAAATGTTGAAAAAATAATTTCAGTTACCTTGTGGAAAACTTACTTATTCAGCGTGGTAGTAATAAAAGCTTGCCAATATGCTCAACACCGTCAGAACGCTGTATACTTCGCAGAACACAAAGGTGTCATCGGTTTTGCACCTCTATTTCTTTTAGATATAAGCATATCAACTTCTGGCTGAGCTGTGTAACTCAACTACTCACGACCTAATCTCTATTTCTCCCTCCATCTCTCCTCCCCTTGTCATCCTCCTCCACCTCCTACGACTTCTCGGCCTTCCATACCTTCTGCTTTTAAAAAGCAACTTCTGCGGCGATGTTGTATGATGTGACTGAGTACTGGTCCTGACAAGCACGAGAGTTGTAGAAATTTCCGCTTTTTTGTCCACAGCGCCCAACTCGCCATTTCGCTCAAATCAACCGTCTTCGCCTGCAAGCAGTGCAGTCCAAGGCGCAAGCACAAGGCCCCGTGCCCCGTGGTGTCCGCCACGAACAGCTGGACTGCATTTACTTCTACTGCAGAAGATGTGACAAGTACACGTGCGACAGCACCAGTTTGGGGCTATCAATCGTGGCACGAAGCGACTGTGAATGTTAGTGTTTGCTTGCCTTGGGCACATAGTTCATGGCTACCTAGCTGTAGCACAAAACAAGGAGAGATCTCCGACATGGCACTCTGGTAACGAAATCGAGGGATGAGGTGACGCATAGCGGCCCCATATTTTCGCGGACGACGTGCCGTCACTGGTTTGACTTGGAGTCTGTATTGAGTTGTGATTGGTGGAGAGAGAAGATGCGGCACGGCCGTACCCGTGTGACATGAGTGGCGACAGGGAAGGGGTGTGTTCTTGTGGAAAGAATCGTGCGCCTGACCGCAGATGGGCCCAACCGGCTGGAAATGTGAAATCCTGGGCGTGCACACGCAGGATTCAACAGTGCATTCAGTCCAGCCACCGGACTTTCCATTACGACGAGTGCCTAAAGGCTGGCGGAAAGTGTCTCTGGAGAACGTATCGCAGAGTACACCTCGTCTTGCTGTGGTCCAGAGCGACAAATTAGATCAAGTACCAAGAAACACTCCCTACCACCACCATGATCACACGCGCTGGAAGCCGTACAAGTTGGTGTTTGTGGAGATACACGCCAGTCTGTGATGAAGAAGAGTTCCCACCCAGAGTGCACCACGGAAACCCAAAATTTACTTGTGTGAAGACAAGTGCCCCAGGATTTCAAGATGGAAAACTGAGATTAGACCGTGAATCCAGACGCCCTATACTAAAACCAAGTATCTCCCAAGCCGACATCCAAGATTCACCAAGTTACGCCAAGATTCCAAGACTCACCCAAGATACCAAGTGGAATCCTGAGTGTGAATGCAAGTTTGGAGCCAGTTTGAGGCCGGTTGCAACCAAGTGATATGTGACTTGAAGAACCGTCGAGAATCCACTAATACCTGTCGACTCGACTTTTTCGAAGAGATGAAGGAGAGTGTTCACACTATACTGCGACCAAGACAACGAACTCGTTTCCTAGTGAAACCATGTTATTTGTTAATCCACGACGAAGGTGCGACGGCCGAAGTCGTCACTAGTCAGGACCGCTGAACCCAAGGTATACTGAAGCCAAGATATTCGACCCGAAGCATAGTGAACCGAAGACATTTGCCCGAAGAAGAGTGCAGAAGAGATACGTGATAGTGTAGTCGATAACCAAAACAGCGTTCAATTTTCCGTGTAACGCGCAAGTGACTTCGGCTAGGCCTGCCGACGGAAATCCGGAGGACTCGAGACTACTACCGGGGACATTAAGGGCACATCGACTACAAGGACGAGTCGTCTGTGTGAGCTCCACCTACTCTAAGTCCAGTTAGGTGGTGGCCAGAGACGCCTTGTGCTTCCTGGGGTGATCCATCTATTTCATATCCTAGTTGGGTCACTTGCTTTGCTCGTGGTAGCCCATTTCATGTTCCCGATTGTGTTCTGGAGTGCTAAGTAGTCGCCTCCAGGATTTTGTATTGACTGGAGCGTGTGACAGGAAGGTTAACTGATAGTGATTGTGTTTTCCCTCTTAATTGAGGGTGGTGCGCATATTGGCGAGTATTCAGGCGAGCTAGGCGCCTGGATTTCAGACTCGAGTGAGCCTAGTGTGTGAGTGACCCACCGTCCGAGGGTCCAAAAGAATAAGTGACGGCTAGTTGTAGTGTTGTATACTCTGTATTTGTTGGTTATCGGACTAGGAGAGCACTTGGGTAAGGTGCCTTCTGAGCTCCAAGCTTCACCCAGAGCCGAAGTGAAATCCTGGATCCTGAATTTGTGATATTCTGGGTTCGGGTGATCTGAAATTCTGGGTTTGCCTTCAGTATCGAGGACGCGTTCTGGATTAGGCGTCAGCGCTTCTTCAAAGGCTACATGTACAACTCCGGTGAAGTGCCGTTCCGTCGAAGACAAACGAGCCGACTGGGATTACGCAAGGTACTCACTCCAAACAAGGAGGGGTGAAATTCAGGGTTTGTTTTGCTGCACTGAGTTTAATTCTTCTTCTGTTGACTCCAAGTATTTTCCTGGGCTACGCTATACAAACCACCCCTGGGCGATCAAGGTATATCGGCCTCGCCTCAGAGGGGCCCTAACAGCAGCGGATATCACGGTCATACGTATGTGTAGTGGGTCTAACTTGACTCACTACTTTTGCTTACACGTAGCGCTACGTGTATGAGGAAGTGTAAGTACTTAGTAATGACTTAAGTTAATTATACTTGAGTACACAAGTATAATATAAATCAAATAAAGACTCCAAGTGACTTAGTTTAGGTAAAATGAGAACTGTATTGTTTGTAAATTGATCTTCCTCCTAAATCTGCTAAAATTGTTTATCATCTATATAAGGATTTGACAGCGGTGGCTGTCAGAGCCCCGCCAATATGCACGTCTCTAATTGGTAGAAAGATGCTGCTTTCTACCAATAGGATCTTTGGGTATGTGTGGACCACTCATTGTGGTGGCCCACTTCAATGTATCCATTGGTGGGACTTACACCAAGGTGAGGAAGAATCTAAAACTTTTAACAGATATTTTATCTGTTAAAATCACAAGTGGCTTGTAGCCACTTGTGCGTGTAACCCCGTTACACCATCCTCCTTAAGGTTAGACGCGCGGGTCCCCACACGTCAATCTCTGAATTGACCATTCGTCAATTCTCCGCGTTTGGAGAAGAAACCCGCGCTCATTCAACGATGAGCACGCCCCAAGAAAGAAGAACCCGAAGGCGATGGAGAGTCATCTCTCCATCAATGACTACTTCGAGCGCCAGAAGGCGAAGTATGGCGACGTCGTCGACTTCGGCGACGACGATGAAGACATGGAGGACGAGAAGGACTCGTCCTCAAAGCGCAAAGACTCAGTGTCGAGCGAGTCGCTCGACCCCCACGCTAAGAACATTCGCCCGCGTGAAGGGGACGAATCGGACGCTTCGAGTTCGAAGCGTTCGCGAACTGAGAGTGATACCCCACTCGCTTCCGCTGGGGCTCTCAGTTGTCCGCGCGCTGCAACTGCAGCGCGTGATTCCAAAGCTCAAGGCTCTCCGCGCGCTGCAGGCGCAGCGCGCGATCCGTGGATGCCGTCCTCGTCTGAGATCTCGGACGGGTATGGGAATTCGGTACCTCCGAATGAGGTGCCGCTATACGTGTGCAGCGCCATCATAGATGACGCCGTGGCTGCCGAGCTGCACTTTGATGCGGAGACGCATCAAAGGCGCGATTACTACATCGGACTCTTTCATGAGCTCCGATGGTTTCAAAGCAAGAAGACCTCTTCTCGCAGCAAAGTGCCCGAGTGGCAGGCACTTTGTCAAAGTTGGAATGCTTTTGTTGAGAACTTCAACAAGAAGCCGAATGCTTACCGTGATCGGATTAAGCAAGCGCGTGATCGCTTCGAGACTACTCGAAGCGTGGAAAGTTGGAGCAACTCCACGTTGCTGCGGAGGAGGCTAACGTGCCGTGCGCTGTGCCCGAGGGCTTTCAGGGCGCGAAGTGCTTCCCAGGCGAGGTCCGCTTGAGCGACCGCGACCTGAACGGGTACACGTCATTCCGTGTGCCCGAAATTTCCAAAGAGCTCCGTGCTAAGTTCTTAGCACGTGAGGATTCGGGCGCTAGCGATGACCGCAGTGCTCGCACTACTTCCGCTGCGCCAGCGCGTACTGCTCTTCGTACGCCCTCACCATTTCCGGAACGTCCTCCAGCAAGACGTTTCGTGGCTCCCATGTATCTTGATGGGGAGGAAATCCCCTCCAACGAATACGAAAACGAGTCCCTTGAGGGTTCGTTTTCGGGATACTATGGTCAACAATCCGCTCAACAATCCAGCGGGTTGAGCCGCGGGCGTCACGGATCGGCGGTGGCGGGGGTGGGAACACGCCCCGGGTATGATCAGCCGTCCGACGTAAAAGGTCGGATGGAGGCACATGCTGGACGGTATGTCTAGCGTGTAAGCGTTGCCGTGCCGTGCCAACACAGTGAACGGCCCGATGAAGCGCGGAGCAAGCCTACTTGCTCCGAAATCCGAAACTGCATGTTTAGGCAGGTTTTGAGTAGCTAACAAAACCAATGAACTAACTTTGAATTCATTTGTGTTGCCTCTGCCCACACTGTCTGCGTTCAGCTTCTGTTGATCAACAGAAGCTGCTATTGCATCCTAGACAAACCGGATTACGGGTTGGCTTTTGGTAAGGAAGTTGATTGCATCCGAGCTGAAGTCATTCAGCTCGCTCTCCGCTAGAGGCCCGGCCTCTGCGCGGTTCTTCGCGGTGTCTGCGCCCTGCGCAGACTCATGCGTTTTGTTCGTTGTTGTAGCTGACACTGTGCAAGTGTCAGCGGTTTTCTGCGGCTGCTGTATTGCAGTCGTAGATCCTCCCCCACTTAAAAGGGAGCCATCACACCGAGTAAACTCGGTAGACGTGGGTGCCGCATGGCATTCACGTAGAACAGTGTATGCCCGGTCGAGGCATGCACTGAGTTATTGATGGCAAACTCTGCCATCGATAAGCACTCGCTCCAGTATTGGAACGAGTGAGCGTAGCTCTTCAACATATCGACGAGCACGCGATTCACGCGCTCGGTTTGACCGTCCGTCTGCGGATGATCCGCAGTCGACATGGAAAGCTGGCTCCCAAGAAGTGCAAACACTTCTTGCCACAGGTGCCCTGTGAAGCGCGGGTTTCTGTCCGACACGATGTCGGCCGGCATGCCATGGTGTTTGAACACCATGTCGACGAACAGACGGGCCGTCTGCTTCGCGGTCACCTCTGCCGGCACCGCAGCAAGATGTACCATCTTGCTGAATCGGTCTACGAAGACCACAACGCCGGTGTTCCCTCCGCTATCCGGGGGAAGACCAAAGATGAAGTCCAAGGACATGGACTTCCAACACTCCGACGGAGAAGGTAGTGATTGTAAAGGAGCCTGCGCGAATGGCGCAGGCTTTACGCGTTGGCATACCTCGCAAGCACGGATGTACTTGCGCACCCACTTATACTGATGGTACCAGTAGAAGTCACGCGTGAGAAGGACGTATGTCTTCTCACGTCCGAGGTGTCCCGCAGTCGGGGCATCATGATACTCGTACATGATCCTGAGGCGCAGGTCATGGTCATTTGGCACGACAACGCGATCCGCGTTGTCGTCGACTGCATTATAAAGCAGTATTCCGTCGTGCACTCGAAAGAGGTGTACACGCGCACAAAAGTGTTTGGGTAGTTTCTGGCGAGCCTTGCCAGATGGTGCTGTGCCATAGGCCAGCAAGAGCTTCGTGTCCACGTCTTGCGCGTACGCGGCCTTCACGTCGTCCAACAGAGACGATGTGGGTTTGCTCGATCGCATGGCGTCAATGACATTGACGTCAGCAGCTTCTGCGTAGTTCGGCCGACGTGATAACGCGTCGGCCGCTACATTCAATCTTCCGGGTTTGTATTCGACCCGGAAGTTATACTCCGCAAAGAATGAGAGCCATCTCGCCATTCTTTGTGGTATGTGTGGTGACTTCACTGCAGTGCGCAGTGATGCATGGTCGGTGTAGACCACAAATGGTCTACTTCCAAGCAAATACACTCGGAACTTCGCGAGTGCATATTGCATGGAAAGGTGTACCTTGTCATGCACCGGATAGTTGCGCTCAGCTGGCTTCAGCTGACGCGATTGGTAGTAGACGACACGATCACGGCCTCGTGATCGTGCTGCATCAACGCGCATCCGATCGCGAAATGAAATGCGTCGCACACGATGTGGAATGGGCGATCTTGGTCAGTCACTGCCAAGATCGGCGCCTCAGTCAAGCCCCGCTTGACTGCATCGAATTCCTTTTGGCAATCGGCTGTCCCATTCCACACAGCTTCTTCCTTAAGAAGTTGTGACAACGGGCGGATCTTGCCCGCGTAATCCTCCACGTACTTGCACAAGTACGTGGCCAAGCCAAGGAACTGCCTCAACTCCTTGACACTTGAAGGCGTTGGCCATTCATTAATCACTCTGACCTTTTCCGGGTCAGGACGAACACCATTTTTCCCTACGAGACACCCGAGGACGGGTATCTCGCTCGCCCCGAAGATGCACTTCTACAGGTTTGTGTAGGGCTTATGCTTTCGCATAAGCTCAAGTAGTTTCCGGAGATGTACCCGGTGCATCTCTACGTCGGACTTCCCGTCCACAGCTCGGTTGTGGATGAACACGTCATCGAAGTAGCTAAGCGCGAAGTCACACACTGATGCGTCACGCACCTGTTGAAGGTCGCAGGGGCGTTCTTAAACCCCTGCTATATTAACATCCACTCCTAGAGCATGCCGCTTGGCGTGCTCACTGTTGTGAGAGGGATGTCACTCTCACGCAATAGGATCTGATAGAATCCATCTCGTAAGTCGAGAGGACTGTAAACGGTGCTCCGGCCATCGCATCGATGATAACATCTTTTTGTGGTATCGGAGTCTGCGCCGGTACCATCGCATCGTTCAGCTTATTGTATGCATGAACGATGCGCCATCCGCCCTGTGCCTTCTTGACACAGAACGTCGGAGCACTGTGCGGGGATTTTGATTCCCGCACTTGTCCTGTTTTGCGACGACTTTCTAAGAAGTCGTCGATATGATGAGGTCCCAGCCAATTCTAGGCCAGGACCCGTCAGTCAGAGCCCCAAACCCTGTCGCGTACCGGCCACATGGCATCTCAACCATGGATATTTGTTGACCCAAGTCTGGGCTTTGTACAAACTTCAAGTCGCACTGGCTACATCTGGAAACTGGGCTCTGTGGACGCCAAGATGCTGCGACCTCGGACCCCAGGTCTGAGATTTGAATTCAGTCTTGTGGCTGAGGTCTGGGATTCGCTCTAGAGGCCACAGTTCTGGGGTTCCAGGCCTTGGATCCAATCCTGGTCAGAGATCTGAGCTTCGGTCTTTTGGATCTGTGACTTAGAGTCACTTGGTTGCTTCAGTCTCAGATCTCAGGTCTCCGATCACAGATCTAAATGTTTGGGGTATCGGCAGATGAGTGATGTCAAAAGTCTGAGACTTTGAATTTGGAGTTCAGTTGGGGTTTGTCTGTGTATCAGACGCTGAGACGTTCAGTCTGGGGTCTGGGAAGAGAGCGTGGCGTGACCACCAGGAAACCAGCCAACCAGCAAGCAAAACCAGCAAAACCAATGTCCCGCGTGTGGAGAATTCAACAACGAAGGCAAACGGGCCGAAACACGAAAAGGATTGGTAGTTGAACTTGAATTTATTTGGAGTTAGCTGCGCTTGACCGTAGAATACTCGTAGCGACTCCACTTGGCCTTGCGCGCGCCGCCGGGGGCAAGGACTTGATCCCTGTGAAGCAACACGCCCGTCGGCGCAAAACGAACTCCGCAGCTTGCGGTCTTCGGGGCAAAACAAACTCTGATTTTTATCGTGCACATACATACGGCCTATTAAGTAAGGGTGCAAACATCACCTGTGTACACCTTGAACAAGGGCGAGATACCCACTAAGCTACTGGCTTGGTGGCGCCCTTGAATGCGCGTCGTCGCTTTGGAGTCCCTCCATTGGCCTGTCTGGGTCAGTCATCGCTTGATTACACTGATTACTCTTTGGTGCATATCAGGCGTAATCGAATTACGTCAGAATCTTGTGGCCTGGATTGGCCGGACTTGGTCTGTCATCACTTAATTATACTGATTACTCTGGGTACAAATCAGGTGTAATCCAGATGACGCCCAGATCCTGTGGCTCCAGTTGACCCAAATCCATAGGCGACTGGTCAGGCCGAATGTTGTGTGCCAGACACCAGGCACCGAGAAGTCACAACAGAGCCTCCCTTCAGAGTGACCTTCAAAAAACCAACCTCCAACTTCAGCGAGTAACCACTGAAGATCCCAGACCGTCCTTGAAGCCATCACCATGTAGTCACTTCACACTCAAGACCAAGAAGTCACATCCCAGGTCCCGGAGGCACACCTCAGACGCTTAGTCGCATACCAAGCTCGGGGCCGCTGCTGGCTTCCGCCCAGCCTCATCTTAGCTTCCCAGACTCTGCCATCACATATTTACCCGGGGTCACAGCTCAGCATCCCAGACTCCAAGTTTCAGCGTTTGGGATAATATCAAGCCTCAGCCTCCCAGCTCCCATCTCAGACCCGGGTCACTGATCACTTCCCCTCAGCCTTCATTCATCTCAGGATCCACGCCTCAGACTCTGAGGCAACACCATCACTCGGACTCCAATCTCAGATCCCAGACTCTGTTCACAATTGCCAATACTCAGCTTTGGCTCAGTATCTTAGACTCCCAGGCTGGAAATCTGGGCTGGGGGCAAAATTACGGTACTGATTCCATATTCCAGCTGTGGCACCCCAGAGCCGAGGTGAAATCGGACGCCGGTTTCATATTTTCGGGCGGAAGGCGATCCGCTCTGAGGTTTTGGCAAAGCAACACCTGGGATAGTGGTTTCTGGGGTTGCTAGTTGTATTGTCAATTCTGTCAAAAATTTCTGGTTTGGACCGATTCGTCAAATCGCCCATCAATCGCTTACTAGGCAAAATTCTTCCGATAACATGAAGGCGGCGGCAACCAGACAGCTCGCGCACCCCAACACCGTCTTGTACTGCCTGTACGGCTACTACAACCTCGGGTACTCTAGACCAGACCTTGCTCGCATCTACAACAAAACGGAGAGGACCATCGGGAACTGGATCAAGGTGTATGAAGACACTGGTACCTTTCAGCACGCCAAGAGGCCCTCCGACAAGAAGTCCATGGCTTCTCAAAGGCAATGGCTGTACGACTACTATCCGGAGAAGCCGCTCTCGTATTTGGACAATGCTCAAGCGGCCTTCATCGAAACGCACCACGTTCCAATATCCGAGACGTCGGTCTGGCGAATAATTCACGACTTTGGGCTCATCTGGAAGATCCTCGAACGGCGGACTATGCACGTGAAGGAGCGCGATGTTTTCAGATTCGTGGAGGAGCTCAGCAGAGTCAATTGGAGCCACCAAAATTTAGAGTTTTTGGACGAGGTGGCCATCAATAACCGGGGTATATTACGTCAGAGAGGTTGCGCTATGCGAGGTGAGATGGTCGCTATTAGAGGCGACTTCCAACGTAAGGCTCGGATTTCGGTCTTGACGTTCGTTGGGGCAAATGGCATGTTGGACTACTTTGACACGGAGGGCACCTTCGATCGCGTAAACTTCGCACGATGTTGTCAGGAGCTCGTGTAATCTCATCGCGGAAATGTTTGACAATATCCGGGATCTAGCTCCGTGTGGATCCTTGACGGAGCTGCTATTCATCATCACCCCCAGATTATTCACTACCTGTGCAGAGTTGGAGTATTTCCCGGGTACATGAAAAAAAGCGTTCCAGCGTCACTACAATGAATCTAGCTCACGGGACCTTATGCCATTCGTCGTGGAAACATTTCGGCGGTTTGAGGCTTTTCCCATGACGCGAGTGTACGAGCATTGTGGCTGGATGGTGGACGGGCAGTTTAATCCGGTGGGACCGCTTTCAAAGGAGAAGAGAACAGCCCCAGACATGGAGGATGACGAGGGAGGCGTTTGCGCGGAAGACGAGGGCCTAGGATTTTCAACTCAACGCTAATTTAAAATGAATTGCTGATGCATCTACTGCTTGTAGTTTTTTTGTCTTGGTTACTGTTCGTGCTCAGTGCCAGCAATATTTTCAATCGCTGGAAGCGGGTCAATGACGGTGTCTCGTGGTGGCTGTGGTAGCTCGCTAATAAGCGCCTCGATGACCTCTTTTTGGGCTCGAAAAAATGTTTTTTGAATTGCAAGGCGTTGACCGAACGCAGCATGGGCACGCTGAAATTGGTCGTTCTCAGCAATTTCTGCTGCTATACAGTCCAGCGCCATGCGTGCGGATCGATTTAGCCTTGCCGGATGCTGTTCAAGATACGTCTCCGTAGCGTTGAACATCGGAACAATATAGTCTGGTGGTGGCTTGGAAATTAAAGCTGCCCATGTAGAGCTGTTCAAGTTACGCGTAATATGGTTGGCCCACATGCGACATCCGAGCCTCGAAATGTATCCGCCCAATGTTGTTGCAGCTAGGTGACGATATATTGCAGCGTGACCTCTGCTGTGACACCCGATCGGTGGTTGGATGCAAGCTGCCCTGAACTCCTGAAGATCTTGAGCCTTGGCCATGGCGAGACTAAACTCGTAGACCAATAGGTGCACCGTTTGACAACGTGTGCTCTTCAACCACTGGGTCCATGCTTCCATAGACTTGGTACTCTCAACGCCATCGCGCTTGAACCGAAACTGCATTAGTCATGGCCTCTCTTCGACGACGGCGGGTTGCAGCGACCACATGTTGTCGGTCTTGACGGCTCGACCTTTTCTTTGAACGCGAAGCTGCTCAAAAGGCGACGTGATGATCTCACTAAACGAGACCCCGCTCACGGTAATGCCATCGAGCGTCACACCAGAGTAATCGCGCTACTCAATTGTCGACTTCACAAGTGGTTGGACCACCAGGGTCAGCTGCTGCTGCTGCCCCTCAGGATTATGTTTCGTGGGTGAGTATCGATGAGGAGAGTGAGCGGGTTGCAAGGGAATGCTAGGAGAGCGAGCTTGCTGCGAGGGAACGCTAGGAGAGCGCCGGACGGGAGTACGAACACGTTGTGGGTATGGAGAGACTCGTGTGCGGGGGTACTACATTGACTATCTCTCAGGCGTACGCCCAGCCCTCCTTCCTGGTGATATATAACTTGAGGTGCGAGCACTGCCTCTCTCCATCTTTCCAATCCGTGTGCTTCTGCTGTGAAGAACAACTGTGCTGGCTCCATGACAAGCAAGCCTCTTAGATTGCATGTGAAATCAGATAGGTGGGCGGTTGCTTGGACGACTGCGCTCGGCCGATTCGGAAATTTTGTCTAGAACCCACTATGTCCGAGTGGCACGATTGACCTGGGATAATAGTTCCCAGCTTCGCTGTGTCGTCTACATCAAGGCGTGGTGCGCGGAAGTCACAGGGTGCAGAGGCTGAATCCAAGATAGGCTCAAGCCTAGCCAACTCTCGGGGACACTCTGGTCTGAGGAGCGAGTGAAGATCTATTGTGCGGCTCTCAGTCCGAGCCACCGAAGGAGGTGTCGTGACTGGGAGCTACTCGGAGCCGGAGTCGCTGAGCACGGAGGAGGCTGTTAAGGCCCAGAGTCCAAGGGCCTGAGAAGAGAAGTGGGCTAACTGTGTGTGGATTGGACAAGCTTATATTCACGAAATCGGGGCACAGCGGACTTCGCATGCGCGTACTAAGGGCCTCCCAAGCAAGAGGCAAGCTTCGTCTGGCGGCATCTGGGAACGCTCGAGTTCGGAGGCAGCTGGTGCGGTCTGTGCAAGTCTGGGTCCACAGCGTAGCTTTAGGAAGAACAAAGTCAAGGGATTGCAAGAGTGAGGAACCCACGCCTCACCCAGCCTGGGATCTGAGATCTGATCATAGATTCTGGGTTGAGGGATCTGAGATCAAGGTTTAGCCGCAAGGCTATTCTCTAATTTTGGAGCCCGGACCACCACATCGACCGCCTTCACTTGGTCTCGCAGCAGTGGCCACTGCCGCGTGACACAGTACTTTGTGCCTGGCATGAGATCATTCTCGTACTGAATGCCTTTGGCCTGCGGAAGCTTAGCAGGAATTTCTTCCGGGAGTACGTCCTTGTACTCTCTCAGCAATTCGTAATGGGACTCGACTTTAGCGACTCCCAGCCTGGTTTCACGAAGCCCTCCCACTACGCCTTTGCCCTGAGAGTCCTCACCCTCAGTGGTACTTCCCAGGAAGAACTGCCTCAGCTCATCGCGCTTCGTTCTTTCGCTGTCTGAAAGACTTGTTCGATGCATCCATCGTGCAAGCCGCGCGTGAAGCGCTTCCTGCTCGTGGCTGGAAGTGAAGCCAACCCCGACGCCTTTGTCGGAGGATTAGCGAGCTCCATTTCCCGATACTGGAACCCAGTATCGATCTGCTTCAAGGCGTTTAGCGTCTCGACATCCAGTGTCACCGCCTCTGTCTTCCCGGCAGACAGTTATTGTAGCATCCCGGTCCAGGACCGAGACTTGCGCAGCATTCTTCGCACGTGCCGTCTTCTTATTGTGCGGAGCCGGGCTCCGCGCAGTTGTTCTTCTGGTCCAGGCCCGGCCGCGGACAATTGTTCGCCGGCGGACCCTGTCTGCGGGCGCGCGATATCAAGCCCGGCTTGATCGCATGGCGCTTCGTCGTGCAGCTGGGCTGCACGACAGCATGCAAATTGCGTTAGTACAGGACGTTTGCAACCGTCCGTACTGTTTGCAGTGTCAACTCCCTGAGTTCACACGCCGCTGTCACCTCGACGCCATTCATCGGCGGAGCCCCCCCCCATTACCGAGGGTGCGTCGACACCGGGAGTCGACGCGTAGTCGCCGACCTGGCCTCTTCGGGTCAGGGACTATTTGGACGCGCGTGTTAGTTACCGGAACCGACACATCTTCTTCTCTTGACGTCAACAACACCGCCGACGTTGGTCTCACTTGTGCGCGCCCTCGCGCACTTCCTGGGCACTCCGGGACAGCAGCATTAAGCGCTGTCTCGACTGGTAAGCCGCGCGCACCTGCTGGTGCGTGCGCTGCGGTAACAGGGCCATCGCTCTCTGTTCCGCTGTCGCGGCCGAAGCGCACGAGCGTGCGCTTCTTCCAGTCTATCACCGGATCATGCCGTGCAAGCCACGGCATGCCCATTACCACGTCGAACTTATTGTCCAGGTCCAGGACGGTAAAGTGTTCGACAAACACTTGTTGTTTGTACGAGAAGCGCACGTTCACGACGCGCTTCTCGGTCTTCACGATGGCACCTGTCGCCAGTCTCACTTCCAGAAGACTTCGAGGTACATTTACCTCCTCGAAGTCAAGTCTCGGCAGGCTTCGTAGTCGAACAAAGTTGTTCGACGCACCTGAATCTACCAAAGCTCGAAGAGAGTCACTCGCTCTCTTCGAGTATACCTTCAGGATGACTAGGTTCGGCCTGTCATCTAGTTTCTTGCAGCGAGAGCTGGTCTCACTGGGGGCTGCAGTCCTCAGAGTCGCGTGCCCGATGTCGGCACGCGTGACTGCATTACCAGTAGGACGCCCCGCGCCTACTGGATGTTCGCGTTTTTGTTGGTCCGCGGCGATGCCTAGCATCGCCACGACGGCCACCTCCAGGGGGCAAGGGAGCTGTGCACTCCCGTGCAAAGTGACCGATCCTTCCGCAACGGAAACATCGCACGTTACCTCTCTGCTGCTGGTAGCCAGCAGTTGTTGCGTTCGAGAGGTCCATTGGTTCTGGACCTCCCGTCCTCACTACCGGGCGCGGTTGCGGCCTCGGCACATTCGCATGGAGTTTAGCCTGCCGCAGGCTAAACTCTTCTTGCATGGTTAACACTGCGGTTGATTGAAGACATGGTAATGACCAAGTACCATCACGAGCGCAGCTTCGCCGGCATTTTCGATCAGCGAAACACGAAACTGGTCTGGAGTGCAAGTATTTTATTAGCTAGAACGTTAGCCACCTGACGGTCCCGGCCACCTAGACGAGGCAGCGCTCGACATGCTGCACCAGAAGGCCTACAAGAACTTCGTCGATCACATCGACGGCAATGAAAAAGGACGCGGAGTGGAAGAGTTGCGGCTTGGGGGAGTAGCTGGTCACGAAGTTGTAGAGCCACGGGCAAGGCGCCGTGCAACGATGGCCCACGCACAGCACGAGCGCCGGACGACGTTGCAACACGCAGTAATTGTTGAAGGAGTAGACGACGACCCACGCCGCCTCAAGGAAGGTTTTTGCTGGTAAGGAGGACGCAGGTGCTGCCTTCGCTGGCTGCTTGGGCACTATCATTGCCGACATCATCGGCATGTTGTTGGCAACCGATATTGCAATGCACTCAATAGTTTAGTCAAGATACATACACGGAAACTATCATTCAAAATTTTGCCTATGTGCTGCGAACCAATAATGAAATGCACCCAGTATAGTTTAATCAAGATATATACACGGGAAATTACATCCAAACATTTGCCTGTGCTGGCCAAAATGCATTCAGTATAGTTTAGTCAAGATACATACTCGGAAAATACCATCAAACAAATGCCTATGGGCTAGCCAACCGATGTTGCAATGGACTCAGTATAGATAAGTCAAGATATATACCCGGAAATTAACATTCAAAATTTTGCCGAGCTACACGATTCTGTTGACGCTCTGAAATTTTCTTGTTCTCAGTGCTTGGGCAGTGCTGTGCCTTCACCTTAGCTAGCTTGGACGATCTGCGCACGTTCCCTTTGTCAGTGAAGAGACCGTTCGGAAGGTAAGATCGGTGGAACTTATCCCAACACGTCTAAGTGCTCTGTGGGCAGGTATTTTGGGTCTCAACATGGTCGTGCATAACCCGGCACAGGCACACTGAGTGCGTGTGGCAAAAGTCAGTTACTTCGGTAGGATACCTTCCTTCGTACCGACAGGTAATACATTGTCGCTTCTTTCTGCCGTCATCCTTAAGCATTTGCTTTGACGATATCGGTTCACATTGGTTTTGCAGACTTTCACCACATGACGAAAGGCATTCTCTGGTCGATGATGTGGTGCTTATTTCTGCTGCCACTTTTGCGAAGTCACGGCTTGTATATACCATCCTACCGTCACTGGGAGCACATTTCCACCTTCCAGAAATCAGCTCCGATATCAATTCAACCATAAAATTCTGTGAGGATCCCGATCTCCCGTAGTGTCAATTGCCATTTTCTGCGTCGAATGTGCATTGACACGTGCAATATCCACGAGAGACAACGCCAATTTCTTATGCCATCGCTTGTACGAATGTCCATCAGCGAGTGAAAATCTAGCCCTCAACTGATCTAAACGATCAACACCTTGCATGTGTTGATTATATTGTAAAATACAAGTAATGGCAGGGAACTCGCGGTTGGTATCCCGAATCCGACGGGTCACGGTTGTAGGCTTTGATCCATCGGCACTGGTAACCATCGTCACAATGCTACCATCTCTGAATCATCTCTGAATCTCTTCATGGCTAGCCAAATCTCGAAGACGATCCGCAATGTCGCTGGTATTAGAGTGGAGGCGATAATTCAGGGCTATCCATGTCGTTGCACAGCACACCAAGTACATGCGGAAGTGATACCTGCCACCCGGCTTTTGTGGGTTGAATACAATAAGACGCCGCCCCTGGCGAGACCGGCACGCCACACTAGCTTCATCCAAAGCGAGGTCACGGCCCACTTCGATATATCGACCACCTGTGCATTTCAGCAGATTTAGCAAGGGGCGAATTCTGGCGGCCGGATCACACTCCACAGATGCCCCGGGGTCTGCCCGAAAACTGAAACAGCGGCGAAGCATTTTGAACCGGTTCAAACTCATGATATTGTCGAGACTTGTCGCGGCGCCGCCGAAGATAGCATCTTCCGTCGGTGGCCTCAGTAATTTGAGTACTCTCCTTTGTCAGTTAATGCCATGTAAAACATGATACCCAGGAATATCATGAATTATTCGATGGTGAATTGCGTTGTGATGCGATTTTTTTATGGCAGCATATAGATTTGTCTCTAGCACCACTTGCTTCCAGGCACATAAGCCAGGAAGCTGGATGAGGCTGAGTGTGCAAATATGTGCCAGTACTCTGGCAACAGTCTTGTTGTCGTGTTTTTGTCATTGTGCTCGTAAAGGTCATTGGGGGCGGACATCTCAATATCTGGTTGGAAACGCATGTTTTTCACAGCTTCAACCTCTGCCAGGCTTGCAGGAACCGTGCAGGGTCATACATTTCGTAGCTAATTGTACGTCGAGACTTCAAGATCATCCAATGGTGCATCTATCCTCAACTCGCCATCCGTCACATTGTCCGTCGGATCACGCCATGCCGGATTATTGGGTAAGCTCCTGAGCGCCTGGTAGTTTTCGATTCCGCGTTGAACAGCCGCCACGCTGAGATTTCCACAGCGTTCTGGAACTGAGTATCGAGCCACAGCGCTTGCAGAATACGCCCGTTCGTTGATCGTTTTCACGCCGAACTACTCACCCGACGATATAAGCCGTGCCCACACAATCGAAAGTCTTCCGGCTCATCCACGGCTCTTTAGCTGGTGCAAAGACAACACACTTCTTCAGAAATAGCTCCTCGAGCATTGGGGTAGGCACGGTTGGCGGTGTGCCGCTCGGAGCGGCGCCATTTCGCTCGAGTGTGGTGCCGACAAGAACGGCGACACGATTTCCACCACCCCGTTCTGTCATCATGTTGTTCGTCACACCAATGGGTTCGTCACGGACGTCCATAGCTCTAGGCTCGTCACTGTAATGGCTTGAGGCATCATTTTCGCCACGGCTTCGTGTTACACTCACCGGTCGTTCAAAATCATCACGAGCAACTTGATCATCATCGCTACCACGACCGCGTTCACCAATCGTCTGATGTCCGGCATCAGCACCGCCAACTTGACCAAAGTCAACGACCGCTACCATGACCACGGCCACGACCGCCACACCGCACTGAACCACCACTACCACGACCTCTACCACGGCCACGACCGCCACGCCGCACTGAACCACCACTGCCACGCAACGGAGAACCACCACCGGCACGTATCTCAGCACCACCAATGCAACACAGCTTAGCACCGTCACGTGGACAGTCACTTTCGCCACGCTCTACCGTACTAGAGTCGCGGTCTCGAGCGCTATCACCAGCGCCGTCTCCTCCATCTGCATGTAGACAACCACGCACCACGCCGTCGCTCAGCACCACACGGACACAGCCAAGCATCTCGCTATGAAGCAGCTCGTACCGCCATCGCCACGAGATCGGTCACCAGTGGCGTCGCCTCCATCTACATGCAAACAACCATGCACACAACCTTATTTAGAGTGACGACCAAAACCTCACTCCAAAGCCGTACGTACCTCCACACAGCGCAGCACCACCAGCACTTACCAGCTCAGCGCCACCACCACATCGGAGCTGCCCAGCACAACCATCGACAGAGTCCTGAACTTCTATCTGATGATCCTGTACTGTACAGGACACCGGGTCTGCTATCACAGGTGAGTTTGCGTGTTAAACTGAATAGATATAGATAAAACCTACTTTTTAAAATGAAATGTTGGAGTACGGCTTCTTCACCAAGAAAAAAGTCTTCACCAGCCTTTCCGTTTGCAGGGCGACCTGGCAGCACATACCGAAATCTGTTGTCAAGGCCGCGCGGTGGCTTTGATGTCCATACTGAGCCCTTTAACTCTCGCCACACGCTATGGAAGTCAAGAGTAGCTGCGAGACTGCGTGTATCAGTGTCATTCGTGGCTTGCTGCGTCCATCGACACTTCGTCTTCTCTGGTAGGGCTCCTTCCCGCGCCCGCTTTCCCGCCATACCTGGCGGAAGGGAAGTCTGGAAATGAACGGCTCGGGTATCAGTCGGCTTTCAATATTATTTATGCGAAGTGCCGTAAATATCTTACATACATTTATTTTAAAATCCAATATGCATTCAAGATAACAGTTTATTCATTTATGTATGGCCTGATCGACACAAGAAAGTTTCATTTTCCCCTACAACTAACAGAGTCTCCGGTGTGTTTGTCTGGTGTCCGTCGTATTCCGCCCTTAGGACATCAGCCTGCCATAGAGCATCGTCCTACCGCCCTGCATTAGCGCATTAGTAGCCTGCCCTATGGCATCTCACCATCTTCCCGACTGCCTTATCTTTGCCCGAAATTACAACGCATAGCCATGCGTGATATCTATTCGTCCTGTGATTGGCCGGCTGATTTGCCTCAGCTTTCACATTTCCTTTTTTGAATTTCGCGGGCCGCGGAGCGAGGAAGCGCTCGGACGTCGGGCGCCGCTGCGAGCCCCACAGGACGCGAGCGCCGCACAGCGACGACGGTGCGCTGCGTGCGCGACATAGCAACCTGTACATGTGCGCGATAGCGCTATAAAGTAAATAGAGGACGACCTTCTGGGCGTGAGCTAAATACATAATATATTATTACTGCTCTGTGATTGACCGAAACCCTCTCTGTTAGAATATATTGCTATTCGGGGCGCCACACACATTTCACGATACAGCGCGCGAAATACAAGACGTGCGCTGGACAGAGGTGAGTCCGGGCCTTCAAACGCGACTTGCCGGACCTTCAAGCACGCCGGAACTTCAAGAACGATGGACCGTCAAGCACCACCCGCTGGACCTTCAAACACGCAGGACCTTCAACCATGCAGGACCTTCAAGCACACAGGACCTTCGAGCACACAGGAACTTCAAACACACAGGACCTTCAAGCACGCAAATTTTCAAGCACCGTGCGCGATCGCATAGTAGTGGAGCGAGCTGGAACAGCGAGCGTAACGGGTTGGGACGAACGGTATATTCAATAGTGGAGCGAGCTGGCACAGCGAGCGTAACGGGTTGCGACCAACAGGAAGTCCAGTAGTGGGGCGAGGTGGCACAGCGAGCGTAACGAGCTGTGACAAACGGTATGGCAAGTAGTGAATCGAGCTGGAACAGCGAGTGGCACGGGTTGAGACGACCAGTAGGCAACGTAGTGAAGCGAGCTGACACAGCGAACGGGACGGGTTGCAACGAACGGTAGGCCAAGTAGGGAAGCGAGCTGGCACAGCGAGCGTAACGGGTTGAGACGAACGGTATGTTCAGTAGTGGAGCGAGCTGGTACAGCGAGCGCAACTGGTTAGGACGAACGGTAGGTCATGTAGTGGAGGGAGCTGGCACAGCGAGCGTAACGGGTTGGGACGAACGGTACACCCACCGGAGCGAAGCAGAGGGGGCTATGGCAAATAGTGGAGCGAGCTGGCACAGCGAGCGGAACCGCCTATGACTAACCACACACACACCGCCGCGAAGCGGCGGCGATCGGCTAGTCTTAACTTACTGAAACGAGCAACCTGGTGTCCGTCCGTAACGCATGCCAGTAATGCGAACACTAATCCGGACTTTTGATTGGCCAAAACGACTATTGGCTGCGGAGCGCAGCGAAGGCGGCTCTGATTGGACGAAATGTGGCTGGCTAATATCAATTATTTGGTTTAGTTAGTTCGCTCTCTATTTCTGATGCAGCCATTCCACTACAACACATGCAGTGCCTTGGTTGTGCCACCACTCATTACGGTGGACGGCTTGGGACTGCAGCTGCGGCGGTGTGCCTGCTGTGAGGCGCTCCTCGCATGGGACGCCTTCGCAGCAGGACACGTCAGGGCGGGCGCTCACCGCTGCATTGCGTGCGCCAGCGGCCCTGATGCCGCGGCCTACTGGCACTGACCGGGTCTAGCGCCACCAGAGTCGGCGGTAGACCCGCGCGAACACAACGCGGCTCTGGTGGCCGCCACGATGGACCCTCCGCTGCCGCCGCCGCCCCTTCCTCCGCGGACCGGGAGCGACGCAAGTGACGCCGCATTCGCAAGGTGCCGCGACGGCGCCCAAAGAAAGCAGGCTAAGCTAAAAATACATAGAGCCGTCTTTTTTGTTATAGTGGTTACTTTGGGGTTACATAACCTCTGTAGTGTACTTGAATTAGAGTGGCGCACCACATTATTATCCCAACCATACTTTGGTGCCATTCCAAAGCTGGCACGAAGACGTCAGATTTAGTTTTAAGTTTTTCTTAATAGTTTAGATGTGTTACTTGGTCTGAACTCTTAACGATACAGTAAAGTGCCTCAATAAAGAACACACAACAATTATAATCCAATTACACCCACTACCGCTCGGATGTACTGTTTTAGTAACATGTATTTCACTAATCACCTAGCTTCTTTCACAATAAGTCAGTACATTCGTTGTCGAGATAAACCTTTAATGCTAAATATACCTTATCGAGGCACTTTACTGTACTCCTAGACACCTACTATATATTATAGACACGGGAGTGTAGTTGTTTGGGTCATTGTGGCTTTGAATAGTTAGTCCGTCTACGGGTTTTGCCTCTCAGAATTTGTTAACAAATTGTATAGGACGGGAACTTTTTACGAGCGTTGCAATGAACCCGTGGTTTACGGTACATGATTTGCTTGGCTTTGGCCAAGCCCACCCAACTGGGACCCAACATAGACCTATGTACCGCCGCGTAGCGGCGGCGAATGGCTCGTAGCTTACCAAGTGCGGCTATAATCCCATAGTCGGTTTTTTCATCCATTGCAAAAAATCGGTGATCACTTTTCCAATTCTGCTTTCTGCATCTGTTTTCTATCGATTTTAGACGAATCATGTGCAGTGATTTGACGCCAAAAGCGCAACCATTGGTTGAAAACTTGGTTTTTATTAGGGCGGCTATAATTTCGGCGCGCACTGTACGTATTACGGTACGGCTTACGGTACGGCTTACGAGACAGCTTCAAGGTGAGGTTTACCAGTAAACTAATAATTGCATTCAACAAGGAGTGGCCATGAAGTGAGTACCTAGTAGTCTAAAGTACAAGAGAGTACGGACTTTAAGTTACAATATCACTTTTCTTTTTGCCTTCTACGAGCCCAAGCTTCGACTACATCACAACAACGAAATTGGTATCACACTGGTTTCCACCATGACTTTCAAGCTACATCAGTGGTCATGGTGCCACTGTGCAACGCTGTTGGTTGCTCTTGCTTTAGTAGCATGCGTCTGTGATGTTTCGGCGAGTGTGGGTCAAGGCACAACCATGATCATGCCACTTCATGCCTTCGATCTGGATCCAGTTCGCACCCAAGCCCATCGGCAACTACGGTCTTATCTGCGGGCAACAGCGAACGAAAATAACGACATTTCCGAAGAGAGAGCATTCGAAAATTTTCCGAGAGTCGCGAAACTCGTGGAGAAGCTTAAGTCAGACAAGCAAAAGGCTGTTAGTAAGTACTTCACCAAGTTACAGCTTGACAAGACGACACCCAACCTTTTCGAGAGTCCAAAATTCCAGGAGTTTGAGCGTTTCGTGGCCAAAACCTACAAGCGTACCCCAGACGCAACTGATGCGGCGATGGTTACAACGTTGATAACCCACCATGGAGATGAAGCTGTGGCTAAGATGCTGGCCGCAGCAAAGGAGGCGACAAGTACCAAGGCCCTTGCTACCAAACTGGAAGGCATTCAGTTCTCTAATTGGCTTCGAGAGGGAAAAACGGCGGACGACGTGTTCATTTTATTGAAGCTGGACCGCAAAGCGGATGATATCTTGGAGAACCCCGCCTTGAAGTCTTGGGTGGCCTACGTTCATGATCTAAACGAGAATCCGTATAAGCTGCTGCTGTCTAAGCTTCACACTCGCTATACCGACATGGAGCTTGCCAGTATGTTCGCAGTCGCGAAACAACGTTATACAGCGCTACCCATTGCCGAGGGTATGGAGACAGCTCAACTGAATTGGTGGATGAGCAAAAAATTGAGTGCGGACTCCGTTTTCAGTCTTCTCAAGCTCGACGAAGAAGGAGACAAACTTTTCCAGAATCCACTGGTAAAAACGTGGGCGGCTTACGTGAGAAAATCGGACGCGTCGAATTCAGACAAGTCAGTATTCTTGGCGCTGAAAACACATTACGGGGAGAAAGACCTGACAGAAATGCTTATTAAAAACGGAGACTCGTTGCCACTTGCTCAAAGTTTGAAAGAAGTGCAGTTCAAAAATTGGATAGCCGACGGAAAGACCGCCAATGAAATCTTCACGGTTCTCAATTTACAAAAGGAAGGTGAGAAGACTTTCGAGAGCGGGGCATTTAGTTATTGGACCTCCTACGTGAAACAGATACAGAAGGGAGATCCCGATGAGATCATGCTGCTTGTACTGAAGAAGCACTACGACGACGAGAGTCTAAAATCTATGATCGTTGCAGCAAAAGGAACGCCGAGGACGAAGTCCGTTGCAAGTCGCTTGGAGCAAAAGCTATGGCTGAGCGAAGGAAAAAGTGTTGAAAACGTGTTCAAGATTCTGAAGCTGGATGAAAAGGGAGACGACTTTTTGAAGAGCCCCGAGTTGGGCACGTGGGTCACTTACGTACAGAAGATGAGCAACCGCGACAAGATCTCGGACGAATTGGCCATTTCGATGTTGGAGCGCGAGTTTGGAGCGAGTGAGCTGGCAATGATGATTTCCTCCGCGAAGACCAGAGGCGACGGCAACAAAGAAGCACTTGCTGGTTTACAGAGGTTTCAGTTCGAACAATGGCTAAAAAAACGTGAGACTCCCGATCGCGTCTCACACTGGATTAGCAGCTACTTCTTTGATTCGAGGAGCACAGGCGTTGTTCTCGATTACCGCGCGTTCTTCAACCGAGTTACAGCCAACTCGTGATTTCACTGCTTTTGAAGATCTGAGAAGGCGGATAGTGAGAAGGAGGCAGGTAACCAAACCTTGGAAATCAATCTGGATTCCATTAACCAGTTGCCCAGTACTATTCATCTTCTGTGTGTACGGCCCCAGCAGAACGCGTAAGAAAGATAAGACTGAGCTTTCAACTAAGCCTTTCGTAGTTGCGTTTGTTCACCCGTATAAAGTCTTACTTCCTAGGTCTCGGACATCCTTCGAACTTGTTATTTCCGACGAGTATTTCAAAACCTGCGAGCTCGAAATTTTCCGGTGATCGTGAGGAGAATTGGCTGTATAGCTTGCAAAGGCCAGCACGGGGCCTTGCCCCATTGGTAACATGAAGCAAGAAATGGTGTGTCACACACATCTGGCGTTGCAGAACACCCTTCGTCGTTTCCCAATTTTCTATGTCCACTATTTTTTGATATCACGAATGCGTAACGCTTTACAAAAAGAAGCGTCTCTACCTTTGCATAACATATATCCTTCAATAATGAAAAATATAATTACTCTCCAAAACCAATGCTTACCTTTGTAGCCCACTGTACCAGGGATGGCAAAAAAATATAATAAAAATATTTTTTCATTTTTATTCGTGTAAGTACGAAAATAAAACACTTCGGTTTTGTATCGGACACAATCTGACAACCGCGCTCTATTAGGTGGGGCCCTATATTTGCTGACGTACGACGCGGTCATCTCGCCGTCCTTGCACACGCGGAAGGTGGGGAAGCAGTCCACGTCAATCTCCTTGCAGACGCTCTCCAGCTCCTCGGTGCTCACCTTTAGGAACTTGACGGCCAGGAACTCGTTCTCCGTCAGCTGCGTCACCATGGGGGGTCACCATCTTGCAGTCACCGCACCGCGGCGCCGAGAACTGCACGGTGGCCGGCTGCTTCTCGCCGATGGCGCCGCTGAAGTCCACAGGTGTCTTGACCTCGATCGGCATGGTCGGCTCCGCCACCTTTGAAGCTGAAGTAGCCCTGCGGCGGCAACCCACTCGTCAGCATGCGTTGAGGCCAGTATTCAGGTAGTTACTGTGTTATACGGTGCTCCAGGCGATCCGTTTCAGCGGGGTTTGATGTATAAAAATGGTAAAATTTTCATAAAAGTGAAAATAAAAATATTTTTTGATATTTTTATTTCGAAAAAATCCTTCCATATTTTTTTTGCCATCCCTGACTCCAGGCTGCATAGACCGAGCGCGTTTTAATCATGCACTCGGCTGGTAGCCCTTCGTGCGATCGCCACCGCGTTGCACTAGCACAACTGCTGATGGCAAGCCGCTGCGTTACGTGCACAGTGTTGACACCCCCGCAGTGCTTGCCGCGACCAGCTCCTCGCCGCGGCGCTGAATACTGGCGTAATCAGAGTTTCGTTCCCAAATACATTGTGCACTGTAAAAGAAAAGGCCAGCCACCACTTTTGCTAGCATCTCTCTTTGTGGGACGCAGCGTGTATTGGACTCTGCAGTTTCTCAGGCGGGCCTGTTTTTAGACCATCCGACGTTGCCGAATCGCAGTCTCTCACTTGCAGTTTGTAAGCCGGTTGCCGAATTCAGGTCCGACAAAACCGGGGCGCCGCTCCCCTTCGTCAACCGCAGTCATTTTTACCGTCGTCGCCGACGCCGCACGAGCTCGAGCTGGCTGGCACCCTGCGCGCGTCCTGTGAGCCGCCGGGAGCCTCTCCGCCTCCCCCCACGCCGTCCCCTCCGTGCAGACGCGTATTCTCCTTCTCCCCTCGCCGCCCGCGTCTCCGTAGACGCCGTATTGACCGCGCAACCCGAGTATAACCGCAGCGTACCCCATGGCTCGAGCCAGCGACTCCAACCAGGCGCTGCTGCTGAACCCCGAGTTCTGGACGCCCAAGCAGCTCGAGGAGTGGCTCAAGCGCTTCGAGGATGGCCGCTACGCGCGCTTCGTGGGTCCTCTAAAGGGCCGCAAGGGCGCCGAGGTCGTGCGCTTCACCGCCGCGGACTGGGGGACGCTCAGTCCGCAGGACCTGGCCACCAGCCTGCGCTTCACGCTGCTCGGGATGGTGCAAGTAGCCACCAGCGACGACACGCTGGCTATCGTCACCGACTTCGTGCCGCTGGCCAGCTCCCCGGGCCGCATCAAGCGAGGACAGGCCCCGCACAAGACGGTGCCCGTCAAGTTCCCGCCCATGGTGGAGATGCCCTCGGTGCCCATTCTGGTCTTCGCGCTGCTGTTCGTGATCCTTATTATTCTGTGCTTTACGGTGCTGAAGGGCCCGCTGGCTGACATCGGCATCGACTCGGCCAGTTTGGTCACGTACGGATCCATCCCGCTCGTCAGCGTGGTGTTCACGTACTTCCACATCTGGGTGGCGCTCTGGATGACCTTCTACCCGCTCGAGTACACGGGCTGCATGCAGATCCCCGACACGAACACGGGCTTTGGGTGGCAGGGCATCGTCCCCAACAAGGGCGAGAAGATGGCGCGACAGGCGGTGCAGATCATGACGCATCAGCTGCTGCAGGTGTCGGAGGTGTTCGCCCGGATTGAACCGGCGCAGGTCGTGAAGGAGCTGGAGCCGATCCTGTTTAACACTATTCACACGGTTGTGGAGGACATGGCGCTCAAGTACAGCCCCGAGCTGTGGGCCGTGCTGCCCGCCAAGGTGAAGGAGGAGATTGTCGAGAAGGTGAAGGAGGAATCGCCCGCACACATTGAGGCGCTCATGGACGAAATCCGAAACAATATTGAGGACGTGTTTGACCTGGAGGACATGGTGGTGACCAACATGTGCAAGGACAAGCAGCTCTTGGTGAACATGTTCGTGACCTGCGGCTACTCGGAGCTGGCCTTTATCCGCAACTCAGGCGCCTACATGGGAGGGCTCTTCGGTCTCATGCAAATGGGTATCTGGTTCGTGTACTCAGACCCCATTGTGGTGTTCCCCGTGATCGGTTTGCTTGTGGGCACCATCACCAACTGGTTGGCGCTCAAGATGATCTTCGAGCCCGTGAACCCCACGAAGTACTGTGGCATTACGTTCCAAGGACTTTTCTTGCGGCGCCAGAATGAGGTCGCCGAGGTTTACGGCAAGATGGTCGCGCGTGACGTCTTGAACTCGCGCAACATTTTCGAGGCTATCTTGAAGGGTCCTTACTCGGATCGCCTATTCGAGCTCGTGTACGACAATGTGCAAGAGGCCGTCAATGCTGCCACTGAAACTACGCAAAAGATTATTAACTTCAGCATTGGCGAGGAAATGTACGCCAATATCAAGGAGGATGTGACCAACCACATCGTTGAGATCTTCCCGGACAGTCTGCGCCAGATCGAGGGTTATGCCACCGTTGCCATGGACTTGGAGGTTACGTTACGCGAAAAGATGAAGTTGCTGAGTTCAGAGCAGTTTGAAAATTTGCTGCATCCGATCTTCGAGGAGGACGAGTGGAAGCTCGTGGTCATGGGTGGTGCACTAGGTGTCGTGATCGGCATCGTCCAAATATTCCTCATCGAACACTAAGCAGAACGCGCTAGAGGGAATTGTGAACGCGGGTGCTGCATGCGCCTAGATGAAATGCGTTTAATGGCGATCATCGTAGATAAGCCATGTGGTCTGCGTGACAAAAGAGCTTCCCTGGTGCTTGAAATGGATAAATTATCAATTCATGTGTATTCATTTTGTTTTTGTTTTTTTGCATTCCCCCAAGAATTCACAACTTACGCATGGCGGTGTCTAGCTTAGCTGAGTTTGATCGACGCTGAACTGGCAAACTGGGCACACCTTGTTCAGGGACAGCCACGAGTCGATGCAATCGGAGTGGTACGAGTGAAAGCAAGGCAACGACTTTATCTCTTCACCGACCTCGAAGCTACAGCGGCAAATCAGGCAGCTACACAGCACCATAGTAACACGGATTAGAGGTTGCTACATCGACAAAAAGGAGATGCCGTGACATACTCCGGAGTGGCTTGGTCGGCGTGTTCTTTTGCGGCAGTGTAGGTGTACGTTGGGAGCTGATTGATGAGCGAATTCGATGCTCCGCGGCTGAAACAAAAAGACAAGTTCGTCAGTTCTGTGTGGCTTCAAGCCATTCAAGAACAACACGACTCACGATTTGGAGGTGTAAGGTCGGCGGCCGTGATGGTCTCGAGCAGGAGGGGGTGTATCGTTGACTTCTGTCTCAATACTCACTGCGCGAAACACATACAACCAGCAAGACGCTGAATAGCCGAGCTTCAGAAGCAAGAAATCCTTGAGACTTACCGATTCGGTAATCGAGGCTTGGCTGGATGTCTGTCACTGGGATTCCTCTCACGAACTGCACCGAAAAAATCGATTTGTGAGTCTCCCTCATCAGAGAAATACAATGTTCCATAAGAAGCGTACCTCGTCATCATAGTTATTCCCTGGGGTATCTACAGCAGCAAATCGGCACCATTTTTCAATGTTAAGATGACGACTATCGCCCGCAACAATGCCAATGTTACGTACCCAGATCAGTTTCGTACAAATGCTGCAGCCAGCGCGCATACTCCTCATCGAAAGACATTACTCCTGTAGTCACCATAGAAACAAGGCTATGAGAACTCGATAAATCTTGACGCCAAGAAATGAAAAGCACAGGATGCACGCACCAGACCCAACATCAAATGAAGACGGTGCGTTTTCATCCAGTGATTCTTCGCTCGCTCCCATCGAGATCACTTTTTCCCGAATGACTTCAGGAAGCACAAAACGGAACAAGTGACGCAGTGGCAGCACTTTTGTTTGGCCATGACCCGCATCCACGTGGAAGAGCACATAGATATCCACTCGAGTTCTGTGCGCTTTCCGAATCACATCGATTTTCTCTAGTGTGAGATCTCCAAAAGGTGTCCGGATGCCAGGTTGGCCCAACAGAAAGGTAACTGCGCTTGGTCCATCGTACCGCATAGCCTTTGTATTAGCACGTCTTTGCTGATCGGCAAATGCACTGGCATGTGCCGCTGATGTATCGCCATTTGAATGAGCCGCTGCTGCCGAGCCCCCACCGGAGTTGATTTCCTCCATCTGCCTGATAGGCAGCGGCGACTCCATGGCGGGGAATGCGCTGGAATCGTGCGAGTACAACACGCGGACAGTGAACAGCTTGGGAAGCGAGAATGTCGACGAGATGCAGTCAAAGTCACCCTTGTCGAGGCGCAACGTGACAATGCCTACATCGTTTTCTCCAAGCCCTGCTTCCCCCTCAACAACCTGCAGCTCCAACAGGATGCTAGCGTGCAGTCGGCACTCGAAAATCAGCTCTCCCTGCCGGCCGAATGGCAAGTGATACATTTTCAGCTGCAGGTCGCTGCAGTTCTGGAATTGCCTCCCCACGCGGAATATGTGCATTCCAGTATGAAGATCCACATCTCGAACCCCGTTCACCATGCTGGAAAATAGAACTCCCTTCTCGTTCTGAATGACGAAATATGGCCGGCAGATCTCGGCTAGAGGTGACAGAGTGGTGGGTTCTGAGCTACTCACTTCGTCCGCACAATCAGGACTCGACAATAGATCGATCTGGCGGATGTAAATCGGTCGGGCCGCTGGAGCCACTGCAATGCCCGTTAGCTTGTGTTTCTTCTCTTCCAGAGCTGGCAAGTCGGCGCAGTCCACTAGTTTCCTGTCCCGCATTTCCAATAGTTTGCCAAAGTCTGTAATGTATCGAGCCTGGGGCCTTGGTAATTCACCACTGTAGGCAGAATTTTTGGGGTCGTTTCCACTGAAAGTCCGCTGAAGCTTCGCTGGCCAGGTTTCCGCCAGCTTAATGTGCTGCAGATACGCGTTCAGCAGCTCGTTTCCAAAGTTTTCAGGGAAGGTGGACACGTCCGTGCAGTAGAGCGTACAGCACGTAGCAAACACACTCATCTGCTCATTGTTAGGCGCAAGGAGGATCGCAACATTGGACGGCTTGAGGTCCAGCCACGCCGCAACTGTTGATGTAACCACGAAGCCGGAATGCATCGACGGAATCGGTCCGCGGCAATACGAAATCGAGGCGATGCGGCCATCTACCAAAATCACCACCAAATACCCAATTAGCTTCCAAAAGCCTCTCACCAGCCACCAGCCAGCAAAACTCACCACAAAACTCATCAAACACCAGCGGCTTGTGGTGCATCCTCTTCACCCCATCAAACAGTCCGCAGTCGAACACGCAGGCTCCGTCTTCGAACCGCTTGGACATCTGCGAGTCCAGCTGCTCCAGCACCTTCCCGGCCGCGTTCCAATTGCGCGCCGACGAGTAGGCGCCAAACAGCCGACCGAACGTCGTGATGTGCGGCGGCGCCACGCAATACACCCTGCATCAGCACCAACGCATCGCCACAAAAACAAAAACAAAAAAACGATCAAATCAAACCGCTCGACCTCAATTCCACCTCTTCCTCGTGTATCTGCAGCACCTGGGGGCGATCTGGATGAAGCAGCCGTCCTCGCTGGTCTTGGCGAACAGCGCGTACTGCACGGCGCTCTGCAGCGAGGCCTGCAGCCGGTAGGTCCAGAGCAGCACCTTGTACGTGTTGGAGGCTGCGTTCTCGCTCTCCTGCTTCACGTCGTTGGCGTCCGTGGCGGCCTCGATGGCCTCGAAGCTCTCCTGCGCGTCCAGCAGCAGCGACGGAGGCGGCGGCGGCTTCTCTTCCTCGTCGGTGGCCGCCGCCGCCGCGTTCTCCTCGGCGATGGCCTCCATGGCCGTCACCTCCGTGGGCGACGGGGGCAGCGACAGCTTCAGCAGCAGCCGCCGCACGCGCGGGTCCTCGGCCACGCGCTCCGAGTTCATGCGGCGGATGAGCACGGAGCCGCGCTCCACCCACGCCAGGCTGGCGGGGAAGCCCTCGGCGTCGGCGCTCGCCATGCTCCAGCAGATACTCCGGGACTGAGAATAGTGTTGGGATAGAGTGGGAGCCGTTTTTGAAGTCCGTAACAGAGACTCGAGTAAGTTTACGCGAGAGTAGAAGAGGGTGAGAGATCTCGATAAGTGGCGGGCTTGAGTAAGTAGACAAGTTTACCAGGACGACAGGCGTAGAAGCTGGGTGATTGTTGGGTCTGTGCAGGATTCATGTATACATGTATACAGCTCAGCTGGGTGGACTCGCGCTTTGATGCAAAACACGGACTTGATTAAGTAAGACGGGCTGCGAGAGCTCGCCAAGCTTCATTAGGATGCCACGCTGCCTGCCTACTTGCGCGGAGGGGGCGCCACGTTCTGCGGCAGGGCCTTGCCGTATCCGGAGCGGAAGGTGGTGCCCATGCTGCCGGCGTCTTCGTTGGCGGGCTTGTTGGAGGGCTTGGCCCACTCCAGCTTGAGGATCAGGTGGTCGTAGCCGTAGCCCTGCAGCTTGTTCAGGGCCTTCTCAGCATCCTCGCGGTACACGAAGCTGACGAACGCGAAGCCGCGCGACTGGAACGTCTCGCGGTCCTTGGCCAGGTACACGCGAGACACGGGGCCGAACGCGCGGAAGAGCTCCTTGAGGTCGTCCTCGCGCGTGTCGGGCGACACGTTCGTGACACGCAGCGTGGCGCTGTCGTCGCGCGAGTTGTCACCTCCAGCATCGCCTCCAGCACCGCCAGCGCGGCCGCGGAGGCTGGGCGGCACGTACTTGCTGGAGCCGAAGGCGCCGTCCAGCGCAGAGCCGCGCGCCGAGGGCTCGGCCGTAGCGGAGGGGGCGGAGGGCGCGCCCTCGCCCGCCTCGGCGCGCTTGGCCATGTCCTGCTCCAGCTCCTCCTTGGGCGTGTCCTTGTACGGACACTTGAGCGTCCAGTGGTCGCCCACCATGCCACAGTGGCGGCACACCACGATGGACGAGTTCTTGACGCCGGCGAAGATGTTCTCCTCCTCCTTCTTCTCGCCGGGCAGCACCTGGTCGGCGTTCGGGTCCTCCAGCTTCACCTCCTCGTACGACATGTACGTCACGTTGCTGCCGTCGCCGTCGTCCAGCGCGTCGCCGAACTTGGCCCACTTCTTGCGCTCCAGCGCGCGCTTGCTCACGCGCTCCACCTCCGTCACCTTCTTGACCTTCTTGGTCACCTTGACCTTGTCGCCGGCGTCGTTCAGCTTCCACTCCACGATCTGGCGCACGCCCTGCGAGTCCGGCTCGCTCTCCACGCGCTGCGGCAGCACGTCGTCCTCCTCGTCGCCCCAGCGCATGCCCGAGATCGCCATGGCTACACTGCTGTACGGTACTCGTCTGGGTGAATGAGCCGCTCAGTATGGGGAAGGGGGACTCTTGACTGGAGCGCAGCGAGTTTCGGAATTAAGGCGGGAAATCCTCTCAAAACGGATCGATGGCTTGTGAATAAAGACTGAAGGGACGCAAGTTGAAGTGGTTGCTTAGATGCTGTCTCGCGAGGGCTTGCGGCGCGAGCTGGAGCGCGAGTGGGCGCTCATCGAGAGCGCGGAGAAGAAGGTTTGGTGCAGGTATATTAGTTGGACGGGTGTGGGGTTGCAACTGAAGGCGGATTTGGGGTGGTGGTGGATTGGTGAGCAGCTCGTGGAGGAGAAGAAGAAGGTGGTGGCCGAGTGGGTGACCGTGGAGGACGCCCAGCGAGAGTACGACGCCAAACGCGACGAGTACGTAGCTCCGCGATAGGTGATGCGTTAATGTGAAGGAGAAATGTCACCGTTTTTTTTTTTCCTGGTCGACTAGGTTCGAGAAGAACGTGAGCAAACACTTCAGCTTTCTGCCCGAGGACACCGTCGTTGTGTTCAACGTGGGAGGACAGGTATTGAGCTCTTCGGTCACGTCTCTTATCGTCTGCCTTTCAGATGACGGTGTGACTGACGAAATTTTTTTTTTTTTTTTTACGTAGCTGTTTAAGTCTACCGTGAAGGTGTGGACTCGAGACAGGTTCTCGATCCTGGCGCAGCTCTGCACGGCAGCCCCCAAGCTCCGCCCCGACAAAGATGGGTCGTTCTTCTTCGATCGAGACTTTTGGGTCTTTCGGCTCATCGTCACTTTCTTGAGAGATTACAAGCTGCCGGATTCGGTGGAGGAGCTGCGCGAGTTGTACTGCGAGGCCAGCTTCTATCGGTTGGGGTTACTTCGGCATGCCATTGAGGCTCGGATGATCGGTGATGACGCCGTTGCAGCAAACGTGTTACAAGTACGCCCCAGTGACGCTCAAAGCACACCCACTGCAACTCCAGCAGGTGCACAGGATAGTAAGGCCGCGGATGCTACCGCCGAAACATCAACAGCTAGTATTGCCAGCAAATACGGCGAACTACCAGATCCGTTCGGGTTTACCTCCAAGAAATAGATGGAGATGGCAACATTTGTGCTGATGTTGCATCTGGAATTCATTTCAAGGTTTACTGTATGTGTATTGTATTCAATTGTTCAGGTCGAAACGGATCCAATTTGCAATAAGAATCATGTGTAACTGGTCTGCTACCGATTGGTCTGCTACCGATTCCTCTTCGACGGAGCAAACTTGTCATTGGGGCAGCGAGTGCAGCGATGATTAGTGTTTGCAGTAACTTTGGCCATCACGTCGGTATTCAGCTCTCGTCGATGCCTTGAAGTTACCTTGTTTTACGAATGATGCAACTGTCATCAGATCGGGTGATTCACCACTTCAACCACAGAGTTAGCGTGCACTGCACGTCGTGCAGATTGAAGCTCAGCGACTAGTCCAAGTACCGAACCTGGACCTTCCGAGTATCACTCCATGCATGTACCTCGAACAGCACGCGGATCAGTTCCATTCTGCAAATTGCATCGAACAGCGCAAATCGTGATTCGCAACGCCGATTTCCTGCCGACTCATGAGTCGTTACCACACAACCGGTGCCCTAGTTCTGGGCTTTGTGCTTCTACTGAACGTACTCACTTCGTCCATCGAAGCTGAAGTGGAAGTGCAAGAAGCCACGGTAGATCCAGATGTGGGCAAGACTGTCGTCGAGATCGTCCAAGCTCGCGGTTACGTTATTGAGACGCACCAAGTCACCACCTCGGATCGCTATGTGCTCACTTTGTACCGACTCCCGAATACCTACGCCGAGAGTCAATCGGGCTCAGTCGCTGCTGCCAACAAGCCCGCAGTTCACCTGCAGCACGGTCTGCTGGACAGCAGCTTCACCTTCGTCTCCAACTTCCGCACCCAGAGCCTCGCGTACGTACTGGCTGACGCCGGCTTCGACGTCTGGCTTGGAAACAACCGCGGCACGACATGGTCTCGCTCCCACCTCGACTACAGCACTGACGACGACGAGTTCTGGGACTTCACGTGGGAAGACATGGGTCTCTATGATCTGCCAGCGTTTGTGAACTACATCCTGAGCACCACTGGTCGCTCTACAGTGAGCTACGTGGGCCACTCGGAGGGCACCACTCAAGCGTTCGTGGGGTTCTCCAAGAACCAGGAGATCGCGAAGAAGGTCGACTACTTTGGAGCCCTTGCTCCAGTAGCTTGGACGGGTCACGCCACCGCTAAGCTCTTCGTGGCGTTGGCGAAACTCAAGGTGGACAAGACCTTCCTCAACCTCGGGTTCACGAGCTTCCTACCGCACAGCGACCTGCTCACTGTTCTCCTCTCGGATGTCGTGTGCACCAACGTGGCCGGAATTTGCGACTCGGCCATCGGACTCATTGCTGGTCCGTCGGACAACTTGAACGCCACGCGCATTCCGGTCTACCTCTCGCAAACCCCTGCAGGCACCTCTGTCAAAAACATGGCTCACTACGCTCAAGGCATCCGCGACGACACCTTCGCGTCGTACGACTACGGCTGCAGCTGCGTTCGTCTCCTGGGCATCAACCTCTGCTCGTCGCTCATCTGCAAGAACAAGGCCGTGTACGGCAGCTTCGACCCACCTGCCTACCCTGTTGGCAACATGGTGTACCCGCGCACGGGCTTCTACATCGGTGCCACCGACACGTTCGCAACGTCTGCCGACATAGCGCAGATCCGGTCGGGACTGCCCAGCGGCACCATTGTGCACGAGAAGACCACCGCAGCCTTCTCGCACCTGGACTTCACCTGGGCCCAGAACGCAAACGAACTCGTGTACCAGGACTTGCTTGCCCAGCTCAAGCAGTACGCTGGCCAAGCCTACTGAAAAAATGCAAGTGGTAAGTTGAAGTTGGTCAAGAATGTCAAAAGCAAATAGTAAGTTGAAGTTCATCAAAATATCAAAAATGATCGTTCGTGTCAAAAATGGTCGTTCATGTCAAAATGATAATTCGTGTCTCATTGGTGTCAAAAATGCCATTCGAGTAAAATACATTTCGACAGTCTGGTTTTGTATATTATAATACTACATTTTAGTATTATAATATACAAAACCAGGCTGTCGAAAATGTTTTTTTTTAAACATTTTAAAATACAACCGTAGTAGTATAAGGATTAGGATTTAGCGTGTCGAAAATATGCCGCGCAAGGCGTCGAACGAGAGCCGCCGCGCGCAGGTCGCCGAGGCGCTGGCACTGGTCGTGGCCACCGGCTGGGCCACGCACCTCGTCCAGAAGGAGGAGGAGACGGCGGGCGCTGGGCTTCAGGCCGAGCAGCAGCTGCTACAGGCCGCCACCATGTCGCACGTGCTTCTCGTGCTGCATATCCTGGGCTTCTGCGCCGTGGTGCGGTCCATTTTCAGACCGCGGGCTCTGTCCAAAACGCTGCGTCAAAATTCCAGGTGCAGTACATGTATACCCATTTTTGACAGTCATTGTCAATGAGGACTCGTAAAATAATATATTTATTTATGTATTGTGTGAACTGCAGACAGGAGCGCGACGCCGGCCTCGTGGTGGGCTGCGTGCTGCCGCCTCTGGTGCTGCTGAGTCGCCTGTTGGCGGAGATCTACCAGGACCAAGTTTTCTCCAGCGCCACTTTCTTCTACGCGTGGACCAGCGTCTCCGTCGGCGTGAGCGCACTGCTCAAGGTCGCGGTCTTCGGGTCCGTCACGTCGCTCAGCGTCAATATCCTCGTGGATGCGGTCCTGCTGCCGGCGGCGTTCGGGCTGCTGAGTCCCGTTGAGGCGGAGTGGAGGTTCTTGCTGGCGACGGGCGGGCGGGTTTTCGTGACGACGGCGCTGGCTGCGGGCTTCAAGCTGCTGCCTCGGTCGTTCACGGTGGGTGAAGCTCTGCTCGTCGCGCAAGGCGTCGGCTTATGCGCCTACGACCTCGTGCTGTCTACGGCCAACCGGGTGCGTTTTCGTTGGTGTTGTGCGCAGTGACTGTAGCTGACGAGGCCTGCTAACGGAGGTTTTGATTTTGCTGACGGTGCCGAGTAGCTGAATGAATACGACGTCATCGACCTGCCGCCGAATGTGCTTCACCCCTGGCTGCTCTTCGACGTGGACCGGCCGGACTACGTGTTGGCACTACAAGTCGGAATGCTGGGGTCGCTGCTGGTGTGCATCGCGTTGACCCCGCTGCTGCGATTATATGGAGCGCCGTCGCCGACCACGGTTGCCCACACATTACCCTTCAAAGGAACCGTGGGGTTTGTGCTCACGGCGTCGATGGTCGCGGGCGGAATGGTGTATCCGTGGAGTGGTTTCTTGCTGCAGACATGGAACCCGTTTGGCTGGCTGCTCGACTTCCTCTCAGAGTCGCGCAGTTTGCCGTCATTTCTGCCACCGCGATTCGCACTAATGGGCTACTGGGCGACGTGCTTGGCCGTGCTCGTCCCATTCTTCGCATTCATCGCCGATCGCTTTGCGCTGCGCAACATTGTCGCGCGGAAGCTGTTTCATCTATTGGTGGTGCTCATGTTGGGCCCGGCATCGCTTTTCGACGCACCCATGCTGGCATTAAGCTACGGTGTGGCGCTTGGCGTCTTCTTCCTCGTGGAATGTATACGAGCGCTGGCGCTGCCGCCGTTTGGCCGATCCATCGCTGAGTTCATGCGGTCGTTCATCGATCACCGTGAGGCCGGACAAATCATCTTGACCCATTCGTATCTGCTTCTTGGCTGCGCGCTGCCGCTGTGGCTTGTGCCTTCAGTGAGCGAACCCTCTGCTCTCGTAATGAACGCTGGGGTTCTGGCGTTAGGCGTGGGTGACGCAATGGGAGCTGTGGTGGGTTCGAGTGTTGGCCGGCACAAAGTGTTCGGCGGCAAGACGCTGGAAGGGTCTGCTGCGGTGTTCCTTTCGATATTAATCGCTTCGATTCCACTTCACGATTACCATACCCGGGCTTATGTTCACGGGGAATACATCCAGGTACGGCTTGACCGACAACGACTTGTGCAAACATCCTGAGTGCTGAAAGCAAAACCGAAGGTGATAAAGTGTTTTTCGTTCTGACAGTTGGTATTGTGTGCTTGCTATGTATGCGCGGTAGTTCGTGCTACTCACCTTTGCGGTCTTTTTGACGAGCGTGCTGGAGGCTGCAACGGCACAGATTGACAATTTGGTGCTTCCGCTCTTCTTTTACGCGGCATGCAACCTGGTAAACTGCCATCGCCAGTAATGCAAAACAGGTCAGAAAGCGAATGAGGTTGCGTCACCCGAACTATGTTATTTTGCGTCTTGAGCAGCAAACAGAGCACTTAGTCAAAAGTAAGCGAGTTGAGCGCGAACTCCTGACCGTCCATTGCTTGAACTATCGTGTCCATGGAGCCAGCATACGAAATACGTAGCCCATAAGGCTCACCCATGTCGGAACCGGGGGCCACAGCTACACCGGTCTTTCGGATCAAGTACTCGCAGAAATCGTTGACGTTGTGGAGAATCTCGCTCTTATCAGCCGGATAAGCCTTCTTACCTTTGAAATACAACGACAAGTCCATGAAGACGTAGAAGGCCGCTGTCGGGTATGCGAAGCGCAAGTTAGGAATTGCTTGGAGGCGCTTCAGGATGCACTGTCGCTTCAGGTCAAGTCCATAGAGGTCATCAGTAATGCGAACCTCACCCCGCTCGATTGTTTCCAACTCCAGTTTCATGGCTTCGATCGCCATGATCTGGGCGACGCTGTTGGCACACGATGTCGTTTGACCTTGCATGAGTGGCACGGTTCAATGAAGTGTTTGGGACCCGCCATGTAGCCAACACGCTGACCAGTCATTGCAAACGCCTTGGAGAAGCCGTTGATGAGGATTGTACGCTCGTGCATACCCAGAAGCGAGGCGAAGCTGACGTGTTTGCGCTCTGCCGCACCCTCATCCTGGAAAACCAGTTGCTCGTAAATTTCGTCCGAGACAACAACAATGTGCTGGAACTGCAGTTTGCGGAGAACAGCGGCGATTTTCTCCAAGTGTTCAGGGCTGTGAAGCGTACCGGCCGGATTACTGGGATTGCACAGGATCATTATCTTCGTCTTGGGGTTCGCAGTCAGTGTTTTCTCCAGATCGGGTTGATGAGGTAGTCCTCCTCCAGCTTGTTTCGTAGCCGAACAAGGCCGGCCTTCACTTGCGTGACAATGCCCTCATAGTTGCCCCAGTACGGCGATGGCAGCAAAATCTTGTATCCTGGGCGGCAGATGGCAAGCATCGCGTTGTAGAGTGCTTGTTGGGCACCGCTACAGACCTGAACTTCGGTCTCGGGGTCGTAGCTGACCCCTTTCGCGCGCTGAAGATACGTGACGATGATCTCACGAAGTCCAGCCATGCCGCGCATATCGCAGTACTTGGTTTTGCCCTGTTTAAGAGCTCTGATGCCGGCCTCCATAGCAACTTTCGGGGGTGGGAAGTCAGGCTCACCCACGCACAGCGAGTGAACGGGTTTGCCTGAGGCCTCCATCCCCTTAGTCACTCCGAAGATTGAAATGGTCTTCGCGATAGTGGTGTTATCGAACACTGGGCTCAACGGATACTTCTGCGCCATGGTCAGCTCCTGCGGAACAGCATCAGGAACACCGTTCGTCGACTCCAACGCACCGCTCGAGTAGCACCCAAGTACACAGACGTACGAGCACATCGCCCTCAGCGCGGCAATCGCCTCCACCGCCTTCGCCTCGCTCTGACGGGCCTTCATGTCCGCGTAGAAGATGAACTCGGCCTTGCCGGCGCTCGGGTGCGCGCTGCTCCAAGGCCTGCTCTCGACCTTGCTCAAGTCGATATCGCGCGACGCGAAGAGACCGAGCGCGCGGTGCAGCTGGCCGTGCGCGTTGCCCGACGCGAACGCGAAGGCGATCGACGTCTTGCACTGGCGGGTCTTGGGCGAGGGCTCCGCGGACGTTTTGGCCACCATCCAGAACCTCCCGTCGGACGTCTTGGTCGGACGCTGGCACTCGCCCACGATAGCCAGGTTGTACTTGAGCAGGAGGTCGTAGGTGTCGTAGCAGGTTCCGCGCGTGGTCGAGTCTACGGGCAGTACGGCGAAGTGCGCGTCGTCCTTCTTGACGGCGACGACGGCGTCCTCGAGCGTGTTGTACTGGACGGGTTCGAACTCGTCGACGGTGGTTAGCCATTGCGCCGTGGCCTTCTTGGCACCGACAAGCGCTGAATTTTCGTGGAAAGCAATACGAGTAGTGCTTTCGACCGGCATGATGTAAGTGGTTTTCGGATCTTCAGGTGCAAGGTTTGTTGGAAAATGATGCTCGACTGGCACCTTTGCCATGCTAGTGCAGTCATCTTGATCGCGTGCGTTCTTCCTGTAACGCCATCACTAACACGGAATGGTGCAAAGACGACCCGTTCAGTAGTTGAATGGAGTTCATCACAACGAGGTTTGGTTGTATATGGCTCATCAAAACACCGTGTTTGATGGGAGCCTTCAGGAAAACTGGATCTCAACCCGCAGCGGGAAACCGCGGTCACAGTACTGTAGATGCAGCGTGGGTCACCACAACACGAGACAACACATTTTTAACCTATATAGATCACGTACGCATTGCTAATTGCTAAAGAAAGTGGCAAAGGCAGAACAAAAAATTCTTGATAAACAAATTCACCACCAAATAAGGATCAGTATCAAGAATTGCACCGTGTTCGAATCCGCACGCTTGAATTGTCTGTCACCTCTTGTTTCGCCAAGTTCATTTCTGTAGTTGCATTATCGAGGTTTTCATACTTCGACAATGGTTGAATCTGCTGGTGTGATTCGTTTAACGTTTGAAGCTTGTTTGCTTGAAATTTGTGCTTCCTCCCCAATTACTCAAACGTCAACGATTTGAGAGCCATCTCCAGACCATCCATCGCGTGCACCATCGTGTCCATCGGACCAGCATACGAAATGCGTAGACCGAGAGGCTCCCCCATGTCAGACCCAGGACCCACAGCCACGCCCGTCTTCCGGATAAGATAGTCACAGAAATCGTCGACATTGAGAAGAACCTCGCTCTTCTCAGACGTGTAGGCCTTCTTCTTGTCGAAGTACAGGGCCAAGTCGATGAAGATGTAGAAAGAAGACGTCGGGTACGCGAAGCGGACGTTAGGCATCGCGCTGAGACGCTTGACGACGTATTGGCGCTTCAAGTCCAGCTCATGCAGGTCTTTTGAAATGCGAACTTCACTTCGTTCGATTGTCTCCAGCTCCAACTTCATCGCTTCGATGGCCATCACTTGGCCGACACTGTTGGCGCACGACGTCGTCTGGCCCTGCATTAACTGGCAAGGTTCGATGAAGTGCTTGGGGCCAGCCATGTAGCCAATTCGCAAGCCGGTCATAGCGTATGCCTTAGAAAAACCGTTGATCAGGATCGTGCGCTCGTACATGCCTGGAATCGTTGCGAAGTTCTTGCACACACGCTCGGGGACGCCTTCATCCTGGTAGACGAGCTGTTCATAGATTTCGTCAGAGATGACGACGACGTGCTGAAACTGGGGCTTGCGTAGGACTGCTGCAATTTCTTCCAGGTGCTCCGGCGAGTGCAACGTACCAGCAGGGTTGCTTGGGTTACACAGGATGAGGATCTTCGTTTCCGGGTTCGCGGTTAGCGTTTTCTCGAGCTCGACGGGGTTAATGAGGTAATCTTCCTCAAGCTTGTTACGCAGAGGAATTAGCCCAGCCTTGACCTGCGTGATGATACCCTCGTAGTTGCCCCAGTAAGGCGACGGCAGGACGACCTTGTCACCTGGGCGGCAAATGGCGAGGATCACGTTATACAGCGCCTGCTGAGCACCACTGCAGATCTGGACTTCAGTAGCTGGATCATACTTGACGCCCTTCGTGACATTCAGGTACTTGGTGATCAGCTCGCGGAGCTCGACCATGCCACGCATATCGCAGTACTTGGTCTGGCCTTGCTGCAGAGCCTTAACACCAGCCTCAAGAACACTTTTTGGGGGCGGGAAGTCAGGCTCACCGACACAGAGCGAGTACACAGGCATTCTTTCGGCCTCCAATTGCTTCGTTTTGCCAAAAATGGTGATAGTCTTTGCAATCGTAGTGTTTTCAAACACTGGGTTCAGCGGATACATTTGAACCGCGGTCGATTTCGAAACAGGAGCACTGCTTTCTTCATGGGCCAGCCCACCACGACTGTCAGCGTAGCTTCCCAGCACGCAGACGTACGAGCACATCGCCCTCAGCGCGGCAATCGCCTCCACCGCCTTCGCCTCGCTCTGACGGGCCTTCATGTCCGCGTAGAAGATGAACTCGGCCTTGCCGGCGCTCGGGTGCGCGCTGCTCCAAGGCCTGCTCTCGACCTTGCTCAAGTCGATATCGCGCGACGCAAAGAGACCGAGCGCGCGGTGCAGCTGGCCGTGCGCGTTGCCCGACGCGAACGCGAAGGCGATCGACGTCTTGCACTGGCGGGTCTTGGGCGAGGGCTCCGCGGACGTTTTGGCCACCATCCAGAACCTCCCGTCGGACGTCTTGGTCGGACGCTGGCACTCGCCCACGATAGCCAGGTTGTACTTGAGCAGGAGGTCGTAGGTGTCGTAGCAGGTTCCGCGCGTGGTCGAGTCTACGGGCAGGACGGCGAAGTGCGCGTCGTCCTTCTTGACGGCGACGACGGCGTCCTCGAGCGTAGCGTAGCTGATGGTCTTGGGCTCGCCGGTAGCGGACAGCAGTTGTGCTGCTGCGTCCTTGACACCGGGGTAGTAGGTTGCATCTTCGTGGTAGGCCACGCGCGTTGACGCCCCGACAGCCATGTTGATGCAAAATCAGAAGCTTGCAGTGGTTAACTTGTTGCTCTCCGGGCGAATCCGAGAATGAGCAAAGGAGGCCATGGCGATCTTGCACCACTTTTCCGTGTTGAAGGGAAGATGGAGACGACTTCGTCATGCGGTCGTGATTGGCTAAGACAGATGGCTACATTTTGGCTAGTCGCCTTCAAGTCAAGCGAGTGCTTGCAAGGATACATGAACATGTATATTATCTGTGGCGGTAACTCTAGACACGGAAGCCTGCTGCGTGCAGCAGGTCGACGCGCTTTTCCGCCAGCGCCTTCTGGATGGGGAACACGTTGGTCAATCCCCGCTCGCGAGCCTCGTCCAGCGCCTGCTGGGCCACCACCTTGAAGCGCTCGTTCTCGTACTCGAGTGCGCGCCGGGCATCCTGGTCGTCCTGCAGTCGGGCGGACCGCTCGTCCGCGATCGTCTTGCACCTTGCGTCCGCCTGCTGCTTCTGCTCCACCGCGAGACGCAGATCTTCCAGCCGCCGCTCCTGCTCCTCCTGCTTGACTTGCATCTCGATCCGTCTGCCGAACTGCTCCCACTGAATGACCGACTCGAGCGCTTCCTCGGCCGCCAGCTCCTTCTCACGCTGCTTGCAATCGAGCTGGTGGCGCCTACTGCGCGCGATCGCCTCCTTCTCAGCAGCACGGCGGTCAGCCCGCTCTTTGAACACCTTGTCTTCCTTCGCGCGCACTTCCTTGCTCTGATTTTGCAGACGCTCCTCGTTCTTCTGCTCCAGCTTCACCAGGTTGTTCGTGGCGAGGTCGATCATGCGCTGTTTGCGAGCTTGTGCGTTCTCCTTCTTTTGACGCTGAAGGTTGATGCGCTTGGCATCGCGTAGCTGCTTCTTGCGCTCTTCCTCCTCGCGCTTCACATCCTCAAGGCGCTCCTTCTCCTTGAGCATTTCTCGGTGGGCGCGCAGTCTTTGATTTGCTAGCTGCGCTTCCTCGCTAGCCTGCTTCAGACGCAGTTTCCGCTGACGCTCCTTCTCCATTTCATCCAGGTATTCCTGCTCTGCCTGTTGCTTCATCCGCTCGCCATCCATTTTTTCCTGTGTTGCGTTGATAGACCAACTTAGTGGTGTTACAAGGATAGATACAACGAGTATGCGGAGAGCTTACCTCTCGAAGCTCGTTGATGTAGCGCTGTTTGTACTCCTCGAGTTGCCCCTTCTGGATAGCTGCTAGTCTAGCGTTATCGTCCTGATTCTTCTTCCTCAGGCGTCGTTCTTCTTCCTCGCCTTCGAGAACCTTGGCAAGCACTTGCCTGTCGTACAGGTAATTAGTCAAGTCGTCTTGATCCTTGAGCATTTGTTTCTCTTCTAGCTGAAGCGTTCGGTGCTGTCGTAGCAAAATGTGAGCGCCGTGAGCATTATAGTGAGGAAGTGCATCAAGTGAAAAGCACTCACATGAACCACGTCGGCCAGAAGTTGCTTGCTGCGCAGAGTTTTCATGCGGTCGGTCTGCTCATAGAGCAGTCTATTGGCGCGCTCGATCTGCTTAGTCTGCGCATCGCGTTGCAGCCGCATCTCCTCCTCATCGATCTTCTTCCGCTCCTCTTCCAGACGTTCCTCCTTGTCCTTCTTCCAGCGGTCTTTCTTCTTGCGCATGGCCTCCAGCGTGTTCGGCCACGTGGCTGTGCGCTGCTCGGATTTGAGCTTGATAGCTTGGCGTCTCGCCTCGCGGTCGCTCTGCACTGGAGGCGACACACTTGCCCTCATCCGCTCCAGCTCATCGGCGCTCAAGGTCGTCGGGTGCGGCATATCGACAGCACTGGGTAGCTGTATCGCACACTACGCTTATATCCTTCCTTTAGGAAATCAATTCCCCGACGCAATGTGTTTGCCTGCTTCGATGCCAAGGCGGGTAGTTGTCCGCGAAAATAGATGCAACAACGCATGCATCAAGCTACTTCTAACTAAAATTGGCAAGCATGCGAACGTGTATTTTTCCGCACCTGCAGTTGATTCTTACCGCAAGCAATGCTTCAAGGGTATCACCAACAATGACATTGCCCACGAACGGTCATGCTGTGGACGAATCTGCAGAGCAGTCGAGCTGATTCATTCCTCATTCAATGGAATCTTTCGCGCCAACCCAAGCCATATTGGCGGCAGACCCCTTTGCAGTCCTCTAGAGCGTGTAGCCACACGAACGCCCCAGGAACAGCTCCGCGGCGCATTGCTTTACATTGCGCTGAATGACCTGACGCTAGTCATCTAAACGGGTGTTTGGAAAGCTGCAGCAGCCTCTGCGCGCTGTGATTGGCTACCTTGGATGGTACACTCCCATTGGTCGAGAACTGCAGGACGGAAGTCGACGTGGAACCGCTCGGATACAGTTAAAAATGGTGCGCCTTTTATTACACTCCGCGACAGGGGTGCCGTAACTCACCCGGTTTTAGGAGTCAGCGGGTGCTATTTAGATATGTGAGAGACCGCATTAGTGTGCAAACGCGAGCAAATTTGCAGCTCTTGGGGTGGTCACTATACATCGTGGAAGTTTTGCCACCGCGTCAGATTAGATCGGCCAGTCTATACTATACGAAAACCAAGTATGAAATAGTGATAGTGGATTGTGAGCGATTAGTAGGAGTTGTTCAGAAACGGAAGTTCGTCCGCCAAGCAACATGCGCGCTCACTTAGCAAGATGCCCGCCACGAAGCAGCTCTCGCACACCAAGAAACTGCAACCCGTCAAGAAGAAACCCCGGTTGACGGAGCGTGAGCGGGGCATAATTGAAAGTTTCCACCAGGCTGGTGTTAGTGCTCTCGACATCGCCCGGATGGCAACTCGCAGCAGAGACACTGTGGGTCGTGTCATCTTGCACGCCTCTCCCGGTGTCAAGGGCAAAGTGTTCTCCATCTTGATGTACACCAGCCATTCCATCCACACCAGGGTGCGCTGGATGGCGCGCACCGAGATGGAGAACTTCAGCTCAACCTTGAGCTACGACGCCGAGAGCTCACCCTTGGTCGCTGTGTGTACGAGACTTCTTATCTCGCAGTCCGTGAGTGCTGGGCAGGGTCTGGACCCGACGACATGCTGACGCGCAAGGCATGGGTGAGCGCTATGTTGCTGCGGAAAGACGCAGGGTCCATCTGGGGCTCCATCATCCTCTTGGCTGTAAACAAAATGGAACCTAGATGGATCCGACGGCTTCCCGCACTACTGGAGAGATACGGGGAAGTCGCCTCGCAAGACCAAGAGGCGACAAGCAGGAGATGGGTCCGCCATGGTGTGGGAAGCGTTCAGCTCGTTCGGTAAGTCGCCGCTGGTGGTGCTTACGGGGGGGGGCAGAACTCAGACGACTACGTGTATACCGTGTCTGAAAATCTCTTCCCCTCTGTTCACCTACACTGCGGGCTAGATTCTATCTAACAGCAAGCGCCCACACATCAAAGCGAACAAAAGAATTATTCGGAGCAGGACATTAACATACTGGACTGGCCGTCCAAGTCTCCATATTTATATTCAATAGAGAATTATGGACGATAATGAGTAGGAAGATGGAAAATTAGTATGATGACGTGCTTCAGTTGAAGGCGGTGCTCTTTGAGACTTGAAATTCTATTCCTACTGCCTTTCTTGTCGAGCTTATCGAGTCAATGCCGGATAGGTGTGTGGTGTTTCTCGACAAGAAAGGCAGCAAGGCACAAAACTGAAAAAAACAATCACTCACTTGTACTTGGCTTTTGTATAGTATAGACTGGCCGATCTAATCTGACGCGATGGCAGAACGATGTATAGTGGCCACCCCAAGAGCTGCAAATTTGCTCGCGTTAGCACAAACCCCGGTTTACTACTAATACGGTCTCGAACATATATAAATAGCACTCGCTAACACCTAAAATTGGGTGAGTCACGACCACCAACGTGGGCGGTCGATCGAACGTGTCGCGGAGTGTATATGATTGCGGTACCACATGGTCTTCGCGACTGCGTCCCTGAAAAAGAGTGTGGACTGGTTTTAGGGTCGACCGCAACAACAACCGATTGTAAATGTCGGCTCGACCATCTCTCCAGTCGGCGTGCATGGTGTGGTGTAGCGGGATCACCAAAATCTGGGAGATCTCTGGATCCAACTTCCCAAAAGCGCCCGGACACTGACTAACGGAGGGGCCCCCCGATGATCCGTGATCTGTACTGAACTTATCACCTTGGGTTATCGTCGGTAGGGCTGGATCTGAGCTCCTCTGGTGTCTCCCGAATATACCAAGCGGTGGAGAAGGAATATTTTGGCGAGACGCGGGGATCCGGTGGAGCAGCTTACTCTGCTTACGGTAGATACTCCAGATCCAATAACCGTGTACTTGGATCTAGCAGCCTGAATCTGGATCCGGCTGTAGAGTTGCCATCTGCGTGTTGTGGCACCTTTCCTTGACTTTGTAGATCTTCCTGTATCGTACTTGCCGTCTCCTACGACGTGATCTTGGTTACGAGAGTCGAAGGGATCCGTCGACCAAGTCGAGAATTCTGGTGGATCTGGGTTTAGGCTTAGGATGGATCACTAGGAGGTTGGATATCGCCAATGTATTATCCATAATTGACAACACTAGATCTCCTATCAATAACCTCTCTACACCGTGAAGGGCCAGTGTAGTTCCCGTTTCCAGGTGAGAGACGGGGGCCTTGCAATGTCCAAAGCAAATTCGAGTATATTTACCGTTTAAGTTCGTACCTATCTAAAAAAAAGCCCTATCATCCCTATGTATTCTATCTTCCCACAAGTATCTACTATCTCTACCTGACCCGTCTATTTTCCCTGCGTGTCCCTTGGTTACTCCCACCAAGGCACAGTCTTATATTCCTGGCTTAATCTCATATCCAGGAATCAGGTTGGATCCAGGAATCACCTGAGTCTGGATTCACATCCAGATCCACTGGATCTAGCCTTCTCGTATCCCGCATTGCCTTTAGGGTTCCTTGAATGTCATTTCCACACACTCCATGTATCTCTTCGTGTTCTCCGTAGCCCAGATCCACCCACCATAGAGTCGCGCTCGTATCATTTGGATCTGGGCCCAGGGCCTGCAATCCGTGACCATTCTCTCAACATCTCCAAAATCTTGGATTCTGCTCACCACAATAGTAACCGCGCTCGGTCGGGCATGAAACCGCAGTGGACCCGCGAAAACAGGGTGGTGTCAGGCCGCGACACTGTCCGACTCCGACCAGAATGGCGTGCTATACGTGCTAGTATCACAGCCCCGCGATGCTCATTTCCAAGTATGCCGCGCGGACAAAACAAAGTCGACCAGTGCATGATATGTGGGGGCGATGGCGCGTTCAGCAAGGTGGAGTATCACGACATGGACGTATGGGTGCCTATGGAGGACATCGCCATGTGGCTGCGACAGCCGCGCCAGAAGATCTTCCCGAACCAGCGCGTCGTCATTGACTACGTATTCACGGCGTCTAATGGCACAATGGGCAGCACGTGGTTCGCATGAACCCCGATGACTGCACAATTGCACAACGCCCAAGCGACGACACTATGTACCAGAGAAGCAACAATAACCGCCACGATGTCCCTGGAGCCGGTGTTCGTGTTCGTCGCGGAGCCCGGCAGCGATCTCGACAAAGCTTAAGATCCTTGTTGCCCAACCAGAATTGTCAATGAGTGCGCGGGGATGTGGAAAAAGACAGAGACCCGGGGGACGTGTGCTATTCCCCCCCCCTGTCGGAGCCAGGCAACATGACTGGTTGTCTAAATCGACAGACTTGAGCCCCCCCCCCCCCCTCCACACACACACCACCACCACCACCACCACCACGACAGGCATAAGGGCGACAAGCGCGAATTGCTCAGATCTACCCCTCGTCAACTTGCTTTGTTTCGCGACCAACTAAACAACGTTGAAAGGGTGGTGGCGGGTATGGGAAGTATGCTCGAGAGCGACACCACAGTTATTGTGCAACAGATGGCTGTTTAGCTGAAGTCGGATACTTGCGATGCGAATTCATTCAGCAACAGATTGTGCCTCTTTGACTCCGTCGCGTAGAAGAGCTACTATCCGTCTATGACATATTTCTGGCCGTTTCTTATTTCCGGTCGAGGCAACGCTGTATTAAGGGACGATTTTTACATCGATCTAACAGAATCAATATTGCTAATTATGCCAAATTTTCACAGCCTGTTAACACGAATGCCACCTATCGTTTAGTGTGTCGCCCGCGTATTTTCACCAAATATTGTCTTCGCTAGGTTGAACAGCATTTTTGGACTCGGGCGTCGCAGGCTGGTGACCGGGTGGTGACCAGGCGGGGGCACATAACAGGGTGGCTTTATCTGCCGCTGTCATGACCTAAATGGCAAGGCCTTGCTCGACGTTCTGAAAGTCCATCGGCGTCAAAATCATGTCATTGACCTTCCCCAGTCCTCTGGTATCCGTCAATGTGGAAGCACCTATTTATAGAGGCATTTGTATGGGGGGCTCGATTTGACTTGGTTTTGTATAGACCCAGGTGACTGGCAATAATATTTCCTTGAGATGTACTTATTTAAGGCATGGCAATGCCAAACTTTGCTATCCGTGATTGCATATGTGCCTTAAATAAGTACATTTCATTTAACGTCCAGATTTGGGCCCATCTCCTCTTCGGAGACCTCGAGACTCGCTTTCCAAACACTCGTGTTTAGATGACTAGCGTCCGCCTGTGATAGGAAGATCACCATGGCCTCACTCCGGAATTCGCTTCAACACCAGCAAGTCCACCACAACACCACTCGCCCCAACTCACAAGCATGACTGTGGGATCGTTGACGCGGGTGGCCTACCACGAAGATGCAACCTACTACCCCGGTGTCAAGGACGCAGCAGCACAACTGCTGTCCGCTATCGGCGAGCCCAAGACCATCAGCTACGCCACGCTCGAGGACGCCGTCGTCGCCGTCAAGAAGGACGACGCGCACTTCGCCGTCCTGCCCGTAGACTCGACCACGCGTGGAACCTGCTACGACACCTATGACCTCCTGCTCAAGTACAACCTGGCTATCGTGGGCGAGTGCCAGCGTCCGACCAAGACGTCCGACGGGAGGTTCTGGATGGTGGCCAAAACGTCCGCGGAGCCCTTGCCCAAGACCCGCCAGTGCAAGACGTCGATCGCCTTCGCGTTCGCGTCGGGCAACGCGCACGGCCAGCTGCACCGCGCGCTCGGTCTCTTCGCGTTGCGCGATATCGACTTGAGCAAGGTCGAGAGCAGGCCTTGGAGCAGCGCGCACCCGAGCGCCGGCAAGGCCGAGTTCATCTTCTACGCGGACATGAAGGCCCGTCAGAGCGAGGCGAAGGCGGTGGAGGCGATTGCCGCGCTGAGGGCGATGTGCTCGTACGTCTGTGTGCTTGGGTGCTACTCGAGCGGTGCGTTGGAGTCGACAAACGGTGTTCCTGATGCTGTTCCGAAGGAGCTGACCATGGCGCAGAAGTATCCGTTGAGCCCAGTGTTCGACACCACCAAAATTGCCAAGACGCTGGCAGTGTTTGGCGTCACCAAGCAAATGGAAGCTGAGGGCAAATCGGTCTACTCACTGTGTGTGGGCGAGCCGGACTTCCAGCCGCCAAAGCGAGTGCTGGAGGCTGGTATCAGAGCTATCCAGGAGGGCAAGACCAAGTACTGCGATATGCGCGGCATGGCCGGACTTCGTGAGATCATTGTCAAGTATCTCCAGCGAGCCAAGGGTGTAACCTACGCCCCCACTGAGATCCAAGTCTGCGGCGGCGCTCAGCAGGCCATTTACAATATGGTTCTTGCGATTCTGCGTCCGGGTGACAAGGTGTTGCTGCCGTCACCGTACTGGGGGAGTTACGAGGGCATTATTGCGCAGGCCAAGACCCAGCTTGTGCAACTGCGGAACACACTGGAAGATGAATACTTGATTAACCCGGTGAAGCTGGAGGAGGCGTTGACTGCGAACCCGGAGATCAGAATTCTCATTCTGTGCAACCCGAGCAACCCGGCTGGTACGCTTCACAGTCCTGATCAACTGGAGAAAATTGCTGCTGTTCTTCGCAAGCCACAGTTCCGTCACGTCGTAGTGATCTCAGACGAAATTTATGAGCAAGTCGTCTACCAGGACGAAGACGCCCCCAAGCGTGTTTGCAAGAGCTTCGCCGCCCTACCGGACATGTTTGAGCGCACTATCATAATCAACGGATTCTCCAAGGCGTACGCAATGACCGGCTTGCGAATTGGCTACATGGCTGGCCCGAAGCACTTCATCGAGCCCTGCTATATCATGCAAGGCCAATTGACTTCCTGCGCCAACAGTGTCGGCCAAGTGATGGCCATCGAAGCTATGCAGATGGAGTTGGAGGCTATGGAACGGGGAGAGCTCCGCATCGCCGAGGATCTCCATGGGCTTGACTCGAAACGTCAATACGTTGCCAAGCGCCTCCGCGCGATGCCCAACGTGCGCTTCGCGTACCCGACGTCTTCGTTCTACGTGTTCGTGGATCTTGGGCTGCTTTTCGAGGGCAAGACGGCTTACACCGCTGACAAGAGTGATGTCCTTCACAATGTCGATGATTTCTGCGACTACCTCATCCGCAAGCATGGTGTAGCGGTGGGTCCTGGCTCCGATATGGGTGAGCCTCACGGACTGCGCATTTCGTATGCTGGTTCCATGGACACAATGGTGCACTCGATGGATGGCATGGAGCGCGCACTCAGCTCGCTGACGTTTGAGTGACGGGCTTATCTGCTTCGTAGTACTAATCGTTAAACGCCCAGCATAATAGCACTTGAAATCTCTTGGACTTAAGAATTTGCTTTTGCGAATGTGTCCTGGATTGCACAACTACGTAAACCACGGCCGCAATAACCATCATTCGATTAATGAAAAAAGTTATCGACCCATGATCATCACGAAGAAGTTCTACGTTTGTAGACCCTCAGGAGACGACACTCTGCAGCGCAGTAACTTGTTGCTCAGCCAGACGAATACCCTCTCTCCGAAGATAGTTAACGATGGAGCTGACCCGCATTACTTGCAACTAAGTCCAGACAGAACATACAACATGCAACGAGGTAAGCCGGGAAGCTCAAAGAGAGAAAAAATCATAGACGACGCTATACGCACCCTCTCGAGGAAAATGATGCGCTTCAGCTCTTTGGATATGTTGAAAATCTCAGCTTTGTTGACATCGTCAATGATGTCGACCTCACTCTTCTCAATCGAATCGAGCAGAGGTTCAAGCTGGTCGCGTAGCAACTTTAGCATCAGAGTGAATGATTCATTCCGTGCAAAGTTTTCCCAGCGCTGAAGCTCGCTTGGCTGAACAACGTAGGGTTTGCCTACTTCTTGCTTTGTTCGCAAAAGAGCCTCTCGCCGCTTGTACTCGAGGTAACTCTTGTTAAACTGGGATCCGACCAAGGTAAGTGGCATAGCAGTATAACAGGCGCCAAAAATCATGGCGACGACGGCTACAAGCTTCCCCGAGCTCGTCACAGGCTCCATGTCACCGTAGCCAACTGTAGCTAGTGTCACGATGACAAACCAAAACGCCGAGAAGAAGTCGTCAAAGCTCGAAATTTCACCCTTGAAATTCACGAGAAAGCGCTTGCCAGGCAACGCACCCTCGAGTTCTGCCGGGTAAGTCATGTTATGGTCTCCAACAATACATTCTTGACCGTAAAAACATTCTGTTCCCTTCTCAAGCTCGAACATAATAAAAGATAGGATCGTGGTCACGACCATGAGCATGAAATACGGGATCGTAAGTCGCGCTGAAGTCTTTGAAATAGACTCCCAAAGCACCTTTGTGACCGGAATGCTTTGCTGGATCTTGAAAATGCGTGACAACCGCAGCAGACGCAAAAATGTGAGGAAGTCTTGGGATGCCGGAGTGATCACGTATATGGGCGTCACACTAGTGGAGAATCGCCGCCCTTCAAATACGAAAAATGGTATAAACGAAGCCATCTCGATGAACACGAGAGGGTTCTTGAAATACGTGCGGTAATCTTCGCATACAAACAGAGCAGCCGCGAATTCAAAGAGATAGGTAAGCGTGAATACGTACTCCATCGCCATGTATCCATTTCCAAACTCAAAGAAGGTCACGTGTAGGTTGTCGCATTCCCACTTCTTGCAAACGCTCAACTTTCTATAGCGGCTGACAAGATATGGATCCGTTCGGAATGGCAACACAAGGTCCAGTTGGTCTCGGTACGATGAATTGCTGCTGTTTAATGCATTCAGCAATACTTTACCAGATCCATCACACGAAAGCCGGTCATCGACTGTGCTGCTACCAAAATTTCCTGGGTATCCGTAGCAGGTTGAATCGACAAGTTTTTCGGCACTAGTGCAGCCAAAACGTAGCCTCACACTTGGGTCATCGACAGAGAAGCACCCTGGGTCGTTACCGCCGACGCGAATGTCCTGGACGTTTTCACAGTAGCGTTGAACTTTTCGCTCGCACAAGTACGTTTGCTCTCCATACGTCTGCAGGTCCGGCATGGTTTGGAAAACGACGATGATCATACTGAAGATGAGGCAGAATTTGACCCAACGCGAGATAACACGCCCCAGAAACGACGAGTCAGGTTCGACAATTGTCGTCCGTGCCCACTCGCGCCATGTTGGCGGTGCAACGACCTCCTGAGACTCGGCCACAATCATATCCCGAACCATGACCGCCAGCTCTTCGCACTTGAGAAAGCATAGTTCGGCGGTTTGCTTGAGGTCGTCGGTGATGTCGCGAAGATGGTGCAAATTAAACTCATGAGCCGTTGCTTCTGTGACAAGAGCCTGTGTGATAAGCGAAGCCTCTCCTGTAAGTGCCGCAAGACGCAAGTAGAGTTTGTTGGGCGCATTGTACTTCACGAGTATTTCGTGCTTCTGGTGAGCACGATTATCGCCCGTGGCTGCTGCGAGATCGATATTCACCGAAGTAGCGACGTGCGTTCCAGCTTGCAGCTGCTGGAACTTCTTCACGCTCTCTGCGTGTTGTTTCCAGGCGCGGTCGAACTCCGTTCCGATAATGGCGAGAGGCATGGACAAGAAGAGAGTTCCTGACATAATAATCATGACGGCGAAGCAGCGGCTAGCCACGTTGCCTTTCGTGGGCGTGATGTCTCCGTAGCCGATGGTCGCCACCGTGACCACCACAAAGTATCCCGTGGTAAGCAAGTCGGAGAAACCAGCCTTGTTGCGGTCGTAACTGGGGTCTACCATGTACATCACGACCGAGAAGAAGAGAACAATTTCCGTGAAGAAGATCAACGCCACGGAGATCGGAGCGACACTGGCGCGAATGGCTCGCAGCAAGATGTACGTTCCCGAGTGGTTGCGAGCGAGCTTAAAAATACGCAGCAGCCGACACAGCCGCATGATGACAAAGCTCTTCTCTTTGCCGAAGATCAAGTCCGTGTAGAACGGCACGATGGCAGCCACATCGAACCAGTTGAAGAAGTCGCGCAGGAATGGCTTCAGCCGGCGCTCTGTGAGATATTCATGCTCGCGCCATAGCGACGGCCAGATGATGAGGCGAATGAGCAGTTCTGGTGTGAAAATGACCGTGAAGACCAGGTCTGCGTCGTAGTAGCCGTTCTCGTTGGGAAGTTTCGGGTACTCTGGCTGGGAGCTGAGGTGGTTCGGGCCGTCCAGCGTCTGCAGAAACAGGATGAAGCAGCTCGTGAAGGCCGCGCATGCGATGAAGAAGCTATAGAGCGACGCCCCGCGCGACGAGTTGGGGTCCACCATGAATACGAAGATCTTCTCGAAGCGGCCGAGTGTCGTCGCGTGCTTGGTCGCGCCCACGCCCGCGCCTTTGATCATGGATTCGGCGTAGAACGCCGAGTTGACGAGCGCATCGAGCGACTCCTCCGCCGTGCTGAACGTCGGCGAGATGGCCGCGTACAGAGGCATCTCGGTGGCGGCAACAACGACCTAACAGGCAGCAACCGGTCTGTCGCGAGGAAGTGGGGGCTCCGAGGACCCGCTAAAGATGGCATGTGCAGCAGAGAAACCGCCGACAATCGGGTAGTTGCAAGCTGCAACGGCGGACTTGCACACGAACGGCATTGACACCAACGAAGCTGGCATGCCTTGTTGGCAATAGCAGCCAGCTCGCTGTGGTCGTTGGAAGGAATCGGTTGTCGGGGAACGCACGCCGGTCTAGTGGTTGAGGTTGCGTTGAAGTGCAGGGCTCAATCCCACTCGGTGATGGAGACCGCATCACCTGCAGCAGGCTACCACCGGCAGCGAGCAATCAGACCGCTTGGTTGAACAAGCAGCAGCGTTTGGCCATCGCCAGCGAGGGATTTGAGGAAGGACGCCGTGTCTGGTTGTCGACAGCAACTTGTGCTTTGCTGCCGCTTTGCTGCTGCAGCAGCTGTGACGCGGCAACGAGCGCCCTGTGTTTAACACCGCCCTCGACTGTCACGGATGAAGCTCAAGGCGCTCGCGAATCGCGGCAGCACCAAGGTCTCCATTACGAGGGCGTGTCATTGCGGGCTGATTGCCCACCTCCGCTCCGTGCTAGAGACGTGCGCCAAGTACGTGGTCGCCCGCATACATTTGCCAAGTCAACTTTTCGACGGGCTGCTCAAGTCTTTTTGAACTTCAAGACAAAAATTAATACCGCCGATAAATACTACTGTAGTACTACAGTCACGACTGTCAGATGTGGAGTCGATATCAGTAGCAACAGTATCATTAATGGCGAACGTCGAAGCAATAGTACTATTACTGGTATCACTTGCGAGGCTGATTCACCCGATCTGTCGTTAGCCCGCAGTGCGATTAAGCTCTTTTTTCGCTTTCTACAATATTTTCTCGTTTGAATTCTGACGATGCAGCAAATTTAAACCTCAGGCCTCCCAAACTTAATCGTTTAAACTTCCCACTACCAACCGCAATGGGCGGGAAAATGCGTCTGAAAAACATACCGCCTGATGCGGCGTACACTGAGACTGACTACTACTCTGTTGGAGGTGTGGAGCGAAAGTTATCGCCAGATTAGAGAACTGTTAATTCTTTTCCGGACCGAAGAAGTACCATATCAGATATAGTGCTCAGCATAGAATAGCTGTTATCATCGAAGCCGAACGCGCAGAACCTGCGTATTTGCCCTCCTTATCAAAGTTTGAAAGGTGGATGATATACAGTGTTACCTTTAGTACAGAGCTCGTCGCTGGACGCCTGTACACACAGCAAGGGCACACCTCTGAGAGGTCTAGCCGATAACCAGTGATTGAACCGCTCAGTTGCGTCCCCTTTGAAGACGTTTCCCATGTTGAACTTCCTGGATAATAGTAGGGGTACAGTGCCTTATCACTGATATCGCCGTTTTCTTAGTACCGTCAATGTTATTATTACCGCTCATAAATTAGTATTCATTCTAATGCTGGTAATGGTTTAACTGATATCACTGATTCTTGATTGAATCGAATCTGACGACGACACCCCATATTTGGGCTTCCGGTGCAGCGCCTGCATCTGCAAGGCCGCCATCAGACCTCGCGCGCGTGCAGGTAGCTCGAAAATTAGTTTTGGAGCGGTGTGCAAGTGGTGGGAGCCTAGGCCAGCACAGTGCTGCACTTCGGTGCTTTGTGCACGTCCAGTGGCGTATAGGCATTCCGAACCAATCCCATTTGCACAGTGCACACTATGATGCTGCCCCGAGCCCAGCATGTCGACATTCGCCATGGACACGCAGCGATGTCCATCCAGCGCGATTTCCATGATGGCGTAGTGGATGGAATTTCCATCCACTACACTATAGCTATAGACCCCCCCCCCCCTCGTCAGCCGCGGTGGGGTCACTCGTACAATCATAAAGGCCTTTGATTTGTTTGTGTGTTTGGGGGTGGGGGTGGGAGGGGGGGGGGGCTGTAGTATGTTTCATTGATACTTGTAGTTGATACAGTATCAACGTGGAGTACCTATAAAACCTGTGATTGTGCCCCCTCGCTTTAATAGTACCCCACCCAGAATTTTTAAGCAACTTTGGGTGGAGGCTTGCGATAGTGCCCCCTCCCTGTTTTAGTACCCCACCTTTGATTCAAATTATCATAATTACCATGACCGTAGACGTCATAAGCAAGAATCAACCTTGCCGTTCATCAACATCATCGGAGAGGGCTGATCTCTGAGCAACCACATCTCACTGGGCTACTATAGTGCCCCATGCCTTTCATAGTATTAATACCCCATCTGTAATAGTACATCATCGTAGCAGTGCCCCATGGGGCATAATCACATAGCCCATCACCTGTCAAACTCGCTCCACCGACCTTGACAGGGGGTATCCTGTTCACAAGCTCATTCCGCCAAACTTCGTCACGAGCTCACTCCGCAATTCGTCTTCGTGCCGGCAGAGCGCCTCGAAGCCCTCGCTTCCCTCACTTCCCCGCTCGTTCCACGCCGCCGAGAGCCAACAACCAACTCTCCTAACACATCAGCCAGTCACAGAGACACACCATGAAGGGCGAGGTGAAGGTGGCGTACCAGGGCATGCCCGGCGCGTACTCGGAGAAGGCGACGCGGCAGCTGCTGGGCTCGTCCGCCAACGTGGTGGCCGTGGGCTACCCGTCCTTCGACGAGGCGTTCCAGGCCGTGCAGCGCGAGGACGCCGACCTGGGCGTGCTGCCCATCGAGAACTCGCTGGGCGGCAGCATCCACGCCAACTACGACCTGCTGCTCAAGTTCGGGCTCAACATCGTGGGCGAGTACGACCTGCGCGTGGAGCACTCGCTGCTGGCGCTGCCGGGCGTGCACAAGAGCGACATCAAGACGGTCATCAGCCACCCGCAGGCGCTCGCGCAGTGCGCGCACACCATCGCGTCCATGGGCGCCAAGCCGCGCGCCGAGTACGACACGGCCGGCAGCGCCAAGATGCTGGCCGACCACCAGTGGCGCGACACGGCCGCCGTGGCCAGCGACCTGGCCGCCGAGTACTACGGGCTGCAGGTGCTGCAGCGCAACGTGGAGGACGACGCCGGCAACTTCACGCGCTTCCTGCTGCTGAGCAAGAGGCAGGACCTGGGGCTCGACGCCAAGCCCGACACGGAGTTCAAGACGTCGCTCGTCTTCTCCTTCGTGGACGGCAACGAGAAGGGCCAGCTCTACAAGGCGCTGTCCGCCTTCTCGCTGCGCGACATCGACATGTCCAAGATCGAGAGCAGGCCCTGGGGCCACACGGCCGAGCAGCAGTACCAGGACTCGGCCGCGGCCGCGCTGGGCGACGACTTCTCGCTCTCGCCTGAGAGCGCGCGCAGGAAGTACAGCTACCTCTTCTACGTCGACCTTATCGGCCACCAGACGGACGAGAACATCATCAACGCGCTGCGCCACCTGCGCGAGTTCTGCAAGTTCACGCGCGTGCTCGGCTCATACCCGACTAAGGGCAAGCTGGTGGGCGACGTGCGCAAGACGCTCGAGGCCGTCGGCGCGTACCAGGCCAACCCAGTCACGGCCTCGCCCGCCGTCGCGCCGCAGGAGCACCAGCCCGTGCGCATGAACATCGGCATCTACGGCTTCGGCAACTTCGGCCAGTTCCTGGCCAAGACCATGGCCAAGGTCCACGACGTGCGCGCCATCTCACGCACGGACCACTCGACTGTGGCCGCACAGCTCGGGTGCAAGTACTACTCGCCGGAGACCCAGCTGCAGCAGTTCTTTGATGGCCTGGACGTTCTGGTGCTCGGCGTGAGTATCCTGTCGTTCGAAGCCGTGCTGAGCAAGATCCCCAAGCACTTCCTCGAGAACCTCGTGATCGTCGATGTGCTGTCGGTCAAGACGCACCCGAAGCAGATCATGCTCAAGAGTCTGCCCGAGAGCGCGAGCATTCTGTGCACGCACCCCATGTTCGGCCCCGAGAGTGGCAAGTACTCATGGAGAGGTCTGCCCATGATGTACGAAAAGGTGCGCATCATCTCCGGCGAGCACAACCACGTCATGGACAGCTTCCTGCGCATCTTCGAGACGGAAATGTGCCGCATGCTGGAGATGACGTGCGAGTCCCACGACGAGTACGCTGCCAGCAGCCAGTTCTTGACCCACTTGACCGGTCGCATCCTCAGCGTGCAGGGCGTGAAGAACACGCCGATTGATACCCGTGGATTCAAGAACCTAGTCCGTCTTGTCGAAGACACCTGCAAGGACAGCTTCGACCTGTTCCAGGGTCTTTACAAGTTCAACCCCAACTCCGAGCAGCAAATCCAAAAGTTCCGCGAGTCGTTGGACGAAGTCACTCAAAAACTCGGGAAAAAGCCTACCACTACAGCAACATTCAGTGACACCGCACCCTTGACAGAGAAATACCCGCAGAACCCGCTGCTGGGCAAGATAGCTCCATCGAAAACGGTGGTGATCCACGGCATGGCGAAGCAACTGGAGGCTGAGGGCAAGCAAGTGTGGTCGCTGTGCGTGGGCGAGCCTGACTTCGCCCCCGCGGAGCGCGTGCTGAAGGCGGGCATGTCGGCTATGGAGCAGGGCAAGGTGAAGTACACGGACGTGAAGGGCACAGCGGAGTTGCGCACGCTGATCGCGCAGTACCTGGAGACGTGCAAGGGCCTGAAGTACGACCCGCTGACGGAGATCCTGGTGTCGAACGGCGCGAAGCAGACGGTGTACCAGGCTCTGCTGACGATCACCAAGCCTGGTGACCAGGTGTTGATCCCTGCGCCGTACTGGGTGAGCTACCCGGAGATGGTGAAGCTGACGGGCGGCGAGCCTGTGATTCTCCAGACGAAGTTGTCGGAGCACTACCTGATCGACCCGGTGGAGCTGGAGAAGGCTCTGGTGGCCAACCCGCGCGTGAAATCGCTGATGCTGTGCAACCCGAGCAACCCGGCTGGCACGGTCCACTCGCCAGCGCAACTGGAGCGCATCGCTGCGGTTCTGCGCAAGCCTCAGTTCCGTCACATCCTGGTGATCGCCGATGAGATCTACGAGCAGTTGGTGTACCAGGACGAAGGCGAGGCGAAGCGCGAGCACCAGAGCTTCGCGACGCTGCCGGGCATGTACGAGCGCACGCTGACGGTGAACGGCTTCTCGAAGTCGCACGCGATGCCGGGTCTGCGTATCGGCTACCTGGCGGCGCCGAAGTACTTCACGCAGGTGTGCACGAAGCTGCAGGGCCAACTGACGTCGTGCGCGAGCTCGGTGGGTCAGGCTGCCGCCGTGGAGGCGATGAAGTTCGAGATGGAGTGTGTGGCGCAGAACCAGGAGCGCATGACGGAGACGTTGGCGATCATGGACGAGAAGCGCAAGTACATCGTGAAGCGTCTGCGGGCGATCCCGCACCTGGAGTTCGCGTATCCGACATCGGCGTTCTACGTGTTCTTGGACTTGGCCTCATACTTCGAGGGCAAGCAGGGCGTGACGGCGGACAAGAGCGAGGTGGTGAAGAGTGCGGACGACTTCTGCGAGTACCTGCTTCGCCACTATCACGTGGCCCTGGTGCCGGGTTCAGCTTTCGGTGTGAAAAACGGTCTGCGTATTTCGTACGCGTGCTCGATGGAGACGATTGAGCACGCTCTGGACGGCCTGGAGCAGTCCCTGAACGCGCTGACGTTCACTCCGGTGGCTGGCGGAGACGTCGCCCCGGCCGTGGCTGCTCCTGCTGTGAGCGGAGGCGCTGCCATCACGCGGGCTCCGTTCCGCGAGGATGCTCCGATGACGGAGAAGTACCCGCAGAACCCGCTGCTGGGCAAGATAGCTCCGTCGAAAACGGTGGTGGTCCTTGGTCTAGCGAAGCAACTGGAGGCTGAGGGCAAGCAAGTGTGGTCGCTGTGCGTGGGCGAGCCTGACTTCGCCCCCGCGGAGCGCGTGCTGAAGGCGGGCATGTCGGCTATGGAGCAGGGCAAGGTGAAGTACACGGACGTGAAGGGCACAGCGGAGTTGCGCACGCTGATCGCGCAGTACCTGGAGACGTGCAAGGGCCTGAAGTACGACCCGCTGACGGAGATCCTGGTGTCGAACGGCGCGAAGCAGACGGTGTACCAGGCTCTGCTGACGATCACCAAGCCTGGTGACCAGGTGTTGATCCCTGCGCCGTACTGGGTGAGCTACCCGGAGATGGTGAAGCTGACGGGCGGCGAGCCTGTGATTCTCCAGACGAAGTTGTCGGAGCACTACCTGATCGACCCGGTGGAGCTGGAGAAGGCTCTGGTGGCCAACCCGCGCGTGAAATCGCTGATGCTGTGCAACCCGAGCAACCCGGCTGGCACGGTCCACTCGCCAGCGCAACTGGAGCGCATCGCTGCGGTTCTGCGCAAGCCTCAGTTCCGTCACATCCTGGTGATCGCCGATGAGATCTACGAGCAGTTGGTGTACCAGGACGAAGGCGAGGCGAAGCGCGAGCACCAGAGCTTCGCGACGCTGCCGGGCATGTACGAGCGCACGCTGACGGTGAACGGCTTCTCGAAGTCGCACGCGATGCCGGGTCTGCGTATCGGCTACCTGGCGGCGCCGAAGTACTTCACGCAGGTGTGCACGAAGCTGCAGGGCCAACTGACGTCGTGCGCGAGCTCGGTGGGTCAGGCTGCCGCCGTGGAGGCGATGAAGTTCGAGATGGAGTGTGTGGCGCAGAACCAGGAGCGCATGACGGAGACGTTGGCGATCATGGACGAGAAGCGCAAGTACATCGTGAAGCGTCTGCGGGCGATCCCGCACCTGGAGTTCGCGTATCCGACATCGGCGTTCTACGTGTTCTTGGACTTGGCCTCATACTTCGAGGGCAAGCAGGGCGTGACGGCGGACAAGAGCGAGGTGGTGAAGAGTGCGGACGACTTCTGCGAGTACCTGCTTCGCCACTATCACGTGGCCCTGGTGCCGGGTTCAGCTTTCGGTGTGAAGAACGGTCTGCGTATTTCGTACGCGTGCTCGATGGAGACGATTGAGCACGCTCTGGACGGCCTGGAGCAGTCCCTGAACGCGCTGACGTTCACCCCGGTGGCTGGCGGAGACGTCGCCCCGGCCGTGGCTGCTCCTGCTGTGAGCGGAGGCGCTGCCATCACGCGGGCTCCGTTCCGCGAGGATGCTCCGATGACGGAGAAGTACCCGCAGAACCCGCTGCTGGGCAAGATAGCTCCGTCGAAAACGGTGGTGGTCCTTGGTCTAGCGAAGCAACTGGAGGCTGAGGGCAAGCAAGTGTGGTCGCTGTGCGTGGGCGAGCCTGACTTCGCCCCCGCGGAGCGCGTGCTGAAGGCGGGCATGTCGGCTATGGAGCAGGGCAAGGTGAAGTACACGGACGTGAAGGGCACAGCGGAGTTGCGCACGCTGATCGCGCAGTACCTGGAGACGTGCAAGGGCCTGAAGTACGACCCGCTGACGGAGATCCTGGTGTCGAACGGCGCGAAGCAGACGGTGTACCAGGCTCTGCTGACGATCACCAAGCCTGGTGACCAGGTGTTGATCCCTGCGCCGTACTGGGTGAGCTACCCGGAGATGGTGAAGCTGACGGGCGGCGAGCCTGTGATTCTCCAGACGAAGTTGTCGGAGCACTACCTGATCGACCCGGTGGAGCTGGAGAAGGCTCTGGTGGCCAACCCGCGCGTGAAATCGCTGATGCTGTGCAACCCGAGCAACCCGGCTGGCACGGTCCACTCGCCAGCGCAACTGGAGCGCATCGCTGCGGTTCTGCGCAAGCCTCAGTTCCGTCACATCCTGGTGATCGCCGATGAGATCTACGAGCAGTTGGTGTACCAGGACGAAGGCGAGGCGAAGCGCGAGCACCAGAGCTTCGCGACGCTGCCGGGCATGTACGAGCGCACGCTGACGGTGAACGGCTTCTCGAAGTCGCACGCGATGCCGGGTCTGCGTATCGGCTACCTGGCGGCGCCGAAGTACTTCACGCAGGTGTGCACGAAGCTGCAGGGCCAACTGACGTCGTGCGCGAGCTCGGTGGGTCAGGCTGCCGCCGTGGAGGCGATGAAGTTCGAGATGGAGTGTGTGGCGCAGAACCAGGAGCGCATGACGGAGACGTTGGCGATCATGGACGAGAAGCGCAAGTACATCGTGAAGCGTCTGCGGGCGATCCCGCACCTGGAGTTCGCGTATCCGACATCGGCGTTCTACGTGTTCTTGGACTTGGCCTCATACTTCGAGGGCAAGCAGGGCGTGACGGCGGACAAGAGCGAGGTGGTGAAGAGTGCGGACGACTTCTGCGAGTACCTGCTTCGCCACTATCACGTGGCCCTGGTGCCGGGTTCAGCTTTCGGTGTGAAGAACGGTCTGCGTATTTCGTACGCGTGCTCGATGGAGACGATTGAGCACGCTCTGGACGGCCTGGAGCAGTCCCTGAGCGCGCTGACGTTTGAGTAGATGCCGAAGTCAGTTGGAGTGGTAAAACTTGACATAGTTATACATCTTGAGTTTCTAAGTCTTGTCTTGTGGTTTCAGTTTTATGTGTTGAAGGAAGCGTGTTACAGGTGGATGATCACTATCATTTTGCACACCTCCATGGTGATTTTGCTAGAATGTAGCGCACTTACCAAGGACGATCGATCGTAGCAAGCGTAAGCGCATGCGCCTTTCAAGAGGCTAGCAAGTACGAAAATAGGTGAATGGAGAATGTCCAAGACTTTTTGAGCCGAGAAGTGGCACGTTGCTTTATGATTCAGCAAAAGTAGAGGCGTGAGTAGAATCGGAAGGTTAAGGTACGAATACACGTTAAACACACACCGGCGACGTTACTGTAGTGGTATATTCGTTATGTTTGGAGACACCGTATGCCACATAGGCGGTAACTGACTTCGACGACGTCGACCACATCACCGCGCAATCGACCCATGCATAAGTAAACTCTAGCTAGCTGGTATTAATGCACTACATGAGGCATCAGTAGAAGTTATGTCTACATGTGTGAATGTAGAATCGACCGTTGCATTAGTTACCGTTTCGGCTTGCCAGCCAAATGCCAGCACACCGATAATTTTTAGATGGAGTCAGCAGAAGCAGCTTCTTCGTCGTTAACCAGCCAGGACCCAATACATGCGAACGGCACGTCACGTGGATGGTCCTGGCTCGCTAGGTTCATACACATCTGGAAGGGGCTGCAAGTTAGCTATTACGGTGGCAAGTACTCCATCCATCGACTGCTCGCTCTCAATGAATACACGCGAAGGACTTCACTATATCGAGCACTTCTCGTTTGTATTGGGACACCAATACCTACGGTGGTGCTTGTCTTACTCCAAGAATCGATCCTCTACAAGATCCGGCAGCGGGATGGCGTGCAAACTACGGCTTTTGGATTCGCGCTGCAATTCTAGCGTTTGTGATCGCCTGGATGGCCACTGATCAAACGAGACTCCTCATCGATGGCGTGGTCATACCTTGGTGGCGATTAGTTTTGCTTTCACTTTGCGCATCCGTGCTGTTCACTGTTTGTGCTACTACCGTTACAGCTTATTTCATGTTCCCCATTCCTTTTTTTGCGTTGACAATGGCTCCGATGTTTTACCTGCTGTTATTGTATCGTACCGAGTTGTTGCAGGCGGTGTCAATTTTCGCCATATTCTGCAGCGTAGGGATCAACTTATTCGCTAAATCATGTTCATGGGCACCGGAGTCACGATAGCTGCAGTGTATACAGCCTACGAAGCCCTCTATCGCCATACCAAAGGTTCTAGGTATTAAGTTTTAGTGATTTTTATTCTGCCGATGATCAAGGTAGCATAAAAAAATGTAGTGCTGCGTTGTATGGTACACTTGGAAGATATGGTCAGAAGCTGTCATCTTCACGGTAGATTTTTTCAACGCCATCTACCTTGCGAGTTGTATGCAGAGCGCGACGTCAACCCTTGCGGTGACAGCCATCACTGTCACAGACCTATCGCAAACTATCATCATGTTGTACGGCCTGCACAAGCGCACCATCACAATTCTAGCGCGACTTCAGAATACCGTCGGTAATTCTGAAAGCTCTATGCTCGTTGTGTCGTAGTCCCGAAATGTTTGAAAAACAAGTCCACGTAGGCGTCCAAGTGATCTCGTGCTACCCACATGCTCTATCCGATGTGAACAAGGCTTTGCTGGATAAACTGACCGCCCTTCCAGGTAGAACTCCCACCGACAGCAGTCAACGGATGGGCCTGACTGCCTAACTATTCCAGCACAGAAACCCACGACATTCCAGCGGCTCAGAATGTTCTGTCGGCTTGGAGCTATTCATCAAATTGTACCTGAACCACCGGGGACGTCATCAATCAAGCAATTGGGCATACTCCGCACTCATGCATTCGCACGAAGAAACACAATTCTAGGAGAAACACTCGAGGTGCTATTCTCTCTAGAATGTCTTGTCGCCACGGCTTACTTGGAGGCCACAATCCCGTTCTTTTACAGCTGCTACATCGTGACTATGATATTTCTCCCAACAGCCCAGTATGGCACAGAAATGACCGGTACTACGAGCGAAAATATGGGCTCCAAGGTTCACTTCTTGCTTCTGTTTGGTCTACTTCAAGTATTTTCGTTAGTGGTCCTTGTCTTGTTGATCAAGCGCAACTGTGGAATGCAGGCATGGTATCACCTTGCATTCGTTCAGGAGACGCATGCGTCGCTAATTCAAGGGAAACTTGTAGTCTGGGTAGTTGTTACGTTGTGCTTTCGTGTGGTGCATTTCGGTACGTACGTATTGACATTCCTTGCTGATAACAACATTATTCACGTTTTTATGGTACAGGTGTCGACTTCACGTTTCACTTTAGCTAGCAAACTTGAAGTTACAAAATGGGGAATTGGTTTGGAAAGGTGTATTCTCGGGTGCTACGACCATTAGCTTCAGCAGTCCCCAAATACAAGAAGACCTACTCGATTGACTGACGTGAGCATTTTGTACGCTGGTACGCAGAACAAAATAGTGCGCGTGGCCTCTCAACTCGCTGACTTCAAGTAAGTGGATGTTCTAACGGGTTTCACCGAATAGTACCCGGGTCACTACCGCATAACAGAACTCATAATTCGCACTCCAGTCGCATCGAAATCGTATGATCGCGCCTGCAAGAAAAAGACCACTCAAAAATTAGGTTCACTTGTTTAGGTTTTGAGCTATTGCCCGTGGTGCGCTTTCTTCTGGTACAATGCATGCTAGCGGGCACGTTTGGTGGCTGGGGGCTGTGAAGTGAGGTGGTGGCTTGGCGCGAAATCCAATTATGAAGCAGAATTGGCGGGATCCCGCTGTAATTAACTGGTTTTGAAGCAATATGATTTATAACCTTCCGTTAAAGGTAAAACTTAAGGAATTATTTATAATGGCGCCGATTTGTGATTGGTCAGTCCGAGGTGCGAACTATGATATATCTGCGAACTATGAGTTCTGTTATGCGGTACTTACTATTGCCCACAAAAAGCAATCACATTTGGGGGGGGGTTCTAAACTGTGTAGGGTTACTAAAATAGGATGGGTAAGTGCCTTGATGACAAGCACTCGTAGAGAAATAACTCCAACTCAATAAAGAATATTTTTCCAGATTCAATCCATAAAAACTGCAGGGAAAATCCTCCGCTACAAATGTATCGGATTAGAAAATGCTATTTCGCAATATTGACTGTGCTACAATACTCCAAATATCGTGTATATTATTTCTTCGACCACAGTGAATAACGAGTTCCCGCGATCATTCGAAAAAGGGTACATCAAAGCCTGTTGTGTAATACGTCACGTTATAAACGAAATGCATATTCGCCCTACTCGTCAACGACTTCGACGTCGTCAAGTGCATTACTGAGCTCCTCAATCAGCGACGCGCGTGCCACTGGTCCGGTGCATAGGTGGCTGAAAAAAAAATACTCTCACGCCTGCCATTCGTTCGATACCAAATGTTCCACCGTTAGGGCTTTTAATTTCTGACCCAAAATTTAAAACGTGACCTGGTTTCTATTTTGTGAAGGGATGAGATCCGTTAGCTTGGGTGACGCCAATACTCATTTGAACCGCAAAATCTACACCATTATTCTCAAAGTCAACACTCAAATTCAAAAAGGGGTGCTCAACTTCACATGACCTACATTACCGCATACTGTTCATGTATATGCCACTATGGAGTTCATTGTTTGTGACAAAGAATGGAGTACCTATTGTAGGAGCTAAATATAACATTTTACATGACACTAATTATATGAAGGTATCAGATGTAGAAGGTATTTTGATTTTGAGTGCGCACGTTTTGGATTTGAGTGTTGACTTTGAGAATAACACCGTACAATGGTGTAGTAGCGACTCAATGCTGTATTCGCTGATGACGCATAAAAGAAGAGCAGAAGCACCAAATTGTCCATCTGTTCATTTGCAGCCTCCAACACGCTCGTCAAAACCCCCGCAAAGGTGAGTGCTTAGCACGAACTACCAAACGCACACCATACCACCTGTCAGAACGAAAAACACATTAGCACGAGTCGTTGTCGGTCAAGCCGTACCTGGATGGGGAGTGGTTACAGCAACCATATGTATGGTTGTTTTTAGACATTCTGAGACATGTATGGTTGCTTTAAGGGTTTTTAAAAATTACGAGCGTAATTTAAATGTCTAAATTATCACCACAACATTAGGTACGCGAATGTCGCTAACGTGCGCTTCCGATTAGGTACGATGTCATTAAGTGCGCTTCCTTACAGCCGCTCATTTTAAGAATCGCGCTGCTGAACAGAGGCCTCGTGGGCACGCATCTCGCGAATCGGAGAAGCAGTAAACGGCGACGGGGGACCGATGGCTCCTGCGGGGGGGGGGGGGGTGCAACTAGACACGGTAAGCAGTTTCCTCCTTGTTTGTAGCAACGAGAATGTCTACATGCCTCGCAGGTTCTTTGGATTCTGTCTGTATATCCTGTCTGTCTGTATTGTTTAGGGCGAAAGCTGCGGAATGTGAACGAGGAGCTAAACTGCATGTATGCCGCTCTCGGGCTTGAAATGGACGACGACGAAGACGAAGACGAAGACTTTGTTCTGGATGATGACGATGAGGAGGACAACGACGACGAAGAGGCGGAGGATAACTGCCAAGAGGAGGCAGGCGAAGAAGAGGTCAACGATGACGAAGAGAGTGATGGCGGTGACGAGGAGGGTGACGACGATGAAGAGGATGGTAGCGACGGACAGGCGGCGAGTGACAATGAACAGGAGGCAGACGACGAATCCACCGCGGAAAACGAAGGAAAAGCGGGTGAGACTCGTTTGGGTTGTAGTTGACACTTATTGACATGTATTGATGAGGCATTATGTATTGTTCATTTTGATTAGCACGCAAGACACAACCGAAAAAGAGAGCTACATCACGCAAGCAAATACCAGGTATTCTCGTTAAAGTTGCTTTAAACATTATGGTTGCGCTATCATTAATAATATTCTCGTTGCAACCGATAGATACTGCTCTGTCGAAATGCAATCTTTCTGCTGGGAATGATGGCCGATCTTTCGCGAGAAAGCGTAAGGCTGATCTGCACCATAACGAGTCTGTCTTCGTCGATTCGGCTCAACGTTCTTCCAAGCGGAACAATCAGTACATACCGCGGAAGCGGTCAAGTAAGCACCTCGACGAGTTGCGAGAGATCAACGAGGAGCGAGAAGATTATATCAACCCCGTTCCGCCGTTTACCCCAACGGTTATCGAGAGTTGGAGCAAGTTCAATGCACACATGAAAATATACAAGAAGAGATACCACCTCAAGTTTCGAGTTCGAAGCTCGGAATCGCGAGACCTGTACAATAGGTATGTGCGTCTTCTGTTTAATGACAAATTTAATGCATTAACGAAATTCTCTTCATATGCAGCAATCACCGGGACCAAATCCCTTCACGTTTTAATTGGTGTCATAAGGTTCTCCGCTGTACACACGGTGTTTCGCAAGCATCGCGTTCCAAGGGACACCGCAATCGAAAAGGCAAATATTGCGGGTGTCCTGCACGCATGACGCCAACCGTTCAGCGAATGGCTAATGCCAAATTTCGAATCCTCATAAGAAACGAGGTATCTGTCTTTTCGTCTATTTGTTAGCTTTTTATTATTTCTCACATGTTGATGTTGGTAAACAGAACTCTTCGCACACTCACCCGACCACCCGAACGCAAGCATCGTTGTACCTGACAACGAAGACACTTCCATTGGACGAGCAAGATCTCGAGGATGTTAAGACTTTAGCGGACGCTAGTGTCTCTTCCAAGCATATCACGAACTTTCTCAACGAGAGAATCGGTATGTAATTTTATATATGGTATGCTGAAGTGTTACTTACTTTACTGCTCGCGCTTCGTGTGTTTGCTAGGCTGCAAAATAACACCTCAACAAACTCGTAATCTCATCCGCAGTATCATGGGGCACGACGCAGCGGTGGCCCGTTTGAAAGACTTGCTGCAAGCTATCCGCCAGTTAGACGGTAGTGACGTCCTTGTTATTCAAGGTAAATGGACGCGACATGCGGTATTGTGATGCAAACAAAGGTGCAGAAGTTAATGTTCGAGCGCTGGGGCGACACGATTACAATGGATTTCACTCACGGCACGAACAATTTGGGCTATCACTTGGGTGCGTATGAGTTGTTCAGTATAGCAACTTTATCTTTCTTACGGCAACCTTGCGTAGTTATAGCAACCATGTCAATCATATAGCAACCTTGTTGTTTAACAAAGTGATTTTCTGCTGTTGTGTGTTGAATATCTCAGGGAGTCTGGTCGTCACAACCGCTACGGGTAGAGGGTTCCCAGTTGTAGACTTCATCTGCCTCAATCAACGAGCCCCGATGCTGACAACAATCCTGGGATATTTCCAAGAGAAGAACCCAGGATGGCGACTGATATCCTCCATCGTTATCGACAAAGATTTCGTTGAGTGGAGGGTGCTGAAAACACTATTCCCTGATGCGAAAATTTTGCTCTGTCAATTTCACGCCATTTCGTACTGGAAGAAGGTGATGCAGCGGGCTCCATATAAGCTGAAGGTGTCTGAACGCGACGAGCTACTCAACCTGATGATAAAAACGCTCTACAGGTGCGCACTTGTTCTTTCTATAATTGTTGGTGTTACGCTAACTTTGAACAATCCAGCACCACAGAGACAGGTTACGATTCTAGTTACGCTGTATTGAAGCAATACTGCGAAGATAGTAATAAACAAGCTTTCTTCTCGTACTTTGAAAAAAACTGGGATTCGTGTCGTGACATGTGGGCCAACTTTGCTCGCGGCAAATTTTTCACGGCTGGGAATACTACAACCAACCGGATTGAGTCGAACTGGAATCAAGTGAAAATGTTGTTGGGGCACAATACACGAATTGACAAGACTATTGCGGGCTTGGTGCAGCATCAAATCATGATTACTCAGCAGATCGGCTTCGTCATCGCGCAGCTCCATTCGACTTCGCCCGTTCCTAAAACCATACCGATGTTTCTCCGGACGGTAGCAACTCGGCTGTATCCTGACATCTTCGAGAAAGTGAGAAAAGAGTGGGAACGATTTGTGAACTTCATTGCGGATGCGACTTGTGAGCGTACTACGTCGAGTTCTTAACATTGGAAAATTTATTGCGGGAATCAAACATTTCACTGTCACGATATGGAATGGACGTGTACTTGTCTATTTTATAGTAGTCATCATTTACCATGTCGCCATCTGATGCACTTAGCGCGCGAGGGGCACGGCTTCAAACAGCTTTATGCTATGGCGATTCATGATCGGTGGAGTACGTACCGGACCTTGGAAGTGAAAGACGTATTGACGGCTGCAGCGGAAATGTTACAGCCTATTGTGCAGATGTCCAAGTTAAGGTTGCCGAAAGTAAAGTTGCCGAACGGCATTGGGGCTGAACCAGAACAACCACTTTGTGATGAGGTGGGCAACGCTTCGCCAACCGAAACTAGGAAGCAAGTTGCGTACGTTCGGCTACGACGAGGTGAACAGGCAAATCAGGTTGTATTGTCTTCAGCTGAAAAATACTCATACGCAAAAGCGATGATGGAACCACTGTTGGAGCACCTGTCAAATTTGTCCAGTGCAGACTCCTACCAAGCGTTAAATGCTTGGAAGGAAACGGTCGACATAGAACTCTACCGTGTCAACCCTGACCCACAACCGAGTTCTAAAGAACCTGCTGAAGATGGCAAGCAAGAGGAAGACGTATCCGAATCTGTCTCAGACTTCGTTCTGGACCCCGTGGATGCAATGGGGACTATGAAGCTCATGGACGCTTTGGAAAGTAGCCCCGGGCCATGAATTATGGCGATTATGATTCGGACGAAAGTGGGTTACCGACACAACGCACAAACCTTTCGCAGTTATCTCAAACCCGACCCCCCTCCGACGAGAAATCTCATGACGGCGGCGGAATGAGTACTTCTGACAAGCTGCCGAACCTTTCGAAGCCCGATACAGAGTCGCGCGTGCGCCAGGTCGATATCGTTAGAGTTCCTAAGCCACCAAGTCGAGGAAAGTCAAGGTCAACTCCGAAACAGCTGAGGCAAACTACGATCAGTCTCAAAGCCGACTGTCTTGCTGTTCACAAGTACCCAACTGAACTTGCCGTGACTTTGGATCAGTTCCTGATGTGGACCAGAAATACCTCAAACCTGAAGTACATGATGGAGATGCTGTCGAAGTATCCTGTTCAACTGGAGGATGCCTATCTAAGAGCTCGGAAGATTGACTGTCAGTGGGAAATTGTACAACCTGCGGACTACATGCCACATTTGTAATTCCACACGACCTCGCCCTATCCATGCAGGCAGCAACGACTACTACCCGGAGGGAGAAACTGCCAATTGTACTCGATGAAAAGTCCGAGAAGCAAGGGCTTGTTCTCGACGTCGTCTTGTCGATTGATCCAAAACTCTGGAAGTTTAGCGGGTAAGGTTGCCTTAGAGATAGGGTTGCCTTAGCGATATAGTTGCTTTAGTGATATGGTTGCTTTAACATGCTTATGGTTCTAGACAATATGTAGGTGCTCTAATAGCATTCTACACGATCAAGGCGAAGTGCTCGTCATGGTTGAAGGATCGAAAGTGGCTGGAGCAAGATTGGCGTAAAGTTGACTCCATCGTGGATCTTTTCGGTGCGGAGACAAAAACTGCAGGACTATCGCGTGATGTTGTTCGCGAGCGGCACCAAGGACTAGCGAGTGAAATTATCTCTAAGTTTAGCTCAAGTCGGCTACACACTGAATTTGCGACGCTCTCAAACAACGTCCTAATCAGCTTTGACAATATCGTGGGAGGGATGTGTCAAGGTTGGCTAAATGATAGCCCTGTGGACTTTTGCTTGGAGACACTTGCAAGATTGGTGGGGAGTGCCATGTGCTGTCATCGTTGACATGGGCTATCGGATGGCCAAGTGTCCCTAATACAGCACTTGCAGCAACGAATTTTATTATCCACCCCGTTAATCTGCACGCAGACCACTGGGGCGTAATTACTCTTCGTCTACGGTACACGGCAAAAACAAGCAAGCTTCGAGTGCATGTTTACATGTACGAGCCGCTCATTGATGACGACTATCACCATGAAATGGAAACCGTTTGGACTGGAATTGCAAAAGATGAAGAGAACGAAGAAAATGAGGGGCTTCGTGGTTTTGTGGAGCGGTGGCATAACGCCTCTGACCCCCGTGGTCATCTTTTCTTCGATCCAATCGAATGGATCTGTGCCCCTCAACAACCTGATTTTGCTAGTTGTGGTGTTATGGTAGTAGCCCAAGTCCACAGCTATCTGACGGGGAGCCTGCAGATGCAACTTTGTAGTATTTCCAAGAACGACATCAAGGTGATGCGATTGAAAATGTTGTGGATCATCATGTGTTACTCCCAGGAACGCCATGTTTCTGTTAGCAACGCTGCTAAAACTAGCCAAATTCATCAGCAACTACAGAACTAGCTCTGAGAAACACCACAATCTGTAATTGCCTTTAAATACAGAGTTTACGCTGCATTAGTCTTTCAGTTTTTGCACCGCTAGTTCCAGTAGAATAGCAAAGGAAACAGCGTCGTCCTGTGTGGTGAGATCCTCATGATCGACCCCTTCATCGACTAAGGCGGCTGCTAACGCTTAGCTGTTCTCTTCGTGATCTTCGACGAGGGCTTGTACTTGTAACTGTGCTGCCAGAAGCTTTTCCAGATGTTCGGTAAGCTCATCCAGCTTCTTCTTGAGGAGCGCAATCTCAGCGATTCTCGCGCGCACCAGCTCACGTGCCAGCGATTTCTTCTCCATTCTTGCTGTCGCTCAAAATCTGCCAAATGTTAGAAATGTGTGACACATATAGGCATGTGTTTCACGTATTTCTGTGTAGTGGACATCAGTTAGGCGCCAGCACGACATGTCCAAATTTAGAGATATATAGGCAAGACCCATGACGAAGGCAACAATTCCCTGTCATTTATGCGTCATTTAAAATAGATTACCGGGCGCCAGGGTTGCTTTAGGCCTTGTGGTTACTATAATTTCTGTCATGCTGTCGTCATATGTTTGCTGTAACCCCATTCACCTGGATGTATTCCTCATGAACATAAGCCCGGGCATGGTTGATTCTGTCCAATAGAAAGAGAGCTGGGTGTTGTACCCTTTCGTGGTGGCAATAATTTTTAAAATTAACCAATAATATCGGGTAAGGGTAAACGATTCGTCTAAACCCGTCATCAAGTCCGATAAAAGCGTAAAATATATACACGTCTTTCCGACAGATAGAGCCTGAGGATTGAGCCACAAAACTCTATTTTGTATCCAATCATATAACCCAAAAGAAGCAATTGTGGCCAATAAGACTCGTTAGGGTTAGGGGTTCTGTTCGACTCATTCCGACAAATATTTGTCGGAATCCACGCAAAAATATAAATTTGTTCTTACTAATATCAAGTCTATGACGCATTTTATACATGTTTTTATAGTGTCATATAGCTAGGCATATTCCTAGTCTAGACCACGTGGTGGGAGTCAGCAATCCAGGCCGCACCGTTCAAACGACCAAGACAAATAGTGGAGATAAGATGAGTCCGCCTGCGTTTGTTCCTACGAACACCCAGAAAGCCCACAACACCGCGATTGCCGCGTTCAAGCGCATGCCGGAGGAGGAGAATGTTAGCCTGGAGTTTGTTCAAGCTAGCATTCTCTTGGACACCTCCGGTAAGCGTTTGGCGGCAACGATGGGTTGTTTTGGCTTCTACTTCGCAACCAACGAAGGTAAGAAATGTAAGCTTGCTCGAAACACTGCCACTGCGTTCCATCGAAATGTAAAGCTTTGACTTTTCTACAGGTACCCGCATCTTCGCGTGCCTACCGAGTTGATCTTGCTAAAATAAGGTAAAACTTTGGATAAGCATTGCTTAAAACGATAAAAAGGGTAGTTTGATTAATAAGACCTCCTTGTACTTAGGAGGATTTACAAGTTTTGGTCCGCTAGTGTGTACAGCACAGCACGAGTGCACGATGACTACCAAGATGCTGCTTTAGCGTGTCTTGTGTAGCACTGCTTCGGCCGGTCTTCCGACCTAGGATACATTCAAACGCAGCACGTGTTAGTGTCGGCGGACGGCACATTCTATCTTCGACTACTACGCGTCAAGACTTCGGAAGAGCAAATCCTTACATTGATTCCCGACAAGAGCGACTTTCTCACGTACCCCTTGCATACTCTCGCCGTGGCACTTGCGACGCAGGACGCACCAAGCGCGACATTACTGACCCAATTACCTGAGCACGTAGCAGAAGCCACTGCGCCGCATGACGAGGGTATCCCGCTGCAGGACCTACTACAAGCAGAACCGGCCTCGCATGAAGTTGCTGTGGTGCCTACTCCATCGCCTGCCGCGGCTGTTGACCCGTCATGTCGCCGGCGTTCGTGTCCTCTTCGCTATCTACAAGCAGAAACAGTCAAGCAACAGCAGCCACACCTCATACCAACGCGAGAACCGGAGAGATCAAGCGAGGTGCAGATGAGGTTCAAGCTTATGTGAACGGGATGCTCAAGCGCGTCGCCGAGCCCGCTGGTTCCACCCCAGACTTGACCTCGCACTTCTTCCGTCGTTGCGGGGAGCAACACGCAAACCGAGATGGTCGTCTTGCCGCCCAATGGATTTTCGACCGAGGTGCTTGGGATACGACGAAGACCAACAAAGCCTTCGCCTATATCACCAACACAGCGCGCGAGGATAGGAAAGTGTCTCGGGTTTTGAGTGGATGGGCGGCGGACGAGAAACCATTAGTCCTCGACGTCGAGATTCTCGACCATTTAAGTCGGGAGCGACTCGGTCACTTGCAGCTATTGCTATTCGATTCCTGCACAGGACTCAAGGAGCAACAGTTAAATGCAAGCACCAAAGTCCTCAGCGTTCTCTCGTCCGCTATTATCCAGAGCTGAAGGAACTCGCACCGTCGGCCCCGATCGTCACGCGTGTCGAACAGTGCTTGATGGCCGCAGACATTGATATCACGGATATGCTGGCGTGGTACGTCACACTGGCCAACGAAGCCGCTTCATCTGTTTAAGATCAAGCAGGAGAATCGAACCAACACAAGTGCCCACGAATGGATCACCTTCTGGCTATCATTCAGGAGCTTATTGCCACGAACAAGCTCTTGGCTTCCCGCCTAACGATCGTCGAGGCTGATCAGTCGAAATCTAATGCGAAGCAATACAACACGGAAGAAGAGCAGACGAGGGAGTCATCAGACCAAGAGCCCAAACCAAAGCACAGGAAGAAACAAGCGACGCACCTGCCCGCTACTTGGTTCGATTGGTATTCGCGGGTGCCTCGCGTCTGGGACTCGGTCGACCGTCAGAAGAAGTCGGAGTCCTGTGACGAGGTCCCAGCCAATTCTTCAGTCAGAAGCCCAAACCCTACCACGTACCGGCCACATGTCACTTGAAACGTGAATATTTGTTGACCCAAATCTGGTCTTTGTACAGACTTCAAGTTGTACTGGCTACATCTGGAAACTGGGCTCTGTGGACGTCAAGATGCAGCGACCCCGGACCCCCAGGTCTGAGATTTGAATTCGGTCTGGAATCTGAGGTCTGAGATTCGCTCTAGAGACCACAGATCCGGGATTCCAGGCGTTGAGTCGGACCATGGGTAGATAGCTGAGCTTTGGCCTTTTGGATCTGTGATTTGGAGTCCCATGGTTGCTTAAGTCTCAGATCCCAGATCTCAGATTGGTGACCTAACAGTTTGGAGTGCCAGGGGTTCTGAGACCTGAGAGTGATGGCAAAATTCTGAGACTTTGCGATTTGGAGTTCGGTCTGAGATTTGTCTGTGCACCGGACCCTGAGATGTGCAGGCTGGGGTCTGGGAAGAGAGCGTGGCGTGCGGCGTCTGATTTCATCTCGGCTCTGAGGTGCCAAGCTGGGATACGGAATCAACATCGTAATTTTGCCCCCAGCTCAGATCCCCAGCCTCAGAGTCCCAGAAGCTGAGCCAAAACTGAGACTCGGCAACTTGGTGTCACAGCTGGGATGTAGAATCAACATCGTAATTTTGCTCCCAGCTCAAATTCCCAGCCCCAGAATTGAGACATGTCAAATTGGTTGCACAGCCGGAGTATGGAGTCAGTATCGTATTTTTGCTCCCAGCTCAGGTTTTCAGCCCGGCAGTCCCTCAACTTGTGCCAAAACTGAGACACGGCGATCGTGGGCGCAAGTTGGTGTCTGGATACACGGTGTTTGAGAGGTTAAAGTGGAGACTGGCGGAAGACAGCTGCCGCTCCGAGCCTAGGACGTGACTAAGAGCCCACAGCGTGCCTACAGGGCCTGAAGTGCGACTTTGTGGTCTCGCATATGAAGTGGGTACACAGCGATGGCTACATTGCCGGTCTGGGATCTGCTGTAGTTGCTCTTTGAAGTTGGCGGTTGCCGTTTGGAGGGTCGCTCTGAAGCGTCGCCTCGTTGTGGCTTTTCGGCACCTGGTGTCGAGCACACAAGATTCGGCCTGATCAGTCGCCTATGGATTTGGGCCAACTGGAGCCACAGGATCTTGGCGTCATCTGGATTACACCTGATTTGTACCCAGAGTAATCAGTATAATCAGGTGATGACAGACCACGTCCGGCCAATCCCGGCCACAAGATCCTGGCGTAATCAGGATATCACTGATTTGCACACAGATGTAATCAGTGTAATCAAGTGATGACTGACACAGACAGGCCAATGGAAGGACACCAAAGCAGTGACGCGCGTTCACGAGCGCCGCCAAGCCAGTAGCTTAGTGGGTGTCTCACCCTTGTTCAAGATGTACCCAGGAGATGTTTGTACCCTTACTTGATAGGCCCTTTGTATGTGCATGTGTATGATAATAACCAGAGTTTGTTTTGCCCTGAAGACCGCACACTGCGGAGTTCGTCTTGCGCCAACGGGCGTGTTGCTACACACGGACCAAGTCCCTGCCCCCGGCGGCGCGCGCAAGATCAAGTGGAGTCGCTACGAGTGTTCTACGGTCAAGCTCAGCTAACTCCAAATAAATTCAAGTTCAACAACCAAGCCTTTTCGTGTTTCGGCCCGGTTTGCCTTCGTTGTTGTATTTCCACACGCGGGACATTGGTTTTGCTGGTTTTTCGTGCTGGTTGGCTGGTTTCCTGGCGGTGCTTCATATTTTCGGGCGGAAGGTGCTCCGCTCTGAAGGTTTAGCAGAGCAACACCTGTGATAGTGGTTTCTGGGGTTGCTGGTGGTATCCGTGTGGCGCGAATAGTCTGGGATAGTGGTTCCCAGCTTCGCTGTGTCGCCTACATCAAGGCGTGGTGCGCGGAAGTCCCAGGGTGCAGAGCGAGAACCCTGGATCAAGACAGGCTCAAGCCGAGCCAACTCGCGGGGCCACACTGGTCTGAGGGGAGAGTGAAGACCGTTGTGCGGCTCTCAGTCTGAGCCGCCGGAGGAAGTGTCGTGACTGGAAGCGACTCGAAGCCGGTGTCGCTGAGCAAGGAGGGGGATGTTAAGGCCCAGAGTCCAAGGGCCTGTGAAGAGAAGTGGACTAAGTGTGTGTGGAGTGAACGTGTTTATATTCAAGAAAACGGGGCACAGCGGACTTCGCACGTGCGTACAAGGGCGTTCCAAGCAAGGCGCAAGCTTCGTCTGGGGGCAACTGGGAACTGCCGAGTTCGGAGGCAGCTGGTGTGGCCGACGCAAGTCTGGGCCCACAGCGTAGCCTTAGGAAGAATAAAGTCAAGGGGTTGCAAGAGTGAGGAACACACGCCTCACCCAGCTTGGAATCTGAGATCTGATCTCAGATTCTGGGTTGAGAGGTCTCAGATCGAGGTCTAGCCGCGAGGCTATTCCCTGATTTTGGAGCCCACATCGCCACAGTCCCGCCACGTTGTCGCTGTCGTGAAACTTTTTCTTGACAACGGCTTCATTTTAGACACAAAGACAACCGACTACAAGGATCAGGCGCTGTTACTCGGTCGTCGAGCTGAAGCGTCCGTACTCACCTTTCTGAAGACTAGCATCAAGTCCAATGCGAAAGACTCTAGAAGCGTGCTACGCGCATTGCGCCCGCTGTACAAGTCTGGGGCTCTAGAATGCCGCATCTCAGCTTACAAGTGTCTTCTCGCGACAGGAAGAAATCAAGACCCCGCTCCTGCAGAAACACAAGATATATTAGCCTTAGCTCGACGCGTTTAATACCCGAAGTCACCAGCCGTCGAGAATATCCGAAATCACCAGCGATTGGCTATAGGGAATGAGCGCCAGCTTTGTGTTTGCTCTTTGAACCAAAATGTTGAATGAGTGAGCAGAATGCTTCTCAACCACTCTTCAGAGGATCGTAGTAAGCTGAACTCGTATTTAGACCAATAGGATTATTCGAAATATCATCCAATCAGATGTTACTGACGTGTCGAGTTTGGCCGAAACTTGGCACTTTGAATTTGACCAAGATGTCTAGCTCAGATCAGCGGACGAATGCGGAGAAGATCTAGATACTGCTAACATGCGAGAGAAACGGCTGGGATGTTTCGGAGGGTGCCAACCAGCGTGGCATAGCTTGAACAACCCTGCTGGGATGGATGGCGAACAAAGAGAAGTTATTTTCGCCCCAGGCCGATCCATTCTCAAAGCGCACAGCATGGCCCCTCCGACACTCCAGTGCGAGTCTAGTATCGTTAAGCGCATCAAAGAAAAAGCTGCAAACCGTCAGGAGATTTGTCGGGCTGATGTTGTTGCAGTTACTGTAGCAACGATACCTGGCTTCGCAGAACGGAAGCCTCAGGCTCAGCGTTCGTGGACTACCCGGTTTATCGGGCGCCATAAGTTAAGCACCTTGATCTCGCCACAAGTCAAGAAAACTAGCACAGCCGCCCCAATTAGTGACCAGCCTTCAAGCAAAAAACCCAAGCATCAAGAGACGACATCGGCCAAAACCCCCAAGCCTCCAGCTGTGTCGACTATGGCCGAAAAACCCAAATCACCTGAGGTTATATCATTGCTGAATGAAGACGATGATGATGACGATGTTCCATTCGATTTTGGAGAGATGTGGAATGTATCGCAATCAGAAGTTGTGTGTGAAACGCAGGCGCCCTACTTTGTTGTGGGCAAAGACACCATGCGTTTGGTGGTGACCAAGGAAGACATCTGGACAGATCAAAATGAGAATTGGCTGAAGGACGTAGCCATCACATATTATATTCGAACCCAGCTTCCGCAATATGGAAAGACGTTTGTGATAGATGCAAACCTCTTCGGCCACATCTACCGAGATTTTATAAAAGCGGGGCGAAAAATTGAACCCGCACACAAGCGCTGTTGTGGTGTTACAGCGACATTTCCGTACGAAAAGTTTGACAGGTAATTCTGCCCATTTGCATGGGCAATCGCTAGACATTTGCAGTTGTGCAAAACCCCGTGAATGCCACGGAAAATCTAAGGAGATGCATCGTTCATGTTGATTCTAAAGGAATCTCAACCATTGAAACAACCCAGAATTTGTGGGTGGATACTTCGATGCTGAGCTAAAGACGAGGCTTCCCGGCAAGTTGCACCGGCATTCGTCGTGCGTGGTATCCGCGCGAGACCGATGCAGATAAACACCGACGATTGTGGCGTATTTGTGCTCTACTTCATCAAGCGCACGGTGGAGGCTTTTCTAATTGGAAATACGCTTCTCCTAAGTGATATTGAGAAGATATGCACTGCGCCTAGGTCGGCTCGCTTGAACGCGAAAATGGAGCGAAAGGAAATCCTAGAGCAGCTGGCACAACATGATCAATAGCATCGCCAGGTAACCTCGTCAGATTTAAGCTTTCTATTAAATCGTTACATGTAGTTCGGGTGTATAACAATACGTTGCTGTCTTTCTTACATTTAATATACACTCCGGGGCTGCGGGGGCTGTGGGTGACTGCGGGGGCTACGGGGGTTGTGGGTGACTGCGGGGGCTGTGCGGCTGCGGGGACTGTGGGGGCTGCAGGGGCTGCGGGTGACTGTGGGTGACTGTGGGTGACTGCGGGGGTGCAGGGGCTGCGGGAGCTCCGGGCGTGACAGGTAGCTCTAGAAAAAGAAGACTGAGGACGGCCTCAACGCTCTGTGTGTCGGCAGCCAATATGTGGGACAGGTGGGGAGTTCTTATTGGCTGTTGAATGTACCAATCAATTCGCCAGGTTGTGTCTATGGTGCTGATGGGCTAATAAATGAGCCAATGGGAGGTCGTGTATATGATAGCTGGCACTGGACTGCTTTTAATTGTGGCCCTTCTGCCCGCGTGCGGGCCTCATTAATGAATTTGCCGGCTCCGGAGCAATGTGCACCGGAGCCGAAATGCTTGTATACACAAAAAAATCGTTTTTCTTGGCCCACAGGCCTCTAGGGGCGATTTCCTCGCGCCTGTGAGCCATGTATGAAAGCTGACTGGAGCCTCCAAAGGGGGCCCCTAAACCTAATTTACCGAATGTATCCTTTAATTTCCGAAATGTTCTACTATTTCCGATTTCGGCCTGTCTATATAACCTGTCGGAAATTGTAGGGATGTCGGAACGGTTGCGATACGTATATATATTCAATTAATACCTGTCAGACGTATCACTTTCATATTTCTCTTTATCGGACCATTGCCATGGGCTTGTCGGAGCTACGGCCTGGCAATACATTGCGTACTAAGGTGATTGCTGTTGCAGCGTTCTCCAAGTTCCTGAAAGGTGAGGAAGTTGATGAGGAATATGTAGAGAAATGTATTGAGGCAGATGAGAGCGGTAGGAGTTTTCTGTGTGTCATAGATAAGTTTGGTATGCATCTTGCATTCAGTGAGGGTAAGAAGGGTAAAGTGTTACTTCGAAACGCTGCCGTGTAGTACTATCGTCAAGCCAAAGTTTGGCTTCTAGACCAATTTCCTCAGCGCCGAGTGGGGCACGTGGCAAAGTCGGCATCTGGAAAGAGCGATAGCCCTTGTTCTTCCGACGTCTTCACGCCGACCAAGTGGAGAAAGAAGACGCCATCAGAATCGATGGAGAGATTCCACTTCTGGATCACCGAGAGGTCCGACGCCCGCCCAAACAAATACCACAAGAGACAGAGTAGAGCAGCATCTTGGTAGTCACTTTCAGAACATGCATTAGTATACAAATGCCCTAACATTTTTTCCAAATTTGTTTTCATGCATGGTGGAGCTATCGATACAAAACCACCACCATCTCGTTTCAGACAAGCGTCACCTAGGGTTTCCCCGTATTAAGCAGACGCGATTCTGGCGACTATGTAACTGCTAAATCACAGTAGATGATACGTCCGATGCTACATGCGAACACAGTCCCGTGATTTCGTTAACGGACGACTTTTGCCTTTTTACAATTGAATGCCTTAGATTTGTATTTTATAATTAATAGAGGTCCCTCGCGAAAGGGATAAATGAAGACAATGGCCGGATTTGAACAGGCCAGAAGTAAATGCTGCTCCTTCACCCTGAGGCACCTTCACGGAGTAAGCTCAAATTTAACGGTTGCATAGCGAGTGATAGCAGCAGCCGTGGTGCTCACATCATACACAAATACCTGCACTCACGACAGGTGCAGATGGTGCTGCACCGTGTCGGCGTTTGAGCAACCAGTAGCTCCTTGGCCCGCGGTAGAGGCTCAGCACAGAGCGGCGCGACCAACAACTCTTCGAGTGACAGCACAGGGCCAGTGCGGCGCTGTGCAGCGTAGTGGCCCATTGACCTCTGCTGCAAGTGCTGGATGCGTGTCTGTCGCTTCCTAACTGGCTAGTCGATTGCGGAATGATGGCACGCGGTTCCGGATTGTCGGTTGAGTGTGGTGTGGTGTCACTACAGGGAGATAATGTCGTAAAACCGATTTTGCGTTGCTACCGGTACGGGTTGGACGCTCAGTCAGAGCGGGGGTGGGGATGGGTTTCGCGGGCACAATGGCGGCTTTCCACGTGTAGTCGGGTTTTGCACATTTTGGAGAGTACATCGAGTGCCCAAGACATATACCGTGTAATACCGTTCTGTGGGCATTATCGCTCGTTCTGTGACCACCGATTTCATCAGTTGCTCGCATGAAATTGAGACTGGGATGCCCTCTCGTTCGAGAAGTGCGCACATGTGATGTTGCCTCACTACTGTAGTTGACCGTTTTGCTGTAGCGCAAAGTTTTGTGTATATTAACGTTTTTGTTGCCGATACGTTTCCTATTGTAAATTTCGTATACTTTATTCAAGATATGTTTGCACAAGGGGAATTATTCTGCGTTTACAAGATTTTCCGGTAACCGATGTATGAATATCTAGATGGAACATGTATGTCACTAGTTTTTTTTTTTGCAAAAAGCTGCATAATGCTTCGTTTTACTCTATTTTGCGGTGGCGCTATGATAGGCTTTAAATATAATGCCCCCCACCTTGGTTGGTCAATTTGCTTAAAACGATGCATTATGCAGCGTTTTGAAACAAAAGGGTTAATAGAAAACGCGTTGGAAAGCTTATAGGATCTTGGTACACTAAGCAGCTGCGTCGAGTCCTACAACTTGCATACAGATTAAATTGACACAGGCTCACGAGGAATGATCAGCAGTTTCTACCCTATTGATGCCGTGCTCTTCTTCTTCGTTAACACCAGAGTCACTAACTTTTTCGATGTACAATGTGTTAGGAGTCGCTGTCAAACTGAAGCCTAAATACAAGCTTGATTTCGTAGCTGTATCGTCCTGGTGGAACTACCATCAACTTCTTACGATGTCGCTGAACATCGTATTGCTTGTTGACAATCCGATTAACCCTTTAAGGATAATTTGCGCGCCGTTGCTGTACTTGTTACTGTTATGACAGTGATGACTAATGATCTAGAGTAATTGCTACTGTGATTGTGCAGGTGGAAACACGTACGTTATTGTAGAGTAAATAGTGTTGTGTTGCGAACCGAGGAGGCGAGGTGCTGCGGCGCAAAAAAGATTGTTTACTATTGTTATTGAGGGATGTGTGTCCGTTTTGGTTGGTGGATTTTATCGACGACAGTTGCGCGTTATTCCCTAGTACAGATCGTTGCCTGTAACAATGCTGGTGGCGAAATGTTGACAGCCAGGACGGGTTGCAAATGTGATGGTGAGTGTATATCTTTTGAAAAGATTCTATACGGAAATGTACAAAAAAACTGCTTCTTCCACTACGAGCCGTACAGGTGTGTGACGTTGCATGGTGCGAAAGGACAGTCTCCTATACTTTCCGGGCTGGATATCTTCGCCCTAATCTTTAACGTCGTCTGTGCTCTGGGTGCAACGGGTAGTATTGTGATCGGTGCTGTTGCAAATACTACAATGGTGCTCGTTGCGCTGAGCCGGTGCATCACACCGAATTTCGCCAGCATAAAAGCCTTTGCATAAACGAACCGTCACAAAAATACCGTTGTACATAGGGTCCTTCAAGTGCGTTCCATCCACTTCGTACACATGCATCGGCATATATTGTAGTTCAATCAGTACCCTATCGACAAAAGCATAAACAAATCCACTCGAATCAGCATGACAACACTTTCATCGTCGGTACTGTCTGAGCATCGATTCGTTCGGCCAGTTGTACAGTCTACTAGAGCCAAAACTACGTGCTCTTTATCCATACTCAACTATTTGTGTTGAGTCGTCTTGCATTGTATGTTGCGATGGTTAGTCGGGGGCTCCTTTGAGGACACTTCCGCTATTTCCATGATGCCTGTACCTACGTTTTTTCGTTATGTGAATTCTGGTGTGCGTTATTTGCATGTGAGGAATTGACTGTACAGTTCCTAAAACGCGAGATGATGTGAAAGCACAATGCGAAACTTTTACTATAAAAGTTCTGACGGGCTCGTATGAAATTTAATGGGAGCGGTGGATGGGTGGTTGTGCAGAATTAAAAACCCTCTAAACGTAAAGTAGCTCACGTAACATCTTATTTTTGTGGTCATTATCACTGATATGGCGTCAACGTACAAGCTTCATGCGAACATCTATCTCGTTTTACATCGTTTCACATAAAATACCCAGAGGGTACGAACGATGTACGAGCCTTTCGATTATGCTCAGTACATAGCTTTTGTTTAACCTCCCACTTCGTCTCTACCTAGTTGGCGACAACGCATACATCCTACAGAAGGAATACTAATTCCATATGCATTTGCTGACGGAATGGATGAAAGTAAAGATACGTTTAATTTTTCCTTAGCCGGTTGTGTATCAGGATCGAACAGGCATTTAGACTAATGATTACCAAGTGGGGGATTCTAAGAAGAATCCTGAAACCTTGTTCCTAACGTAGTCCATACCATTTTGCGGCTCCAAAACATCTGTATTAACAGTCGAGAAACTTGATATGGCAGCGCAGTCGACGTTGAGCTGGTGTTTGCGCAGCACCAAAATAATATAAGAGGACTTGGCTACATTCCCTCAAACCTTAAAGTTACAAGCGATCGTTCCCGAATGTGCGCTCTTCGAGACGAAATTTGCCTGTTTATTCGGTCACAAGGCAGCCACAGAGCTCAATACAACATCGACCGCAACACATTGCCGACGTACTGGTATAACAAGCAACGATATGGTATAACACATGCGTTAATGCAAAACACCGGCCTTAGCACAATGTAATGACAGCAACAAACAAACAATAGAAGGCCACAACCGTTTTTATTTGCATCGAGTAGGACAACTAATCCTATTACAGGCACTCTTCCATCTCTTTGCGCAGCTTTGCAATGCAGCACCGCATCTCAACAACCTCTACGTCGTCATGATGGCGCCTCGTTTTTGTGAGCTCGGAGAGGTGATGGCGTATTTCGGCGAGAGACCACTGCACGAAGATCAACAGCTCGACGACTTATGTTTTTCGCGGATAGCAGCTCCACGCATCGTCACGGCGTGTACTTAAGCGTCATGCTTTCGTCAAAGGAGGCGATCTGGCGCTTGGTTAGAAGCGCCCTCTCTTCGTTGAATTGAGGCTCCTTCAACACGTCAACCAGACCGCCCTCGTTTACCTTTTACATTTGCACACGTAAACGCAAGGGTAAATAACGTTAGTTATTCCAAAACAATTATAACGCGGTGTCGGAAATATATTACCGTTGCGTTTTTGAGGCGGCTTGACAATCATCGTATCAGTAATCGATGGAATCTACCTGGATTCTACAGCGATCATGGCGCGCAACATGTGGATGATGCACTTGTAGAGGTTTGAACGCGTGATGATGGTCAGTAGATGCATGCAGTAGATCTCCATGCGTCCGCCATGAAATATCGCGAAAGGTTTGGGATTTCCCGACTTCGTGAGGTTCACATACACCTCGCGGTATTTGCACGTCAGGATCTTCTACATGCACCACAGCTTGGCGCCGACGTGCTGGAGGAAGTTCGTGACGTCGATACTCCCAAACTCGTTCAACAGGTGGAGAATAACAGTAACCATTTCCCGAGCCACATTTATTAACTAACTATACAATACAAATTTAAGGCATTCAATTGTAAAAGATCGCAAAATTCGCCCTTTAACGAAATCACGGTACTTCGGTTCACATGTCTCATGGGACATGTACCTGCTGTGATTTGCTGGTTTGTAGTGTGAGAAACTTGACATTTGTATTCAACATGAATTCATGATGATTACGCCAAACACCATTTCTGATTTATCATAAAATACGGTAGATTTGCTGTTGAAGTTTGGTAAAAGGGCGAAAAATGCGCCCTGTAGTGGGGTGTTCGTACCTTGTCTTACAAAACACCTTGAAAGAGCGAAAAATATACCCTCACTTCGCGAAAGGGTTAGAGGTTTCATTGTCCTCATCATCGTAGTCGCTAGCCGCATTTTCCCACATGACAGAAGCGCATCGACAGCACAGGTGTCCGGCGCTTCACGACTAGCCCGATAACCAAGAGTTGCAAATTACACACACTGTACGTCCGAAAACAGCACATTAATGAGCCTAAACAGACGTTCTGCGATCTGCTACTCCCTGCTGAAATGATCCTCTGTCACCCCGGCTGTTTGAATCGCCTCGGAATCGACGAGCGAGAACTGGAGAGCGGTCAAGCACGTCGCTTTACAAGGCGAGACAAGTGAAACCTTCCGGCAGCGGCATTCTGTCCGCGGAGCGTTTGCTCCCCACGTCTTATCCGGCACCATCGCACCTTCGATTCGATCTAGCTCCTCCATTGTCGACTTGGATACTTGGGGTCTTTTACGAAGTAAACGCTGTCACCCACGACTCGTTCCGCTCCCAACGACACGAAATAAACTCCGGGTTGGTTGGAACTTGGGAGATTCGGCCTCGATGCCAACGGATGCGTGGACAAATCACAGCCCGTTATTTAGTCCGGGAGGAACGTAAGAACGGCCCAAAGAGTAGTAATTGTGAGAGAAAGCTTTTCGGTAGCCCTAGCCACAGTTACTTCTCGTCTGTCGAAGTGAGCGTCCCAGTACCTTGCCCCATTCTTCACGGAGAGTGGCTCAACACGCCAACACGTTCTTCGATATCGACAGCCTCGATAGCCCATGTGTGAAGTATGCTCCAATTAATCACACTTGCTGTTACACACGCAAGTGAGAGTATCCACTTGTGGGTTCTAAAAATCGTCCTGACTGTTAGAAGGTTAGATACATGTGAGGTACACCAATGGCTAAATATGAAGTGGGTCACCACGAGGCACACACCCCTAAGCATCGCAGCATCTTTCTACCAATCAGCGACGTACAGGCTCTGGTTGGAGATCCCCTCTCATAAATGATAATATATTTATGTAAAGACCATGTCCCCCCACGGCGAAAATTAGTGTGGTAACGTTGCTGTGAATCACGGTACACACCTGGTCAAATTTTAAGCCGTCCACGCACCTATTTGAATGTCGTTCGGTCAACAGATCTGTCACTGCGCTTTTGATATGTGTTTTGCATAGTAACACAAAACAGTGTTTTTGTGCTAACAAGTACGTTTTTGCGGTTTGTGGTGTTGCTCCCATACAATAAACCGTTTTGGGCATGTATTCCGAACTTCCGACCACCCAAGGCCGTACTAAAAGTGACCGAATGGTTGTAATAGTTGGACGGCTTGCTGTTCAGCCATAGATGACTTGGTAACTACCGCTAGTCGTCACGTATCTTGTTTCATTTCGAGATTCACGGGGGAATGCATGCCGCCTTGGCTCAACGACGAAGAGAGAGGGCGTATTCGATGACTATACGAAGGATGGATCTCGGTTCGATCTATCGCAAGACAAGCCAAGCAATTACACGACGCAGTTGGACGTGCAATTGCTACCCCAGATCGGAATCGCCGTCGACCTGGGAGAAAGACCATCGTGTCCGAGAGGCTCGTTCGGTTGTTGCTTCGCAAGACGGCCAGCGGCGACTACACGGTCGCGTAGTGAAAGTAGGGATGCAAGAGCGCGTGCTCGTCCCGCACAGTTCGGCGTCTCCTTGTTGGTGTAGACTAGCACTACCCCACCAATATGGAGAACACGCTGGTAATTACAGCCGCGCACAAGGCTCACCGCCGGGCATGGGCCAAACCAATGGTTGTCATGCCGAAGGAGAACTGGAAGCACATCATTTTTTTCAGATGAAAACAAGTTCAACATGAATGGGCCGGACGGACTCCAAAGCTACTGGCGAGATGTCAAAACGGGGGAGGCTCTGTGATGGTGTGGGGTAGCTTCATTGCCGAAGGCAAGACTGAGCTCTCGGCGCTGGTCGGGCGGCAGGCCTCAGCACAGTACATATATACTGTGTCGGGGTGTTTGCTTCCTTATGCTCACCTAAACTATGGGGTGGGCTTTGTCTATCAACAAGACATCGCATGTCGAAGGAGACCAAGGCGTTCTTTGAAAAGCAGAGGTTGAATGCAATCACGGGGGAAAACTGTCGCTGGATAGAGTATTTGCCACCCTAGTAGCTGACTTGCAGATGCTTCCACGTACGTTGAAGCCTTGAGACCTGGCCCACTCGTGTGCATGTATGGGGTCATGGTTGATACACGACAGCGATGTTCCTTCTGTGATGTCATACCTTACGTGGAATTGAGAAGCTATGTAGGGAATAAATGAGTGACCCTTTGAGTGTTAGACTTTTCACCACTGAACCCGTAAGAGAAAACATGTTATTTTTTAGGGACGAGGCGGAGAAACATCTCACTAAGATATCTTCATTTTCTTTAAGGCGCCAGTCGATGCCCAGTTTCTGCATTCTCCTCTATCCGCAAACTTGCCTCCCACAGGTGGTGTTTGTGATACAAATGATGCTAGCGATGACGCTACCCTTCTTTCCACCACTCCATACTGCAGGCACTGTTACCACAAGCTGACGCAGTGGTTGGTTAAGTACGAGCTGGGCGAGTGGGTGAACCGTGGGTTTTCGAACCGAGCCAGCATGCAATTTCGACCATTCGCAGATTGGCACGCCAGAGCTCATAGCTCCAACGACTAGACCAAGAAACAAAGAACATTGACCGAGACCAGTGCTCCACGAAGACGCAGCCAGGCTACCAGTGAAGATTTTTTATGGCTGTCATTTCCTCTCGCCCGTCTCCGCCAGGGGGGACCAACCCCTCCGCGGCCTCGGTTCGTCGCTGCCACAGTCGCACCGTGCGTCTGGAATGCCCCGACGAACTCGCTGGCGTCTGGGACGGCCCCGTGTACACAACTTTGGGTGGCGACCCTGCCAACAAGCGTCCGTCCATCGACACGTCGTTTCTCGACCCGGACGACAGCATCCAGCGTCTGCCTGACAGGCCACGTTGACGATCCTCCGACATGACCAGCGACGCCAAGACTTACCTCTCCCGTTACGTGATCATGTCGACGCCGTCCATTTCATCCCGCAATGGCGTTGACCGAGCCCCAGCGCGACCTCAAGGCGGAGCTCCTGGAGCGACCCCTGCTATCCGTCTTCCGGTTCGTCCGGTTCTCCACGTACTTCCTCGCGTCGCCGCGTTGCGACACCAAGTTCGTTCGAGTGACGTCAGGCGTCTATCTTTGTGGCCAAGTTATTGCCTACTCCACCGCCTCGCGCATGCGTCTCGTGGACGACACGGACTTACTCGTCGAGCCTAGCTCCGGATTCGTATGCCATTCGCCATTATGCCGACGAGCTCCGCCTCGTCGTGGCCATTCCGCTTGAGAACGTGCGTGTCTGCCATATCAGCCAGGCCGAATATCTGTTGGGATACTACCACCAACTACCCGTAGGCACGGCCCCTTCTGGTTTCGATGCTGTTTCGGCGGCTATCGACTTGCCACCCGGACAGCCCGCCTCTGAGGCTGTTAAGCGTATTGTGTCCGACTTGACCGTGCCAGGCACGCCTCCCTTGGCCACTGTGGACTCGATCCCCCGGTCCGTTGCGTACATCACCCCTCGGGGTGAGAAGACGGCATCAACGATTGTGGCTTATGTCCAGGACAAAAAGCTTCCGCCGCCTATGGCTGAGGACGGCACCGTCACCGGGATTGACTCGCCCCCTCCGGTTCTCCCGCTCCTCAGCCGCGAAGACGCCATACTTACTCCGTCAGACGTGTTTGGGGTGCCGACCAGGACGCACCCAACTGTGGCAGCATCCCCGGCTGCGGGTGCTGTTAACCTGGCGCCGCCGGCTTCGGATCCTGGGTCCTTACCAGCGTCTTCGACTACGACCTCCAGGATTCGGGCTGACGATCCTGTGATCCAACGTTTGCTCGCCCAACAGGCGCAGCTGCTGCAGCAAGTAAACCTATTGTCAGCTTCCGTCATCCAACGTTCCAGCCAGGCTGGAAACGCGCTACCCCTACCGCCTTGCCGGACTGCCGAGCACGCATCCGCTGTTATTCCTCCCGGCCATCCTCCTTGTCCAAGCTCCCGTTTGCGCGACCAGTCCCGACACGCTCGCAGTCGATCCCGTTCGGTGCGCCAGGCGCACCGCTATCAATACTATGGATCTCCCCCTTCTCGCCAGGCGCGCTCTCCGAGTCCATACGACCGCTTCATCCCACACCAGGTGTAGCAGCGTTCGCGATCTCGATCCCGATCCCGATCCCGCAGTCGTCGTCGCCGTTCTCGTTCTCGGAGCCCGCGTCACAACCGTTCTGGCAGTCCACCACGTCGGTCTCGCTCGCGAAGCCCGCGCCGTCATTCCCGGTCTCGTGATAGGTCTCCACGGACCTCACGACCGACCGGCAATGCCTTACTATGTCCTACTGATCGTGGAGCCCAAGTTCACGCCATTGCTCGCGTCGGCCCGCGGCCTTGAGGCCCCCATCCAGGTAACGATGATTCCTTTGATCGGTTCGAAGCCATGAGTCCACACGACAGGGTCTGTTTCATGCTACAACAGGAGCGTTCTCGGGGGCGATACCGGGTGACCAAAGTCACCATCAAGATGCTGTACGCAGTCGACTTTGCCAGTTGTCCATTCGATCCCTTCCCGTCATCTGAGGACCCGACGTCCTACCGGCAAGACCGTACCGTCCTGAATGACGACGGTCAGTGGGGTGGGCCTGAGCCTCCCCCACGCTTCCAGATCCTCCAGGCGGCTCAGCTCCATTTTGTGCTGTGGTCCATCCAGGATGTCGCCACAGAATGGTACCCGCCCGACGTCGTTGCGGTTTTTGGACCGTACACACCCATGCTATCTACGACGTGCCAGGCACCACCCCGCTGCAGGAAGTTGGTGATCCCTCTCGCGACCCGGAATCTGATTCCACTGGAGGGCGGAACCCAAGTTTGCCTGCGTTTTCAAATCGAGAAGGACTGCGCCTTCCCTCGGTGCCCACATGTTCACCAGCTTCGGACGCTGCTTCCCGAAGTTCTGCAGTGGGTAACGGCTCATCACGGCGGACTCAAGTCGTACCACCCCCAACATTCGTGAAGGCACGGGGGTGGTCACCAAGTCGGTCTTAGTTTATCCAGCGATAATCTGTACTGAGACCTTCCGTTTTCGCCTCTGGTTGCCGACGCGTCAGACGCGCAGCTTACTGCCCCACGATCACTTACCCTGGGTGCGCTTGGCGCAATACCCACTCTGGCATCGGACGCCTCCATTCCTGGCCCTGTCCCTTTGGTCTCGTCTGCGTTTGACGCACCGCCAGTCTCTATCGGCAAGCCAAGCGTGTGTCCGACGATTGCCGCAGGAGCGATTGTCCTGCCATCTGCGCCAGGCGCCTTTCCTGCGAGGTCACCGACGTCTGACGTCTTCCGTTTTGACACAGTCCCAATGAAGATGCGTGCGTCAGAGGCACATACAGCAGCCTCCCGTACGCCTGGCATTCATCTCATCCCAGCTCTGACACCGGTCGGTCCAAGTCCTGTAATGCCAGAGGCACCTGGTGCTCTTCCTGTGATGTCGTCGACGTCTGACGTCCTTCGTTCTGGCACAGTCCCAATGGATATGCGTGCATCTGATGTACATACACCATCTCCGGTGCGCCAGGCGCTCTACCTCTGATGTCTTCGGCGTTCGACGCCTCCCTGCCTACTACACCCACGATAATCACGGGTGGTCACCTCGTTACGGTTTTCGACGGTGCTGTCGCCCCCGGACGGGCGGAAGCGCCTACGCTTGGTGTGTCTGGTCGGCTTTCCATGAGCTTCTCCAGTGGGAGGCTCATACATTCGGCGACGTCCAGACCATCAACGCAATGGAGGCCCAGGGCCTCCTCTCGTATCTCCGGTGGCTGCGACTGCGCGGCCACACCGCCAACGTCCATGCGTTCGGTGATTCGGATTTCATCGTGGGCCAGGCCCTGATGCAGTCTGACTGCAAGGCTTTGCACCTCCGTCCGTACGTTGCTGCTATCCGATCCTTGGGGGCGGTGTTGCCCCTCACTTACTTGCGGCACGGCGGCGGGTGTTCATCACCGCGGCTGACGCTCTGTGTAACTGGATCATGGATACCGTCTCCCCTGGGGTGGACGACCATATCCGTGGCGATGCGTGGCCTGACCAGCTCCAGCCTAGCCTGCCTCAGAGCCCCGCTATCCTCTGCTCCCTTACGGCCGGGATCGGGACGGACAGACGTGCTCACTTGCGGGCGACCTGGTCGCTGGTGATTTTCGAGCTCCATTCGCTCGGCCACTTCATTCGAAGACGATTTGTTCCGCGGTGGCCGGATCGTCCAGTGCACGCCCAGGGCGTGATCGACCGGCGCCGAGCCAAATCTACACCACCGCCCGGGACCTGAAGTCCGAGTTCGATCTCGACATACCTCGTTCCTGTGTCGTGAACGGAGTGCCCCGCTGCGTTCCAGCGGATGTCTTCGACACACTGCGATCTACCGCCAGGCGGTTTAATAACCCGTTTCCTATGGATTTGGCGTTCCTGGCGGCAGGTTCTTCGCCGTTGTCTATCCCTCTCGTTGATGGTGGCATCCTGGATGCCCTCATCGCGGTTCCCCAATTGGGGAATTACTGGGACACTGCGCGCATTTAGAGGTCAAACCTCCGACGACCCTCAACCGAAGAAAGTGCTCCGCCCATGGCTGTACGAAGTCCACTAGGCTACGTATCCGCAGCTCCGGCTCCTATGTGCCACCGCCACGGACGGCATCGTTCCTCCATAGACCAACTCCGCCACACGGCGTGGGGTGCGACCTCTTCCAGATAACTATGGAGGTGCCGAGGCCAGTGGGGAAGTGGTCGTCGACAAGCTCCTCGCTGACTACTACAAGGGCCGCTGCTTGGTTACCACTCTATCGACGCTTCAGCTGAACCCGGGGTTCCATTCCAGCTCGTTTGCTCTGGTGACCAAGAAGGACATACCTCTCCACCTCGACGGGCGTATCATCCCTGACTTATCGACGCCGCCTGGCGGCTCGGTTAATGACCAGACCAATTCCGCATCATCTCCTGACGCAACTTGGGATCCATTTGATTTTTTCGCCCAACACGTGCGCGATCTCCGTCGCCGGTACCCTGGGTACGCTGTCTACGCCATGGTCGCGGATATCGCCGACGCATTTCACCATGTCCCCGTTCATGCTGATCACGCGTCCGCCTTTGGGGGAAGAATGCTGCGTTCCAACCATGACATAGTATCGGGAATGGCCGTCTTCGGGTGGACGTCATCCCCGGGCTTCTTCGCGGTGTTTGGCAAAGCTGTCAGAAACTGCCGGCGCACTGGCGCATCGAGCGTTCTCGACTACTCGGAGCGTTTGTTTCATCCCGATCATAAAGCCTTTCATCCAGCGTTTGGTGGCCATCCAAACAAGATGCCGGAGGCGCCACAAGGCCGGAGTACCAATGCTGGATACCCTTCAGAAGGACACCCAGTGGTGGAGAGAGCTAGCCTTCCAAAACGAGTTCGCCGGAATCCCCATGGAACTGTTCGAACGCAGAGCGCACATCGACGATGTCTGGTTGATGCAGATACATCAAGACTGCCTAGCGATCTCAAGTATGGTTCTCAGAGAACGCCTCCTGATCACCTGCACTGATGCAGTAGTGGTCGACGTTGAAGTGACCCGTCACACCTTCGACGGAAAAATGGCAGCGATGGCATTCGCGCACAAGGCAGTTCGGAACGCCAGGTTCGATTACAGTGATCCGGAATTTGAGCTCATCGCTCAAGGGTACAAGCGCTCGAACCGTCAAGTGGAGCGGAGGCTGCCAATTACTACACCAATGCTGCTCGAGATGCGAAATCGACCAGTGTATTTGGAAGAACAAGGGCGCCTCCTGTGGGGATCAATCGTGCTGGCGTTCTTCTTCCTCAATAGAAGCTCAGAGCTTTGGGGACCAATCTCAGTGGACAACTCAACAGACAACAACAGAACACACTGCGTCAAGTCTGACAACGTGATCCTACGAAACAGCCAAGGTGACGAGGTAAGCCCCAGGGGCGACGACGTCCATTCGGAGAAGGTTCTCTTCGAATCTCACAAAGGCGACCGGACTGCGCAAGGAGTGGTCGTCCGGCATTACCGCTCAGAGCACCAGGTGCTGTGTCCAGTGGTAGCGGCGCAAGAGTGCCTCCAGATACGAGAGAACTGGACTGCAGCAAGCGTGGCCCTGGGCCCATACCTCACATCCATCTCACGGCGAGGGACCGTCAAGAAGACGACTATGGCGTAGCTCATCAAGGAAGCGGCAAGAGGCTTAGGCCTATCACCTCAAGACTACTCCTGTCATTCACTGCGAATAGGAGGTGCATGCGCACTTCTGGCGGCAGGGAAAAGTGACCTGGTCATTCGACTAATGGGAAGGTGGTCCAGCTGGTGCTTCACAGTGTACACCCGTTTACAGCATGACGTGCTCCGAGATGCGCCAAGAAGCATGATCGCGGCCTCGACATGGGAGCACAACGAGACCAATCACGATGCCCTCGAGGGGGAACTCCAGCGAGACTAACTCTCCAAGCTAATCAACTCTACTTGCCCCATGAAGCGATGATCGAAGGAGGAAAGCGAATATTCAATGTGTTATCGTCCCACCATCACCTGTCAATTCTAGAGAGGAGCAACGATGATCAAGGTTATCACGGAAATGTGTCGTTGAGGTCTGTTGCTCATGCATTTAAGAGCTCATATTGTCTGACTTCGTATAATATATATATATATTGAGAGTTCCAGTGCAGGGATCCTGAGTGGTGGGGCTGCCTTTGGGTCTGGAGCTCTTTCGCTTGATTTCCATGTGGTGGGTGAGAGGCGTGGGTGGTAACAAAGCCCAGTGCCCCCAAACCCAGGAAGAAGGATGCAAAAGCTCAAAATGTAGTCCCCATGTGTGCACGCACCTACAAGGTATCTAGTGTATTAAAAGTATGATTAGTTTCCGCTAAGAATCCTTTGTTCTGCATACGCTCTGTACGTAAATCCACAGCCACCGGACTTCCGATCGACTACTGTGGCGAAGCTCCTCTCAACGAAACAGGTAAGACGCTCAGATCGCACAACCACGGACTTGGCCCAGCTCGACACAGCTCCGCACAGCTCTCCTTCTGCACCGCTTAGCTTGGTCAGCTCAGCACCACTTTAGCAAAGCTCAGCTCTTCTCAGCTCAGCACGGCTTCGCTCAGCCCAGCTTGAGGTGGGCGAGGCGTGTGTTGCTTCCTCGCTCGTGTGATCCCTTGTGCGGTCCTTCCTAGGGCTACGGTGTGGGCCCAGACTTGCGTCGGCCACACCAGCTACCCCTGATTCCGAATGCTCCAAGTGTTCCCAGACGAAACTTGTACCTCGCTTGGCAAGTCTCAGTCCGCACGTGTCTCCGCCCGATTCACCCCTCTTGAATATGCAGGCACGACACCACACACACGTAGTCCACTTCTCTTCACAGGCCCTTGGACTGGGCCTTAACAGCCTCCCCCTTGCTCAGCGACTCCGGCTTTGAGTCGCTTCCAGTGACGACACTTCCTTCTGCGGTCCACGCTGTTTCCCCCTATCTGTAAACACGGCTCTGTCGTTTAGTTTTATGCCTGTGACTACACAGTTAGCAAAACCCCACTCGAAATCCTCGGCAGTCTCTTTGTGGATGAAGGCAGCAGCAATCGGAACGTTCTTCCAGTCTCCATCTTTACCGATCTCTAACAGGCATACACCGCTGTAGTTCGAATGCTCCATCTGTGTGTCATCGCACTGAAGAATAGGTACCCAGTTATCGTGCTCGAGAACCAGTGCCCAATAAACAGAAACGCGCGGAAAAAAAAACGCCATTGACTATCCAGCTGAAAACAATCACGAGAACCAGGATTTTGGTGTTCGAACGACCGTAAAAATGCTGGCAACTCCACGTAGGTTGCTGAAGCACCTACCATCATGGTTTTAGCCTTTCCAATAGTTATGTGAACCAACGCCGGGCGATGGGCTACATTTGAATTGTGAATCGTCTTGACAGATGATGCCACCCGCGCCCGCGTAGTACTTAAGTCCTAAATGATGGAGCCTTGGAATCCGGGAAATTCCATCAGCAAATCAGCAGAACATTGACCGACTGAGTCACAACCGGTGAAATGTTGGAGATTTGTTTCACTAACAAACTAGGCACCCGGTGGGCAAAATGAGTTTTTGATGTGCACGCGTTGCTTTGCTTTGACGTTTTGTTGTTTTCTGCGTGCCGTTTAGTTAAATACACTCGCCACTGACACAGCTCCGACGCACGCCCACACCCCCACTCCAATTTTCTTGTGCCCCGCCGAGACAAACTGCCGGATGGTCTTATTTTCATTGAACCTATACTCACGAAGAAATTCTGTACAGGCTGGAGCTGAAGCGAAGATGACTCGAACGTTAATAGCTTCCCGGCGAAAGAGCCATACGAGACCAACCCTGCTTATCTCCATCTCTTTATGTTAGCGATAGGAGGCTCGAACCCAGGGCCACCCAAGCTCCACGTCATTATACTCAAGAAGTGTATTATTGTTTTCTTCACTTCAACGTGAACAGCCTATCAAAATCAAGTCGCTAACATGTGCTCTCTTATGGGGTCAGTCGTGAAAAGTTTTACATTAATGGGGTTACTCGTGATATTGGTTGGCTAGACTTCAGATAGGAACTATTATCGGAAGACGAATGGGTGCGCCGTCTTCGTCTCGTCCCTGCCTCGTCCCCGACCCGTCCCTCGGATAGCACGAGTTATCTGAAGTTCCATAACATGGTTATAACCAATGTAACGCATTGGCTAATATTTGCTCTCAGTTACCAAAGAGTAAAGGAGCAGAGAAGCCCAGCAAGGAAACGGCGGACCGGTGCTAGCGGTGCGACCAGACATGGCACTCGGCCGCGCCACAAAGACCGCTAGAGCTAGGGGCGAGGACCTAGGAGGTCGGCGTGCAGCGCGAGGATAGCGAGACCTGGATCTGCCGCCACCACTGCCGACGCTGCGGGGCTGTGGTCTGCACCGGCTGCTCTTGCAGCCGCGCCAAGTTCATCTACAAGGCAGGTCGTTAGACTGCACAGAGGCCTGGAGGGGTACTGTACTGTACGGACTGCTGCGAGATCGAGCGCAGGAGATCGGTCGGAGGATTACCGCGTGTGCGACGCCTGTATCCGCGTGATCGACGAGAAGCTGGCGCTGGGCGTGAGTCGGCGGTTCGACGAGGGTGTGGCGGCGGCGCTGGCCAGCTCTGCACCACGGCGTGCATGCCTGACGGTCGTGTGCAGAAGGGCGGAAGTATGTGGCTGTGGTGGGCGGCGTCGGGCGCTCTCGTCCACATTGGTGTTGCTGATCTTGCTCTCGACACCGTGACGGGTATGTACTGTGTAATGTTATCAGTAGTATTTCTGACAGCTCATTGCCGCTTGCGTTGTAGCTGCAGCCATGATAGCGTGTTGTGATGCAGCCGCCATGGCGACGTGTTGAAGTGCAGCCGCCGTGGCGACGTGTTTCGGTGTCGGAGTGGCGCTGCAGCCACTATAGCGTATTGCATGGTCATGGAGACGTGCTGCGTACACTGCTGTAGCCATGACGTGTGATTGTAAGTGGGCAATTGGTATAAATTGTATTAGTATTCGTGTGTACGGTATCTAATTAACACTTGCTCTGTAGTTGCTGCTACTGCCTCGTTCTCATGCTGTCGCTTAATGCATTCCGTGTAAGTTCTGATTGTGTGCGTTGAGTCTCCAACATCCATACCGCTTGTTGTGGACTGATATTTTGCTGCTCTGTTAGGATAATTATGCGATCAATAATACGTTTTCGACGGAAAAAGAAGAGTTTTTCGGCAGGGTTGCTGCGCCAAGCTGTGCCATGTCTTTCTTTCAGGTCTCTTACTGTTGGGCCACCGTGTGTCCCCGCCGATCATTCTTGCCAGACCTGATGCACTGTCTTCAGCGACCGCAGTAGCTTGTACATTGGGGGCGCCTGCGCTGGATGAGATGGAGCTTCTGGAGGATGCATCGCAGGGACTGATGCACCCCAGTCAACGCTGAGGCGTAGGACTGTTGATCCTGAGGTAAGTTTTGTCAATGCTTGTTTCATATTTAATACCGACGATCCAACTTCGCTGATTTTGTTGTCGATATGTGCAAGTGTTTGGTGGTGCTGTTGACTTAGGAGCTCCATTACGTCAGGAACAACTTCGTGTAAATGCATTGTTTGGGGTGACTTCTATGTTTCCATTTTGGTTTTCCAAGTAGAACGTGCGTCGGTCAGGCGGAAACCAAGGAAGCGACCGTATAGCCTCCCTCGGCAACACACCGAGGTAGCACCCCTCCATTGCTGAAGCATTCCACCGTCCTAACCGCCGGATCTGTGACTCTATAGCCCCTGCAAGCTCAGTCATTCTGGACCCAGGCCAACGGGCAGCATGTGTCTTCGCCTTCGAGTGCATACCGAGCGCGGTAAAGGTTTTCACAGTAGCGTCATAGCGGGAACGGTACGTCATCGCTTTTGTGGGATCCTTACGAAACTTCATAACATTAACGTCGTACCATTTTGCTGGGTTCAAAAAGTCAGGAATCTCTTCCATTTGCACGCACCAACGAAAGAAGAAGTAAAACCCGAGAGCTCCAATAGGACAAACCTCCACATTGTGATGTCTAATACATGATCCAAATTCTCGACGGCCAAACTGATTTGTTTTACCTTGGTCCATGATTATCACTAACGCGCGGCATTCGGTGAAGCCTTCATGCTCAAGAAGCACAATGAAAATGTAACGGGGTCACACGCACAAGTGGCTACAAGCCACTTGTGATTTTAACAGATAAGATATCTGTTAAAAGTTTTAGATACTTCCTCGCCTTGGTGTAAGTTACACCAATGGATACATTGAGGTGGGCCACCACAATAAGTACCCAAAAATCCTATTGGTAGAAAGCAGCATCTTTCTACCAATTAGAGACGTGCATATTAGCGGGCCAGCCGCTGTCAATTCCTTTCATAGATGATAAACCGTTTTAGCAGATTTAGGAGGAAGATCAATTCACAAACAATACAGTTCTCATTTTACCTAATCTATGTCACTTGGAGTTTTATCTGATTTAAATTATATTTGTGTATTCAAATATAATTAACCTAAGTAATTACTAAGTACTTACGCTTCCTCATACACGTTGCGCAACGTGTAAGCTAAAATAGTGAGTCAAGTTAGACCCACTACACCTGGTAGCACTTTGTAGTCCGTCCAACGACCGACTGCTTGACGTTCGTACGCGGTGTACGAACGCGGAGCCGAGAACCACATGAGCACGGAGGTGCCCATGGAGAGCTCCAACACGCCTGCAACGCATGTTGCACGCGCAGACTGCCCCCACCTGTCTGACCCAGAGTGGGAAGCCCTCCAAGGACTGTCAACAGTCATTGGAGAAGCGGCGATAGCTACGATGCTGCGTACGCTATCGCCGACGGAGCAACATGGTGTTGCTCTGGGGTTCATCTTGAAGGAGCAGCGTGACGCTGCTTCCTCAGGGACGGCGTCGTCAGGGACGACACCGCGTGCTTAATCATTGAAATTGAACGTGAGCAATTACGTGGGAAGAGAGGGCGAGCCTCTCCTCCGATGGCTTGTCGAACTCGACACAGCCATAGCGGCTCGACGCATCGTCGACCCGCTGTCGAAGGTCGCGTTCGCCATGTCCTGCCTTGGCGGACGCGCAAGGAGTTGGGCGTATGGACGCCGACTCTCCGATCCTACGTGCTTCAGCACGTACGAAGTGTTCAAAGAGGAGCTCAAACAAGCGTTTGAGCCCCCGTAAAACGAGTTCCGGTCGAGGGCGGAGTTCCTCGACCTTCAGCAGGGTAAGCATGACGTCCATGCTTACGCGCAGCGCGCACGATATTTGGTATCAAATATCGTGACTAACCCGATTGACGAGGCGACCAAGGTCGTCACGTTCATGAAGGGGCTTAGAGATGGGCCTGTGAAGACCTATCTCTTCCGAGAGTACCCGAGTACTCTCGAAGCTGCGATCACTCTTACCATGCAAGAAGAGTTTAGCCTGCGGCAGGCTAAACTCCATGCAAATGCGCCGAGGCAGCAACCGCGCCCGGTAGCGAGGACGGGAGGTCCGGAACCAATGGACCTCTCGAACGCAACAACTGCTGGTTACCAGCAGCAGGGAGGCAAAGTGCGATGCTTCCGTTGCGGAAGGATCGGTCGCTTTGCACGGGAGTGCACAGCTCCCATGCCCCCTGGAGGTGGCCGTCGTGGCGATGCTAGGCGTCGCCGCGGGCCAACAAAAAACGCGAACATCCTGTAGGCGCTGGGGGCCCTACTGGTAATGCAGTCGCGCGTGCCGACATCGGGCACGCGACACTGAGGACTGCAGCCCCCAGTGAGACTAGCTCTCACTGCAAGAAACAAGATGACAGGCCGAACCTAGTCATCTTGAAGGTTTACTCGAAGAGAGCGAGTGACTCTCTTCGAGCTTTGATAGATTCAGGCGCGTCGAACAACTTTGTTCGACTACGAATCCTGCCCAGACTTGACTTCGAGGAGGTAAATGTACCTCGCTGGAGGTACGACTGGCAACAGGTGCCATCGTGACGACCGAGAAGCGCGTCGTGAACGTGCGCTTCTCGTACAAACAACAAGTGTTTGTCGAACACTTTATCGTCCTGGACCTGGACGATAAGTTCGACGTGGTAATGGGCATGCCGTGGCTTGCACGGCATGATCCGGCGATAGACTGGAAGAAGCGCACACTCGTGCGCTTCGGCCGCGACAGCGGAACAGAGAGCGATGGCCCTGTTACCGCAGCGCACGCACCAGCAGGTGCGCGCGCGGCTCACCAGTCGAGACAGCGCTTAATGCTGCTGTCCCGGAGTGCCCAAGAAGTGCGCGAGGGCGCGCACAAGTGAGACCAACGTCGGCAATGCTGCCGACGTCAGTAGAAAAAGATGTACTGGTTCCGGGAACCAATACCCACGTTCAAGCGTGTAAGGGACGGTCCCTGACCCGAAGAGGTCAGGTCGACAACGACGCGTCGGCTCCGGGAGCCGACGCACCCTCGGTAATGAGGGGCTCCGCCATGAATGGCGTCGAGGTGACGAAGGCGTGTCAACTCCGGGAGTTGACGCTGCAAACAGTGCGGACGGTTGCAAACGTACCGCACTGACGCAATTTGCATGCTGTCGCGCAGCCGGGCTGCACGAAGGAAAATGCGGTCAAGCCAGGCTTGATATCGCGCGCCCGCAGACAGGGTCTGCCGGCGAAGGAACACATTTCCGTGTAGCCGGGCTGCACGAAGGAACATGCGGTCAAGCCGGGCTTGATACCGCGCGCCCGCGGACAGGGTCCGCCGGCGAACAACTGTCCACAGCCGGGCCTGGATCAGAAGAACAACTGTGCGGAGCCCGGCTCCGCACAACAAGAAGACGGCGCATGCGGAGAACGCTGCGCAAGTCTCGGTCCGGGACCGAGACGCAACAAGAACAGTCTGCTGGGCAGACTGAGGCGGTGACGCCGGATGTCGAGATGCTAAGCGTCTTGACGCGCACCGATACTGGATTCCAGTATCGTGAGATGGAACTCGCTAGTCCTCCGACGACGGCGTCGGAGTTGACTTCGCTTCCAGCCATGAGCTGGAAGCGATTCACACGCGACTTGCACGATGGACGCATCGAGCAGGTCTGCGTTCTTTCGAACAGCAAAAGAACGGAGAGCGAGAGTGAAGAGCTGTCTCAGCTCTTCATGGGAAGTACCACTGAGAGTGAAGACACTCTCAGTGCGAAGACGAAGCGAGAGCGCTTCGAGGAACAAGGTTGGGACTCGCTGAAGTCGAGTCCCTATTACGAATTATTGAGGGAGTACAAAGACGTACTCCCGGAAGAGATTCCTGCGAAGCTTCCACAGGATAAGGGTAATCAACACGAGATTGATCTCGTGCCGGGCACGAAGTACTGTGTCACGCAGCAGTGGCCACTGCCGCGAGAACAAGTAAAAGCGATCGACGACTTCTTTGAAAGTCGTCGCAAAGCAGGACAAGTGCGGGAATCGAAGTCCCCGCACAGTGCTCCGACATTCTGTGTCAAAAAGCCACAGGGCGGATGTCGCATCGTTCATGCGTATAACAAGCTGAACGATGCGACGGTACCGGCGCAGACGCCGATACCGCGAAAAGATGTTATCATCGATTCGATGGCCGGGAGCACCGTTTACAGTGCTCTCGACTTGCGAGATGGATTCTATCAAATCCTAATGCGTGAGAGCGATATCCCTCTCACGGCAGTGAGCACGCCAAGCGGCATGCTCTGGGAATGGCTAGGAATGCAGTGAGCACGTCAAGCGGCATGCTCTGGGAATGGCACGGCACTGAGCACGCCAAGCGGCATGCTCTGGGAATGGCTAGTAATGCAGGGGCTTAAGAATGCCCCTGCGACTTTCAACAGGTGCGTGACGCACTTGTTGCGCTCGGTGCGCGACTTCGCGCCGAGCTACTTTGATGATGTGTTCATCCACAGCCGGGCTGTGGACGGGAAGACCAACGTAGAGATGCACAGGGTGCATCTCCGGAAGCTACTTGAGCTTATGCGAAAGCATAAGCTCTACGCGAACCTGAAGAAGTGTATCTTCGGGGCGAGCGAGATACCCGTCCTCGGGTGTCTCGTAGGGAAGAATGGTGTTCGCCCTGACCCGGAAAAGGTCAGAGTGATTAATGAATGGCCAACGCCTTCAAGTGTCAAGGAACTGAGGCAGTTCCTTGACTTGGCCACGTACTTGTGCAAGTACGTGGAGGATTACGCGGGCAAGATCCGCCCGCTGTCACAGCTTCTTAAGAAGGAAGCTGTGTGGAATTGGACACCCGATTGCCAAAAGGCATTCGATGCTGTCAAGCGGGGCTTGACTGAGGCACCGATCTTGGCAGTGGCTGACCAAGATCGCCCATTTCACGTAGTGTGTGACGCATCCGATTTCGCGATCGGATGCGCGTTGATGCAGCACGATCACGAGGGCCGTGATCGTGTCGTCTACTACCAATCGCGTCTGCTGAAGCCAGCTGAGCGCAACTACCCGGTGCATGACAAGGAACTCCTTGCCATGAAGTACGCACTCGCAAAGTTTCGACTGTATTTGCTTGGAAGTAGACCGTTTGTGGTCTACATCGACCATGCATCACTGCGCACTGCAGTGACGTCACCACACATATCACAAAGAATGGCGAGATGGCTCTCATTCTTTGCGGAGTATAACTTCCGGGTCGAATACAAACCCGGAAGATTGAATGTAGTGGCCGACGCGTTATCACGTCGGCCGGACTACGCAGAAGCTGCTGAAGTCAATGCCATTGACGCCATGCGATCGAGCAAACCCACATCGTCTCTGTTGGATGATGTGAAGGCCGCGTACGCGCACGACGCGGACACGAAACTCTTGCTGGCCTATGGCACAGCGCCTTCTGACAAGTCCCGTCAGAAGCTGCCCAAGCACCTTCGTGCGTGTGCACACCGCTATCGAGTGCACGACGGAATACTGCTTTACAATGCAGTCGACGACAACGCGGATCGCGTTGTCGTGCCAAATGACCATGACCTGCGACTCAGGATCATGTACGAGTATCATGATGCCCCGACCGCGGGACATCTCGGACGTGAGAAGACTTACGTCCTTCTCACGCGCGACTTCTACTGGCACCACCAGTATAAGTGGGTGCGCAAGTACATCCGTGCTTGCGAGGTATGCCAACGCGTAAAGCCTGCGCCATTCGCGCAGGCTCCTTTACAATCACTACCGACTCCGTCGGGGTGTTGGAAGTCCATGTCTTTGGACTTCATCTTTGGTCTTCCCCCGGACAACGGAGGGAACACCGGTGTTGTGGTCTTCGTCGACCGCTTCAGCAAGATGGTACATCTTGCTGCGGTGCCGGCAGAAGTGACCGCGAAACAGACGGCCCGTCTGTTCGTCGACATGGTGTTCAAACACCATGGCATGCCGAGCGACATCGTGTCGGACAGAGACCCGCGCTTCACAGCGCACCTGTGGCAAGAAGTGTTTACACTTCTTGGGAGTCAACTTTCAATGTCGACTGCGGATCATCCGCAGACGGACGGTCAAACCGAGCGCGTGAATCGCGTGCTCGTCGATATGTTGAAGGGCTACGCTCACTCGTTGCAATACTGGAGCGATGCGGCATCCACGTCTACCGAGTTTACTCGGAGTGATGGCTCCCACTTTAAGTGGGGGAGGATCTACGACTGCAATACAGAAGCCGCAGAAAACCGCTGACACTTGCACAGTGTCAGCTGCAACAATGGACAAACCACATGAGTCTGCGCAGGGCGCAGATTCCCCCAACAACAAGGACAAGGACCACGGGTCTGCGCAGGGCGCAGACACCGCAAAGAACCACGCAGAGGCCGGGCCTCTAGCGGAGAGCGAGCTGAATGACTTCAGCTCGGATGCAATCAACTTCCTTACCAAAAGACAAGCCGTAATCCGGTTTGTCCAAGACACAATAGCAGCTTCTGTTGATCAACAGAAGCTGAACGCAGACAATGTGGGCAGAGGCAACACAAATGAATTCAAAGTTAGTTCATTGATTTTGTTAGCTACGCAAAACCTGCCTAAACATGCAGTTTCGGACTTCGGAGCAAGCTTGCTTGCTCCGCGCTTCATCGGGCCGTTCACTGTGTTGGCACGGCATACACGCTAGACATACCGTCTAGCATGCGCCTCCACCTGACCTTTTACGTCGGACGGCTGAAGCCATACCTGCAGCACGAGCCATCTAGCTCGGCTGACCCGAAGCCTCGGCAGGAGCCGAGGCAGAAGCGGAAGCCTTGGCATCGGCGACGAGCAACCTCTCCTCCAGCGCGCGGACGCGCTGGAGCAACCCCTTCATCTGGGTCCCCAACTCGACCTGGATATTCGAGGCGGTCTGCGAGACCACCGCGACTTGGGCGTCCTGGTTCGCCAGCTCCTGTTTCAGGGCGGCGAACTCAGCGCACTGCAGACCCTCCACGGCGGTCACCCGGTCGTGGAGAGACGTGTACTGATCAGCCCGGGGCTGACCATACCCGGGGCGTGTTCTCACCCCCGCCACCGCCGATCCGTGACGCCCGTGGCTCAACCCGCTGGATTGTTGAGCGGATTGTTGACCATAGTATCCCGAAAACGAACCCTCAAGGGGCTCGTTTTCGTATTCGTTGGAGAGGATTTCCTCCCCATCAAGATACATGGAAGCCGCGGAATTCTTGCTGGAGGACATTCCGGAAATGGTGAGGGCGTACGATGAGCACTACGCGCTGGCGCAGCGGAAGTAGTGCGAGCGCTGCGATCATCGTTAGCGCCCGAACCCTCACGTGCTAAGAATTTAGCACGGAGCTCTTTGAGACTCTCGGGCACACGGAACGACGCGTACCCGTTCAGGTCGCGGTCGCTCAAGCGGACTGCGCCTGGGAAGCACTTCGCGCACTGAAAGCCCTCGGGCACAGTGCACGGCACGTTCGCTTCTTCCGCTGCAACGTGGAGTTGCTCCAACGTTCCACGCTTCGAGTACGTCTCGAAGCGATCACGCGCTTGCTTAATCCGATCACGGTAAGCATTCGGCTTCTTGTTGAAGTTCTCAACAAAAGCATTCCAACTTTGACAAAGTGCCTGCCACTCGAGCACTTTGCTGCGAGAAGATGTCTTCTTGCTTTGGAACCATCGGATCTCATGGAAGAGTCCGATGTAATAATCGCGCCTTTGATGCGTTTCCGCATCGAAGTGCAGCTCGGCAGCCACGGTGTCATCTTTGATGGCGCTGCATACGTACAGCGGCACCTCATTCGGAGGTACCGAGTTCCCATACCGGTCCGCGATCTCGGACGCGGACGGCATCCATGGATCGCGCGCTGCAGCAGCAGCGCGCGGAGTACTGAGAGCCCCAGCGGAAGCGAGTGGGGTATCGCTCTCAGTACGCGAACGCTTCGAACTCGAAGCGTCCGATTCGTCCCCTTCAAGCGGGCGAATGTTCTTGGCATGAGGGTCGAGCGATTCGCTCGACACTGAGGCTTTGCGCTTTGAGGATGAGTCCTTCTCGTCCTCCATGTCTTCATCATCGTCGTCGAAGTCGACGACGTCGCCATACTTCGCCTTCTGGCGCTCGAAGTAGTCATCGATGGAGAGATGACTCTCCACCGCCTTCGGGTTCTTCTTCTGGGGCGCGCTCATCGTTGAATGAGCGCTTGTTTCTTCTCCAAACGTGGAGAATTGACGAATGGTCAATTCAGAAGATTGACGTGCGGAGACCCCGCGCGTCTAACCATAAGGGGGGATGGTGTAACGGGGTTACACGCACAAGTGGCTACAAGCCACTTGTGATTTTAACAGATAAATATCTGTTAAAAGTTTTAGATACTTCCTCACCTTGGTGTAAGTCACACTAATGGATACATTGAAGTGGGCCACCACAATGAGTACCCAAAAATCCTATTGGTAGAAAGCAGCATCTTTCTACCAATTAGAGACGTGCATATTAGCGGGCCAGCCGCTGTCAATCCCTTTCATTGATGATAAACAGTTTTAGCAGATTTAGGAGGAAGATCAATTCACAAACAATACAGTTCTCATTTTACCTAATCTAAGTCACTTGGAGTTTTATCTGATTTAAATTATATTTGTGTATTCAAATATAATTAACTCAAGTAATTACTAAGTACTTACGCTTCCTCACACACGTAGCGCAACGTGTAAGCTAAAGTAGTGAGTCAAGTTAGACCCACTACAGAAAAGGTCGGGAAGCCCCAGGTTATGTACCGACTCGCCTCTCAGAAGGCACGCATGACACAACAAATGACTCATCCGGTTTCACAAATCAGGACCAGTATTTAAATTCATGTTGTATCGCGATATGGAGACGAGGTCGCTTGTAGTGCAGTAGCCATCCAACAGTGACCCAACGCCTCGATCGCCGTACTCGCGTTTATTGTTTTCATGCTTTTCGCGCTCCAGCGATATCAACAGCGCCTTGGTGAGACTGTTTCGGGGATGTGGATGTGTGTTCGCTCCACGACTTTGCTGATCGCTGTACAAATCTGATATAGCGTTAACATACATCTCAACTATAACAGCGCTGATTTTCCGATCGGAGCCCTTGGTCCTAACGTTTCTGTCGACGACTTCTTCTTGTAGGAACAAGTGCATCTTTTCTGCAGTAACCTGGTAACGAGTAGTTTCATGGAAGCCCTTGCGATTACGCCATACTTTGAACTTTTTTGCTTTGGTGCGTAAGCGCGAGTTGTATTGGCTGGACGTGCGTCGTGACAATGGTCCAAAGTTGCGTGGGCGCTCTCCTCGAGCTCGACTTGCAGTGCTGGTGACTTCATTGTGCCGTAGCGATGTTTGCCTATTTTTACTAACTAGGAGTACAACAAACTTTGTTTTAAAAAGCTGTTACCGCAGTCGGTAGACATAAATGAGGGACGTCGTCCCCATAGCATGGTGCACTCAAATATAGTGATCCCTACCCCTAAGAAGATAACCTCTCATTATTGTATCTGTGAGTCGACGGAGAAAAACTAATAAGGGATGTTTTCGTCAACCACTTTCATCCCTTCAGGATAGATATCCTGATATCTACTTCTCATCGGTGCGTGGAAATGAACACAATCGTGGACACAGTTACGTAATACGAGAAACTATTAATTAGTTGGCTTACACGTTGCCCTGCACGACTAACAACTAGACTTACTCGAAGGTCAAGGACTTGAGCAAGTTCTCCATGCCATCCATGGCGTGCGCAATCGCCTCCATCGAACTCGCGTACGAGATGCGCATGCCGAACTCGTCACCGAACTCCGAACCGGGCACCACGGCGACGTGAGAGCTTTGTAGCAGGTGCGCGCAGAAGTCGTCTACGCTCGCTAGCGTCACGCTCTTGTCGGCCGTGAACGCCTTCTTGCCCTTGAAGTAGCTCGACAGGTCAAGGAACACGTAGAACGCCGACGTAGGGTACGCGAAGCGCACGTTGGGCATGGCGGTCAGCCGCTTGACGATGTACTGGCGCTTCGTGTCGAGGTTCTTCATGACTTCCGTGATGCGGCGCTCGCCCTTCTCCATGCACTCGAGCTCGTACGTCAGCGCCTCCACTGCAGCCACCTGGCCCACCGTGTTTGGGCACGACGTCAGCTGCGCCTGCAGCAGCGTGCACGGGTCGATGTAGTACTTTGGTGCGGCCAGGTAGCCCACGCGCATGCCGGTCATGGCGTGCGCCTTGGAGAAGCCGTTCACCAGCAGCGTGCGCTCGTACATGCCCGGCAGCGTCGCGAAGCTCACGTGCTTGCGCTCCGGCACGCCCTCGTCCTGGTACAGCAGCTGCTCGTAGATCTCGTCCGAGACGACCACGACGTGGCGGAACTGCGGCTTGCGCAGCACGGCCGCGATCCGCTCCAGGTGCTCGGGGCTGTGCAGCGTGCCGGACGGGTTGCTCGGGTTGCACAAGATGATGGCCTTGGCGTCTGGGTGCGCCGTCAGCGTCTTCTCCAGCTCCTCCGGGTTGATCAAGTAGTTCTCCTCGAGCGTCGTGCGCAGAGGAATGGGCTCCGCGTACACGAGCTTGACGATCTCCGGGTAGTTGAGCCAGTAGGGCGTCGGGATGATCACCTTCTGACCGGGACGGCACACCGTGTACAGCGCCTGGTACACGGACTGCTGCGCGCCGTTCGACACGAGCACCTCCGTGGCCGGGTCGTACTTGAGCCCCTTGGCCTTCTCCAGGTACGTCGAGATGAGGCCGCGCAGCTCCACCAGGCCCTTCATGTGCGCGTACTTGATGTTGCCCTCGATCATGGCCTTGGCGCCAGCTCTCAGCACGCGCTCGTGTGGGTTGTAGTCGGGCTCGCCCACGCACAGCGACCACACCTGCTTGCCCTCGGCCTCCATTTGCTTGGTCTGGCCGTGGATCAGCACGGTCTTGGCAACCGTCACCTTCTGGAACATGGGGTTCAGCGGGTACTTGTCGGCCATGGAGATGTTGGTGCCGGTCTCGAGGCGGCCGGTCTTGCGCGTCAGCTCGGCCGCCGTCAGGGCCTCCTCGCTCTGCGCTGTCGCGTACGAACCCAGGACGCGCACGAAGGCGCACATCTCGCTGAGCCGCCGCATGGCCGCCGCCATGTTGGCGTCCGTGAGGTGGCCCTGCACGTCTACGTAGAAGAGGTACTTGTACCTGCGGGTGTCCACCGCCTTCTCTCCATGCTGCTGCGGCGCTTGGCCGTCCCAGGGGCGGCTCTCGATCTTGGTCAGGTCCAGGTCGCGCTGCGAGAAGACGGCGAGCGCGCGGGTGAGCATACCCCTGGCCGTGCTGTCCTTGAAGCCGAAGACCAGCGACGTCTTGAAGTCGACGCCCGCCGTCTTCTTGTCATCCAGCGCCAGGTCCTCCTTCTTGGACAGCAGCAGGAATCGCGTGTACGCCGACGCGTCCTCCGGCACCGGCTCCCGTTGTTGTTGCTGCTGCTGCTGCTGGTCGTACTCGCCCACGACGTGCAGACCGTACTTGAGCAGCAGGTCGTAGTGGGCGTGAATGCTGCCGAGCGTGGACGACTCGATGGGCAGCACGGCGAAGTCCACGTCCTCGCGCTTGACGGCGGCGCACGCGTCCTCGGCGCGCTTGTAGGCTACGGCCGAGGCCGAGTTTTCCACGAAGTGGCGCGCGGCGCGCTCGGCCTCGCCGCCCTCGTACGCGATCTTGAGCTCAGTCCCCATGACTCGGGCTTGAAGTGGCTGGAGGATCGGGTCGCACGAGCTTACTGCAGACGCTGCCAATTGGGGAATGGGAGCTTCCTGACGCCAAGTCGCCAAAGCGGTCGGAGGACCGTGGGCTCCACCGTGTCGTGCGCGCGAGCAGCGCGATGTCCCTGACCTGCACTTGCACCGGGTGACAGCACCCGCGTCACCCGACAGGACTAACAGAGCGAGTCAAGCTAGCTTGACCGCCGCTGTGCATGATCAGCATCGGCAGCCTGCAATGCTTCAGTTTCGGTGTCGGCGACCCAGCAGCATGTTTGGTCGCAGACGCCCTGGCTATGGCGACCAAACGCTTGATTGGTCGCGGACGGCCTCTTTTATGGTCGCTATCCAAGCAGAAAACCCAAACTGGGTTTTATTAGAACCCTTCCAATTAATAAAAGGGGAAATTCCAAATTACGTCCGTAATTTTGAACTAATTCGCTGCGAGCCATCTTACCGGAAGGACTGTAGAAGTAATATAACTGTGTGCATTCGATCTGTGTGTTTGTTATACGAGTTTATCACAGTGTACGTTTGGTGCACGCAGCCTTCTCTTATGGTGATTACGGTTCTCTACGGATGCTTTTTTGGAATTACGGACGTAATTTGGAATTTCCCCTTTTATTAATTGGAAGGGTTCTAATAAAACCCAGTTTGGGTTTTCTGCTTGGATAGCGACCATAAAAGAGGCCGTCCGCGACCAATCAAGCGTTTGGTCGCCATAGCCAGGGCGTCTGCGACCAAACATGCTGCTGGGTCGCCGACACCGAAACTGAAGCATTGCAGGCTGCCGATGCTGATCATGCACAGCGGCGGTCAAGCTAGCTTGACTCGCTCTGTTAGTCCTGTCGGGTGACGCGGGTGCTGTCACCCGGTGCAAGTGCAGGTCAGGGACATCGCGCTGCTCGCGCGCACGACACGGTGGAGCCCACGGTCCTCCGACCGCTTTGGCGACTTGGCGTCAGGAAGCTCCCATTCCCCAATTGGCAGCGTCTGCAGTAAGCTCGTGCGACCCGATCCTCCAGCCACTTCAAGCCCGAGTCATGGGGACTGAGCTCAAGATCGCGTACGAGGGCGGCGAGGCCGAGCGCGCCGCGCGCCACTTCGTGGAAAACTCGGCCTCGGCCGTAGCCTACAAGCGCGCCGAGGACGCGTGCGCCGCCGTCAAGCGCGAGGACGTGGACTTCGCCGTGCTGCCCATCGAGTCGTCCACGCTCGGCAGCATTCACGCCCACTACGACCTGCTGCTCAAGTACGGTCTGCACGTCGTGGGCGAGTACGACCAGCAGCAGCAGCAACAACAACAACGGGAGCCGGTGCCGGAGGACGCGTCGGCGTACACGCGATTCCTGCTGCTGTCCAAGAAGGAGGACCTGGCGCTGGATGACAAGAAGACGGCGGGCGTCGACTTCAAGACGTCGCTGGTCTTCGGCTTCAAGGACAGCACGGCCAGGGGTATGCTCACCCGCGCGCTCGCCGTCTTCGCAGCGCGACCTGGACCTGACCAAGATCGAGAGCCGCCCCTGGGACGGCCAAGCGCCGCAGCAGCATGGAGAGAAGGCGGTGGACACCCGCAGGTACAAGTACCTCTTCTACGTAGACGTGCAGGGCCACCTCACGGACGCCAACATGGCGGCGGTCATGCGGCGGCTCAGCGAGATGTGCGCCTTCGTGCGCGTCCTGGGTTCGTACGCGACAGCGCAGAGCGAGGAGGCCCTGACGGCGGCCGAGCTGACGCGCAAGACCGGCCGCCTCGAGACCGGCACCAACATCTCCATGGCCGACAAGTACCCGCTGAACCCCATGTTCCAGAAGGTGACGGTTGCCAAGACCGTGCTGATCCACGGCCAGACCAAGCAAATGGAGGCCGAGGGCAAGCAGGTGTGGTCGCTGTGCGTGGGCGAGCCCGACTACAACCCACACGAGCGCGTGCTGAGAGCTGGCGCCAAGGCCATGATCGAGGGCAACATCAAGTACGCGCACATGAAGGGCCTGGTGGAGCTGCGCGGCCTCATCTCGACGTACCTGGAGAAGGCCAGTACTGGTACGACCCGGCCACGGAGGTGCTCGTGTCGAACGGCGCGCAGCAGTCCGTGTACCAGGCGCTGTACACGGTGTGCCGTCCCGGTCAGAAGGTGATCATCCCGACGCCCTACTGGCTCAACTACCCGGAGATCGTCAAGCTCGTGTACGCGGAGCCCATTCCTCTGCGCACGACGCTCGAGGAGAACTACTTGATCAACCCGGAGGAGCTGGAGAAGACGCTGACGGCGCACCCAGACGCCAAGGCCATCATCTTGTGCGAGCAACCCGTCCGGCACGCTGCACAGCCCCGAGCACCTGGAGCGGATCGTGCTGCGCAAGCCGCAGTTCCGCCACGTCGTGGTCGTCTCGGACGAGATCTACGAGCAGCTGCTGTACCAGGACGAGGGCGTGCCGGAGCGCAAGCACGTGAGCTTCGCGACGCTGCCGGGCATGTACGAGCGCACGCTGCTGGTGAACGGCTTCTCCAAGGCGCACGCCATGACCGGCATGCGCGTGGGCTACCTGGCCGCACCAAAGTACTACATCGACCCGTGCACGCTGCTGCAGGCGCAGCTGACGTCGTGCCCAAACACGGTGGGCCAGGTGGCTGCAGTGGAGGCGCTGACGTACGAGCTCGAGTGCATGGAGAAGGGCGAGCGCCGCATCACGGAAGTCATGAAGAACCTCGACACGAAGCGCCAGTACATCGTCAAGCGGCTGACCGCCATGCCCAACGTGCGCTTCGCGTACCCTACGTCGGCGTTCTACGTGTTCCTTGACCTGTCGAGCTACTTCAAGGGCAAGAAGGCGTTCACGGCCGACAAGAGCGTGACGCTAGCGAGCGTAGACGACTTCTGCGCGCACCTGCTACAAAGCTCTCACGTCGCCGTGGTGCCCGGTTCGGAGTTCGGTGACGAGTTCGGCATGCGCATCTCGTACGCGAGTTCGATGGAGGCGATTGCGCACGCCATGGATGGCATGGAGAACTTGCTCAAGTCCTTGACCTTCGAGTAAGTCTAGTTGTTAGTCGTGCAGGGCAACGTGTAAGCCAACTAATTAATAGTTTCTCGTATTACGTAACTGTGTCCACGATTGTGTTCATTTCCACGCACCGATGAGAAGTAGATATCAGGATACCTATCCTGAAGGGATGAAAGTGGTTGACGAAAACATCCCTTTTTCATCCCTTATTAGTTTTTCTCCACTCACAATAATAGTTCCTATCTGCAGCCTGGCCAACATAGCTTCTCAATTCCACGTAAGGTATGGCGTCACCAGAAGGAACATCGCCGTCGTGTATCAACCTTGTCCTTATACATGCACACGGGTGGGCCAGGTTTTCAAGGCTTCTACGTACGTGGAAGCATGTGCAAGTCAGCTACTATGGTGGCAAGTACTCTATCCAGCGACTGTTTGCTCTCGATGAGTATACAAGGGGTACTTCGCTATCTCGCGTTCTCCTTGTTTGCATTGGCACCCCGATGCCTACAGTCGCGCTTGTTTTGATCCAAGCATCGGTTCCTCTACAAGATCCATCGGCGGGGTGGCGTGAAAACTATGGCTTCTGGGTTCGTGTTGGAATAGTAACATTCGCGATCGCCATCCTGGTCTCGGACCAATCTAGGTTCCTTATCGATGGTGTTGTTATATCTCGACCCCGACAAGTTCTACTGTCACTGTGCGCATCCGGTATGTTCATCGTCTGCTCTGCTACTATTTCAGTTCATTTCATGTTCCCCGTTCCCTTTTTCGCGATAACGATGGGTCCAGTGTTCTACCCATTGCTGGCTATATCGTATCGACTCGCAGTAGGCCGTCGTGTTTTTCGCCACATTTTGCAGCGTTGGGATCAATTTGCACGCTTCTTCATGTTTGTGTGCATACAAGTTTCGGTTGGCACAATCTACCCGGCCTACGAAGCACTCTTTCGCTACGCTGAAGGTTCACGATACCAAACAGTAGTGATTCTCCTTCTACCTATACTGAAAGTAGTGGCAAAAAATAATGTGCTTCGATGCATGACACACATGGAAGACCTGGTCTCCGAAGCCGTCATCTTCACGGTCGACTTTTTCAACGCCATCTACATCGCGACCTGCATGCAGAGCGCGACATCAACTTTTGCCGTGACAGCCACAGACCTATCACAAACAGCAATTATGTTATACGGTCTCCACAAGCGCACGCTTACTACGATGTTGAGACTCCGTGTTGTAATTGGCAATGCCCAGATAAATGACGATTTGGCAAAAACTTTGACCCTGTTGTGTCGAACTCCAGAGAAATTTAATATACAACTTCGTGCGGATGTTCGAGTGAACTCTTGTTTTCCGCATGCTCTATCAAGAGACAACAAGAATAATCTGGATAAACTGGCCAACCTTTCAGGCACAAAACACACCAGAAGCTCCCCTACAAGGGACCTTACCATCCTAGCAGCAAATCCTTTAACCTTCAGGCAGCTCGAAATGTTTTGTGCAACAAATTGGATTGGAGCTATGTGTCAAGTTGTACCTGAACCAGCGGCAAAAACGCAAAGAACATTTAACCAAGGCGCATCCAAGCAGATAGATTCACACCGCGCTCAGTCGTCAGCAAGACGAAGCAATGTACTACGAGAGACACTCGAGGTGCTTTTCTCAATGGAATGCCTCGTAGCGACAGCATATTTGGAGGCTGCCGTCCCTTTCTTTTATAGCTGCTACATTGTGATCATGGTATTCTTCCCCAGTGCCCAGTATCACTCAGAATTGGTCGGCATCACGAGCGATAATATGGGGTCCAAGGTTCGCGTTTTGCTTCTTTTTGGCCTACTTCAAGTGTTTTCATTTGTGGTTCTTGTCCTGATGATCAAGCGCAACTGCGGAATGCAGGCATGGTACCACCTTGCATTCGTTCTTGATACGCAGATGCCGCTGATCCAGGGGAAACTCATAGTCTGGGTGGTTGTTACGATGTGCTTTCGTGTGGTGCATTTCGGTACGTTGTTAGAATATGCCCATCTGCATTATACCTACGATCCACTGATACCAATGATGCTTTCATACATCTTCGTGGCAGGCGTTGACTTCACGTTCCGTTTTCATTACTAAAACTGGTGCACGCAACGATCCAGAAAGTGAAACAGCACACTCGAAAATCTACATCAACGATCGTGGATATGCAAATGCACCGAAGCAATGGTGATCGACATTTTTCTCTTTAATAAATCTCGTGATTTTGCCACTGAAAAGCCGTTGACGATCGTATCAGGCCTAGTATGAAGTGTCGTGAAGTACAATCCCGTCAGCCTTTGTCGCTCAATAGCATTACGAGACACCCTTTGGTGAAGGTACATTTACGTATAGGTTTCTGGCACGCAGTCGAACTGGAGACGTAAGAACAGTGGTGGGGCACAAACTCTTGCAATAATCAGATGTAAACTATTCTGCAACTTAAATTTGTCTCACACATGCACTCTGCTATTTACACCAAACAGGCTCGTTTTGGTGCAAGACCAATCATACGCGTGGGCTGCGTGCTGCTAAGAGCTCTGGCTGTCCTCATCGGGAACAGCACTGCTAATTCAGGTAATGTTGCACCGCAGGCGACCAGTTCAGTCGACAAAAGGTTTCTGCGAAGCCATGCCGACGGCGAGGAGAGATCGACCAAAGCTACTATTGACCTTTTGGTCGACCCCGTGAAGTTTGATGCCGCTGGGTGAGCTTATGAAGATGAAGGCCCTCTTCAAGTAATGGAATGCTAATGCGACGGTGTCGAAGCAGATCATCGCGAGCTTTCGCCAAGTACAGCTTCCTTGTCCTGGCATTCAACAGCCGAATGAGGATGGCTCAAAAGGCTGCCACGACCGCAAGAAATGTCGATGCTAGCTAGCGCATACATGTACGTAGGCTCCAGAAACAAGTCAATATAAAGGGTAATCGCCTCAAAACAAATCGTTGGGGTTGGCAGCAAGCTCAACGCGAGTCTAACATAACATATTTCAACACTATTGCTTCTTGTTTTACGGCAGTGCGAAGTTGTTATCAAGACATCCGAGTACGCTCTACCGACAAGCTCGTGTTGGGTCTACTACTCGTGATAAGTAAGTCGTGCTAGTCAGGTTTCCGATCGTTCAACCTTGCTTAGCCTTCTTGCTCACGCCACCATTCGCTTGCACTCCCCGAGCAGGAGCGCTCACTGCTGCGCCGTTTCCAGCAGCTGGGTGATAGAATCGAATTTCGCTTACCATCCGTTGGCGAATTTCCGCTACGTTCATCTTTTTCTCGTCAAATTCAAGCTGAATGGTCCCAGGCGCGACAATTTCCTCTTCCAAGGACCGGATGCTGGCGAGGTACTTGTGTGACAACGCTTCGTCGAGAGTAGCGCGCTTGCGCGGGTTCATCTTGAGCATCCACGTAAGCAAATCAATGGCCTCGGGTTCGGCACCAGGATACATCTCCTGCAGGTTGCGCTTAGGCCGAGGCGGCAAACTGCGCAAATAAAACTGCACGTCGGGGTCTGCGATCTCTGCGATGTCCTCCTCCTCCATTGTACCGAGCACGTCGAGGATCGTGTTCAGCTGGTCACGGCTATCCTGTGGCAAGGCTACTTGGCCAGCACCAGGACTCAGTGGAAAGCACGATACTCCGGGAAAAAGTGGCTCGCGCTGGTAGTGTGACGGGACACTACTCTTCTGCATACTCAGGAGCTCAGCAAAGATGCATCCCACCTACAATGTCAACGTAGACAAGTTAGTGGAACAGCTCGCTCACTGCCTCGCGCAATCCAATACAGTGGACACTTACAGACCACACGTCAATAGCGGCTGAATAATCATGGTCACGGAAAATAATCTCTGGGGCACGATACCAGCGTGTGACAACGTGTTCTGTAAGCTGGCGCTGAATCCGACGTGCAGGAGTTCGTGGGTGTACGCCGACACCCTGCAATGTAGTTTCGTCCGGGGTCGAGCCGTCGCCCAGACGTTTTCGCTTCCGTCCGGTTGTAGACGCAGACGACGAGAGTCCACGTGCCAGTCCAAAGTCGCAAATCTTAATCGCTACGGGCGACAGGTTCAATAGCACGTTGGCTGGCTTCAGGTCGCGGTGTACAATTTCGGCTGAGTGCATGTACTTCAACGCCTTGAGCAAGTCCAGCAGCAGCCACCTCAAGTGTTCCGCCGTAAGGAACTGCGGCGAATGAAGCAATTTCTCCAGATCGGACGGCAAGTACTCGAACACGACAAAGAGGTCCTGGAAATGATCCATGTCGAGCGGCGCGATGATCTCTCGAATCTGCACAATGTTGGGATGCCGCAGCTGACGCAGGATGCACAATTCGCGCAGGATGCGCTTGGCGTCGATCGGGTCCGAGAACACGTTCTGGATCTTCTTGATAGCCACGATCTCCCCCGTCGGCAGGTGCTTGCACCGCACCACTTGTCCGTAACTCCCCTGTCCCAGCACACACTCGATCGAGTAGTTCGGCGCAATCTCGCTCCACCCCGGAATCTGCGATGCATTCGATGAAACTGCAGCCACCGGAGCCGGCGCCGGCGCAGCAGCATTCTGCACTGGAACCTGCGCGGCAGCAACAGATGCCACCACATTTGTCACTGCAACTACCTGTGTCTCCGACGCTGAAAAAAAAAACAATCAGAATTCTCTCTCTCCTTCTCGAGTCCACCTCCACCTCAGCAAATAGCACGTACGTGTTCCTTGTGTCTGGTCCAGCATTGCAGGCGTCTCGGCCAGCGCCTTCTTGTCCACCATGGCGAACGGCAGGTGTGTGAGGTCCTGGGCCACCACGAGCATGCCGGAGCCCACGGGGTTCCCGACCAGCGGCGTGCACGAGCCCAGCAGCGTGACCTTGGCCTGCTCTCTGCTCATAAGCTCCAGCATGACGCTGGCCACGGGCGAGCCGCGCACGCAGTGGGCCAGCGCGTCCGCCAGCACGGCGGCCGTGGCCGGGGGCACGAGGTAGGGCAGCTCCTGGAGCAGGTGGCGGCCCGCCACCTCCTCGCGCGAGTAGCCGCACAGCGTCACGGCGCAGTCGTTCCACAGGATCACGCGCATGACCTCGTCCACCACGAACACGAGCGCGGGCGACGTGTAGAGCGACTTGCCCAGGCTGGCCAGGCTCTCGGTGCTGGCGCAGTAGCTCTCCACGCCGGCCACGAAGCTCTGCACGGCCGGCAGCGTCGTGTCCTCCAGGTGCTCGCCGATGGTCTGCAGCATGATCTTGCGCACGACGCTGTTGCGCTTGGCCGCGGGGGGCGGCGCGGGGGACGCGGCCAGGGGCGCGGGGGACGCGCTGGCGTTGATGGCGCTGGGCAGGACGGCCGGAAACGGCGCGGCGGGTGGCGCCGTGGAGCGCCCGCTGTCCGGCAGCGGCACCGACGGGTCGAAGTGCACCGAGTGCGTCTTGTTGCCGTTCATGGCGGCGAGGGGGGCGGGAGCGGGAGTGGCGGGAGAAGGGGGAGCTGCCTGCGCCCAAGCCAAGCGCCGTCAAGACTCGAGTACTAGGCGATCGTCTCCTGGCAGAGACCCCCTGCCTCTGATTGGCTGGAAAAGACGTGTATTACATGTGGAACTGGACTACGAGAGACGTGTAACGGAAGGTAGCCACTTGGGCCCAATGGTGTCCACGAGTGCCACGAGTGCAACCACGCCCACCACCTGCGCTTCTCGTGGCCAGCAGCGCCAAAGTATCTTTCTCAGCGGCGTCTCTGGGTTGCACATGGGACCAGGCGCGGGGCACTGCACCTGTCACTGCCACTAGCAGCGCTCGAAGATCTTGTAGAGGTTGGTGAGGCAGGCCACGGGCGTGATGAGCTGCGCGTCGTTGAGCTCGTTGGGCGGGCAGAACGCGGCGGCCTTGGTGGCCGGGAATAGCACGTGCTCCAGCACCAGCGCCTCGCGCTCGGCGCGACCCGGGTACCGCATCTCGCCGTACCAGCGCGCCAGCACTTGCGCCACGCTCTCGAAGCACGGCTCCTCCTCCTCCCAGCTCACCTCGGTGGCGAGGCGAAACACGAACTCCGGCAGCGAGTGGAGCGACGGCTCGTGGTCCGGTAGCAGCTGGGGCAGCGTGCGCAGCAAGCCCTGCGAGTCGATGTCCAGCGAGAAGTACTCAAACAGCATGGGCCCGTTGGCGATCAGCAGCGTCTTGATCTCCTCCGCGAGCTGCTCCCGCGGGCCGTCCTCCTCGTCGTAGCCGTTGCGCGGGTTCTTGAGCGCCTCCAGCACCAAGTCGTAGATTGGCAGCGGGGTCTGCAGAGTGATCGGCCGCGTCTCGCCGAACTGCAACAGCACCTGCTGGTAGAAGACGTGGAAAGCGACTTCGTCATGGCGCACAATGTACAGCTTCGTGCGGTATTGAACCAGCGAGAACTGCTTGTCGACGGTACCAACGAAGCTATGCTCGCGGAAGAGCTACCGGCACAGAAAGCAACACCCACAGCATTAGACACTTGACAAGGTCCTGGGCGACACAAACGAGCACGTACCCGCGCCAGCGCCTTGTTTTTATTTTGCCGAATCAAGCTCAGCAAGTTCTGGACACTCGATAGCATTTGCGGGCTCTGAGTCGCCTCCAAGCTTCCGCGGCGGTTGTCCTCGCTCTCTGGCTCAGGCTCTGTTGGTTCAAAATGTAAAGGGGAAGCTTCGCATCAGGTTGCAGTCTAAGCGTACGCAACTGCAAGCGCACGTTCGCACCTTGGCTGAGTTGAGTTTCAGACAGCTTCCTCTTCCTGGGGTTCGATGACTTTGCTGCACTGGAGTCGCTCTCCGCGGAATCGTCTCGCCTAGATCTTCTTTCTGGGCTGGTGTCGCGATCATCTGCGGTGCCCTGAGAACTTGACTGCGAGAGCTGCGATAACTGAGTTCTTTGCGACTCCAGAAAGCAGTATTTGTCTATCGTGTTAGAACGATGATCAGTTCTCACCAGGCGCTGTGGTGCCTGTAACATTAGTACATCAACAACCACAGGAAGAGGTTTGGTGAGGTATTCCCTTGGATAAACCTAGCTCGAGATCAAGCTTACCAGTGCCGGTTGGTACTTCTTGGAGGGCGGAGTCGGTTTTTGGCTGAGATCAATCTCAATCGAAGCTGCAGACCTGTCAGCTTCATCCTCACTATCACTTTCGCGCTTCTTCATTTCCTCATCGCTTGACTCGACTTCTTTTTTCTCTTCCTCTTCCATAACACTTTCGCGTCGACGCTGCTTGGCTGATGCATCGCCGCTGCTTGCTGAAGAGATACCCAGCATAGCAGTGATCGGCTGGACAGAGAAGCTTCGGCTTTCATTGCTACCTTTAAGCCGCTTTTCAATCGCTTGGCTAATTGAGTCGACGATATCTTCTTCATGCAGGAAGTGCACCTATGGTCCACGGGGTTGAATAGATTAGCCCAAATCTTCTCGTCAACTCAGAATGCAATGATTCCCACGCACCTCTCGCTTTGTCGGATGCACGTTCACGTCGATGTTGCGAGGTGGAAGCTCCATGCTTAAATATATGAACGGATGTGTGTTCTTCGGTAAATACAATGAGTAGACGTACTCACAGGCACGCTTTAGTGATGGACACTCGACGAGCCGGTCGTTAATAAACAGGATGAAGTTGCTTTTCCTCAGACTGCCAGAAAACCCAGTCAGGTTAGCATAGGCAATGCTAGGCGCACTCGAGAGCAACACGAGGAAACGTACTGGTAGTTGACGTTGCTGATGTAGCCGCGCACTTTGCGTTGCAGGTCCATCGAGCCTGCAGCCGTGGCATCGCGTTCATTTTCGAATGGCGTAAGCTCGCCGGCAAGCTTGCTACCGTAAATCGTGCGAATTGCATCAAGTTGCGTGGAACTTTGTGTCGTATTGACACCGCACGACGACTCACGATGCTAGAAACCACAGGAGCGCAGCACCGGTCAGAGACCACCACCACCAACACCAATCGCAGCTACGTGTACCAGCCCCTCGCAATACCTTCTTGCACACAAAGCCCACTCCTTTCGCGCCGAAATGGACAGCATACTTCTGCACCACATCCAAGATGCGACTGTACTGCTCCGACGCATTCTTCAGCGCCTGCTTCCTCGTGCTCAGATTGTAAAACAAATCCTCCACCTGCAGCCAGCACAGCACTCAGCATCTTCCTACCACCCCTCAACCGTCCAAACTCCAAAGCACCCACCACAATCTGCGTCCCGTTCTTCCCGGCGCACGGCTTGGGGTCCTTGGACTCGCCCGGCCTCTTGGCCACGAGCTTCCCGTCGCGGTACGAAGCTCTGCCATTGCACGTACAACCTGTGAGCCCCCAGCACTTGCCTCACCCCTCTAAAACTCAATTGCACGCTCTACTTGTAGGCGCAGGGCTGGTCCGCCGTCCTGGACGTGATGGTCACGTGGGCCACGTGCGAGATGCTGGCCAGCGCCTCCCCGCGGAAGCCGAAGCTGCGGATGTCCTTGAGATCCTCGAAGCTCTTGAGTTTGCTGGTGGTGAAGCGCTCGCACACGATGTCCAGGTCCTGGCGCTGGATGCCGCGCCCGTCGTCCTGGATCTGCAGCAGCTTGAGGCCGCCCTGGCTCACAGTCACCGCCACGTGCGACGCACCCGCGTCCAGCGCGTTCTCCAGCAGCTCCTTCACGGCGTTGGCCGGCCGGTGCACCACCTCTCCGGCCGCGATGCGGTTCACCACGTCCGGGCGCAGCCGCTGGATGCGCGGCACCGTCGGCGTCGCCATGGTCGCTTCAATACTGACGTACTTTATCGCGGGAGATCGCGCGATTGGCTGAAATTACACTGGGGTACACTTTTGTATTTGGTGTCTGACACACAATGTGTACCCCCTCTTTCTCTTGGAAACACCACGACACACGAGGCCATCATGGTGGCGTTCAGCGTGTTCAAGTCGGCCAGGTACCTCTTCGACTGCGTGGCTGTCCCGGACGCGGCGCGCGCGCAAGCGTACCCGACGGTAGATTTGAACGCGTTGCAAGCGCTCGGGTGAGTTTTGTCGCGGTGGAAATTGGCGTAAAACGCACTGGATTAAGCGAAAAGAGCGCCTTTTGTGATACACTGGCGGTTGGTGCTTTTTTTCGGCGATGCAGAGCGTGGCACGCAACGGTTGACGCTTCGACCGCCTGGCGATTCGAGAGAGAAAAGCATTAATTATTTGGTGTTGCGTGGTAACCGGCAGACTCGACTCGGTGGACGTCGTGAAGCGCATGGACTACGCCGAAGTGGACAAGCTCGTTGGATGCTGCCCGCAACATGTAACGCAAGGCTAGCGGTGTTTCTTTGTGCCGTTGGAGTGGATAATTGCACTGACTGTTGCGTGTGGTTGTTGGTGTGGTGCTACGGTGATGATAGCCTCCGCAGACGATCGTCGTGCCGGCAACGCATGGCGACATCGCCCCGTTCCAAGAGTTCTCCAAATATCTGAAAGCCCGGCAACGGGTAAGACAGTTGCAAGGTGCCCCCGTTTAGAAAGTTGTAGGTTTTGATTCCTAGTCTGCCTTGGCGACAGGCTGGTGTGGTGGTGCTTAAGGACGGGCGTCTCTTGATATTGGCACCATTGAAGAGTGACGACTCGCGGCTCCGCTGCGTGGTCGTGAAGACAAAGCCAACACCGGGGACTTCGGCTGCACTGCCGTCCAATGTTACAGTGGTTCGCGTCGACGATACTGCACCTGTGGAACGTTTGCCTACCGGCTCGCAGAGTAGCACTCTACCGCCACCAGTGCCAGAACAAGCAGGGGAAAAACGCCGACGTGGTCGAGTTCGCTCTCGAGATCGTTCACGTACGCAGCAGGAAGAGGTAGCAGGCACAGTGCCCGAAGACTCGTCAGTTGAGCCGAATCAAAACAATCAGGTATCCTTGTTGATACAAGCAAGGTCTGTGGCGGCCATTGTTAGTGACGTGCGTGATGTGCATTTCATAGGCCGCAGTAGACACAGCAACTACTCCGCCCGCACCTGCAGAAGAGAAATTGGTTATGCTTCACAATTTGCCACGACTTGAGAGGGCGACTCGAATCGCCCAGCTCCGGTAAGTTTGATAGTTTTTGTCACTTGCAGTTGATCCACGCTGATCCTTTTTATTTTGCGTGTTCAGGCAAGAGTACGAGGCTTTCCACGCGCTCCACTACGACGTTTTAAAGGCATGGAGCAAATCGGATCCTGATAGCTGAACATTACCAAAGTGTACAGCATCTGCAGAATTGACGTGGTGAGTAGTGGTGCGTTCGCTTGCACTACAATATGGTATCGGCCTCCTCGACGTAATGGTCCCAATGTAAAGATTGACACTCCAGCAACGAGGGTGTATTATTACCGCAGCTTAGTTCCCACCCATGCGAGTAATGAAAACGAGATACTTACAGTTAGCCTTATTCGAAGCGCAACGCCTCCATCTCTTGCAGCTCCTTCGGCACCTTGGATGTCGTGATCTCAATGCCAGTCTCAGTGATCTAAAGCAATACAGCACACACAAAAGTTAGTCGGCAAATATCTTCCCCTTCAAACACCAGGCAGCCCATACCACAACATCATCCTCAATACGAATACCAATCCCACGGAATTCTTCGGGAAGGTTTAAATCGTTCTTCGGCAAGTAAACACCGGGCTCCACAGTGACCACCATGCCTGGAACCAATGGCGCGCCGCGCGTGACGTGGGGCGTGTCGTGGGTATCCATACCCAGGTAGTGACCGATGTGCGTCGGGTTGTACTTCTGGAACTCGCGGATTGCTGATCGCGAGAATGGACCACTCTTGTTCTTCAGAATGCCCAAAGCAATCATTCGCTCCATCATAAGCTCCACGGAGTAGTCATGCAGCTCGTTCAGAGTGATGGACTCCTTGGCTTCGATCTTGGTTCTCAAATGCTCGATGCATTTCTTCTGCACATCCAGCACAAACTCGTACATCATGGTCTGTCCGGTCGACAGCTCTCCACCCACAGGCCACGTACGTGTGATGTCGCTAGCGTAGCCACCAGCAACCTCGCACCCCGAGTCAACAAGCACCAGGTCGTGCGCACGGAGCAAGTCACGCTTCGCCAGGTAGTGAATCACAGCCGCATTGGATCCCGACCCCACCACGTTCGGGAATGCGTTCCACAGCGCGCCGTTCTTCTTGATGGAACCCTCGAACGTGGATCCCAGCGCCAGCTCCGACATGCCCGGACGCGTGTTCTGCATCATGTCGATAAACCCCTGCGCGCCAATGTCCGCCGCAAAGCGCATGCGGTTGAGCTCGTTCTCCGACTTGACCACACGCAGCTGCTCCACCAGGAAGTCTCCCGCGAAGAACTTGCTGTGGAAGCCCTGCGTCGCCTCCACGAAGGTCTGTGAGTAGCGTCCTCCGTCCGGCTTGAGCACGAACACCTTGTCCACGCCGGACAGCAGCTTGTTCATTGCCGGGGTCAGGTCCGTGAGCTGGTAGGCGTCGTCCGCCAGGTAGCGCTCCTTGGCTCCATCCAGCCCGATCCGAGCGCCGTCCCACTGCTCACTGGAGCCACACCACAGAACACCACGTCAGCATCATATTATGGGGGGCTATTTCAAGTGCAGGGTGGTTGTTGCGGACCTGTGCGGGTCGCGGGGGCGCACGAAGAGCACGAAGGAGCACTTGTTCTGGGTCTTGAGCAGCACGGCGTGCGCGTCGGGCTCCTCGAGCCCCGTGAGGTACATGAAGTTGCTGTTCTGGTGGAACTCCCACGGGATGTCGTGCGTCATGTACTTGACCTCGGCCGCGTTGGCGATGAGCGCCGAGTTGTCGGGCATGGTGGCGAACATCTTGGCGCGGCGCTGCCGGAACTCCTCGGCCGGCAGGCCGGGCTGCAGGCACCCGGGCTGTACCTCGAACGGGTTGAACGGCTCGCGGTCGCCGGCCGACGACGCGCCTGCCGCGATGGTCGACGCGGCCCGCGCGGACACGGCGCGCGCCCGGAGCTGCGCCACGCGCTGCGCAGCCATCCGCAACATGATCTCGTCGGGTATGCAGGATAGGATAGGCCGCCGCCCCTGTTGAGTTGACAACCTGGTACACTGTACCAATATGGACAACTGTCCCGTCTATCATCGTATTTAATTCCGTGTTAAGTACGATTGAATGGTTCGCTTAAGTACGAGCTTTGACTGGCCATGGCGACCATGCAATTATACCTGCGCTGGGCGAGCGACGTTCAGCTCCGAAAGGACCGGCGAGGCCGCAGACTAGACTAGCGCGGGACCAGCGCAGGGAGGAGGAACAGACAGGAGAGCCTACTAGCGCAGCCAAGATGCCGCAGCACGAGCACATGGAGATGCACCGCAAGCGCCACGGCGTGCGCATGGACGCCGCCGAGAAGAAGCGCAAGAAGGAGGCCCGCGAGGTGCACCGGCGCTCGCAGTTCGCCCAGAAGGTGCACGGCCTGCGCGCCAAGCTGTACAACCAGAAGCGCTTCAAGGAGAAGGCGGCCATGAAGAAGACGCTGGCGCTGCACAACGAGCGCACCAACAAGCACGCCAACGACGACGAGATCCCGGACGGCGCCGTGCCGTCCTACCTGCTGGACCGCGAGGGCGTTTCGCGCGCCAAGGTGCTGAGCAACACGGTCAAGCAGAAGCGCAAGGAGAAGGCCGGCAAGTGGGACGTGCCGATCCCCAAGGTTAAGCCCATCGCCGACGACGAGATGTTCAAGGTGCTGCGCTCGGGCAAGCGCCGCAACAAGGCGTGGAAGCGCATGATCACCAAGGCCACGTTCGTGGGCGAGAACTTCACCCGCAAGCCGCCAAAGTACGAGCGCTTCATCCGCCCGAGCGCCATGCGCTTCAAGAAGGCGCACGTCACGCACCCGGAGCTCAAGACGACGTTCCAGCTGGACATCCTCGGCGTCAAGAAGAATCCGCAGAGCCCGCTCTACACGCAGCTCGGCGTCATGACCAAGGGCACCATCATCGAGGTGAACGTGAGCGAGCTCGGCCTGGTCACCACCTCGGGCAAGGTCGTGTGGGGCAAGTACGCCCAGATCACCAACGTGCCGGAGAACGACGGCTGCATCAACGCCGTGCTGCTCGTCTAATTGCCGTTTATAACTATAGATCTTTCTGCAATCATATATCGCCTCGAAACACACACGCGCTCTTGGACACTTCGGCCAATGTGCTGATCATGGTAGCTCTTGATTCTGATTGCAGGTCGTCTTTTGTCATTCATAGGTTGAGCATGGGCTGAGGAGTCGGGATGGATGAGTATACTCGTTCATTCCTTCACTACGAGCTGAAAGTTGCTGTCAAAGGCCCGGGCATTCTTTTCTGCGCCGCTGACCTACACTGTACTTAATTCTTGTAGTTTTCGATCAAGCCAACGTAAGCAAGCCCGCTGTCTGCGCACGCCGCCAGCAGCGCGTACTTGCCGCCCTCCTTCTGCAATTTGTTGGACGCCGTGTTCACTAATCGACTGCCGGTGGCTCCGAACGGGTGTCCGAGCGCCAGAGAGCCGCCCCACGTGTTCAGTTTCTCCGATGACACGCGTCCGACGGCCTGGTCAATTCCGAACAGCTCCTTGCAGTACTTGGGCTCTGCCAGTGCATTCAAGTTGGCCAGCACCTGGCCAGCGAAGGCCTCGTGGATCTCGAAGTAGTCGATGTCGCTCAACTTCAACTTGTTCTTGGCCAAAATCTGCTGGATGCCGTACGCCGGCCCGAGCAGCAAGGTCTCGAACGGGTCCACGCCGACGAACAGCCAGTCCTTGAGCACCGACTTGGGCTTGTAGCCGAGCTCCAGAGCCTTTTCCTCCGACATGATGAGCGTCGCTGCAGCGCCGTCCGTCAAGAAGGACGAGTTGGCTGCCGTGTGGGTGCCGTGCGGCTTAATGAACGCGGGTTTGAGCGTCGAGATCTTCTCGAGCGTCGAGTTGGGGTTCACTCCGTTCTCCTCGGTGCTGCCCTTGTATGACAAGATCTCCCCATTGTACTTGCCCTCCACGTGGGCCCTGTAGGCCTTCTGGTGGGCGTCGATAGTGTACTGGTCCATCTCCTGTCTCGTGACGCCGAACCTGGTGGCCAGGCGGTCGCTGGACGAGCCCATGATCTCCCTCGTGTGGAAGTTCTGGATGGCTGGCGCTACCGGCGCAAAGTCCGAGAGCTTGAGCCCCTGCAGCAGCTTGAGCACGCCCATCGGGCCCTTCTTCATGGCCTTGGGGGCGTTGATGAGCCGCTCCCGGATGGGCTTGGAGAAGCGGATGGGCACGTCCGAGAACGTCTCGACGCCTCCGGCCAGCACGATCTCGGCGTGGCCCGACAGGATCTTCTCGGCGCCCGCGCAGATGGCCTGGCTGGAGCTGATGCAGGCCTGCGTGACCGTGTGCGCCGGCACGTGCTTGGGGATGCCGGCGCCCAGCGCCGCCTCGCGCGCGATGTTGGACGTGCCGACCTCCTGGATGACCGTGCCGGCCACCACATAGTCGATGCTCTTGGGGTCCACGGCCGTCTTGTTGATCAGGCCCTTGAAGGCGTCGCGCATCATGTCGTAGGCGATCACGTCCTTGTACACGGTGCCCGACTTGGCGAAGGGCAGGCGCACGCCGTCCACGACCACCACGCGGCGGGCGGCGGCGCTGGACAGTGCGCGCGAGGAGCGAGCGCCCATGGTCAGGAGGCTGCGGCGGCCGGCGAGCATGGCGAGGGAGGCACACAGAGAGAGAGACGAAGCTGACGTCGAGCTGCCAAATTCCGGAGTGAGCCTTGCGATCCTGCGCTAAACGTCTCTTGGGGAAACGGCGCGATATGATTGGCCGACGTAAAACTCACGTCGATTTTCCACTCAGGTGCAGACGTGATTGAAGTTTACGTGGTGTACGTACGTGGTGTGGACGACGTGGTGCAGCTGTGTTGCAGTTGATACATTTGGGTCGCAGGGGGGGGGGGGCTAAGTCACTTGCTCGGGTAGCGCTGACCCTTATATTTACAGGCGTGGGCTATTGGTACGAGTGGAAGAAGCAGTCGCGGTCGAACTGGTCCGAGTTGATGAGCGAGAAGAGTGACGACGCCGAGGTCACGGCCAGGCCGGACTCGGCGGCCAGCAGAGGCGACGAGCGGCGGATCTCGTCGATGGCCACGTCCAGAGCGTCCGTTCGGTCCACTTTGCGGAGGCAGGGACGGCACATCGTCGCCTTCTCGAAGCGCGTCGCTGGCGCCGCTTTCGTCTCGTTCGTGAACATGTTGGGGTCGTCCCGGGGCTTCCACGCGACTTTCAACGGCACGCGGCACTGCGGGCACACGACGCTGCCGCAGAGTGCGCACTCCCTTCTCCCGGACAGGATCGACCGACCTACGCTGCAGCCGCAAGAGCTGCACTCGCTCTTGGCCTTCTTGGTCGTGCTCAGCGACGGCCTCTGGCTGTTGTTCAGCATCCACGCGAGCTTCTTCATCCGCGCGTTCAGAAGAAGGCGCTGGAAAGACAGCAGCGCGTCCGCGATCTGCGTCATGACGAGTCTCGTGTAAATGGGATACCGGTAGCCCATTGCGTCGACGCACCCCGTCATGAAAACCTCGATGAGACCTGTCTTCTTCTGGCGAAACAACCGGCAGAACGAGATGTTCGCGCGCACAATTTGGTGGTCGTGGAGTTCGCGCACCCCCGGCACCTCCACCGAGTGGCGCAGATTATACCCGACGTGCTCCCCATGGCTGTCCAGTGCAATGCCCGTCGACTCCAAGTACACGAAGTCTCTGGGCCGGATCACGACGCTCACGAACATGGGTCCTCTACCTATGAGCGACCACTTGACCTGCAGCGATCTCAGCGGGTTGCTCGGCGTCGGCGAAATGATGGACGCCAGCTCGGCGCAGTCCGTGAGGTAGTCTCCCGTACACGCCGATTTGGCCAACATCTCCTCCCGCGTCGGGTTCAGCAGCCCGAACATGAGCTCGTTGAGCTCCCCTCTCGTGGTCCCGACCGCCATGAGCGAATGGATCCCACTGGGCGACGGGGGTACGTCCGACAGCGACGACTCTCTCTTGAGGCTCTCGCGCATGGAGCGGTCCTCGTACAGCATGACGCCGGCCTTGCGTTTGATGGGCTTCCACCTTTTGTCCGCGAGCCCGTTGCAGTCCAGGCGGAGGCGCTCAAAGTTCTCGATCGCCGAGTCCACGATCATCGCCGCCACGAGCTCCATGTTGTCCATGTCCTCCCTGGCCAGATCCAGCTCGGGGAACGTCCCCGGCGGCAAGCGGAACTTCATGCCGGTGCTGGTGTCGGCGACTGTCACGTCAATGCGTTGCAAGAGAGCTCGAGAGCCTGCACTTTACAATGTCGCTTCGCTGCCCGTGCATGCAACCCAGCCCACCCTTCGCGGTCTTGCAGACAAGTTCACGTGCGATTTGACCTCGTCCTTCCATCGTCTCACTTCGTATAGAGACCACTTGATTCTATCCACTAAGTACGATCTATGTTGAAGTTGCAGGGTGCCCCCATCGTGCTTTGGCTGGACTCGAATGGTGTGGTCAGCACGGCTGGTGTAGTGCTTTTTGTTTTGTTAATGACGGCAGTATTCGAGTATTTACCATAGTGTTGCGTGGTGCGACTTCGGTGCACAGCCTCCAGTGATCGCCCAGCACTTTGTCGCCGGGTTCATGCTCAGCACGTTCACCATCGTCAACCAGACAAGGGCGAACATCAAGGTTCCCACCATCCACATGCCCATGCGCTTGCTCACGCCTCCCTGGCGACGCAGTGCTTGGGTGGCAGCTCGTTGGTTTGGCAGCAGCGGCAGCAACACCAGCGACACCATCTTCATGCCGTAGCAGATCCAGATCGTGATGGTAACATCTCGACGCGTCTCGTACGTGTCCGCCAGGACGTCGTCCTTCCACACGTGGAAGCGCGCGTTGATGAACTTGGTAATGGTGCGGCCGAACGGGGACGATACGTGGTTGGCAGTCGTGAGTAGTCCGAACAACGCGCCTTCCGAACCCTTCTCGATGAGCTCCACCACGACGTAGTTGTTCACAATGAAGCGCATAGCGTGAGGGACATCTCCGATGACGGGTACACCAAGCCAGAACCACTGGCTACGAATAACGTCCCATGTCACCAGTGTTGTCATCATACCGTCGGTAACAACACCAAAGATCACGGTTGCCGCAATAGCAACGTGCCAGTTCCAGTGCAGTCCGCGCTGCGCCATCACAGCCAGTGTTCCAGCATACACGAACGTTCCGACGATGGTCATGATGCTTGCGTTGAAAGGCGTCGCGTGGACCCAGTACAACTTGATGTTGCTGGACGACACGATGTTGAAGCTGTTGAAGACACCCGAGAAGAACTTGTACGCCGCCACTTGGTACACAGCTCGCTTCTGCAAAATTCCCCAGAAGCGTGACATGTACGCATTGAACTTGGGTGGCTGCACCTCGTCCTCATAAATGAGGAACCACGCAGCAGGACCCAATGGCAGGCAAATGCAGCCCAAGATGAACATCATTTCGGGAAACGTCAGCGAGAAGTCGAAGGATCCGCCGTACTCGATGCCGTTGAACGCAACTGCCACGACAAGAGCACCTAGTGCGTTGAAGCCCATACGAACGCTGTGGATCCATGACTGAATGCGTCCACGAGTGTTAACCGGCTCGCGCTGTGCATACTCAATCACCACAGCATCGGCCGGCACCTCCACGAGCAGATACCCGAACGAAGCCAGCATCATCGGGATCACATACTTGCCAGCAGCATCAGGCGCGTCAGGGTTGATACTTTGACGTTGTTCCTCCGTCCACTGGTCGGGACTAATGGAGTGCATGGTGGGATCTCCATAGTACGGCGCGGCCTCGGGGAAGCTGGCTATCGTGAAAAGCATACAGCAGCAAAGCAGCCATCCCAGCAGCATGTACGGACGCCGACGCAAGCCTGCGATCGGGAAACAGTCGCTCAAGATTCCCAGGAACATCTTGTACGACCACGGCAGTTGCACGAGCACCGTAGCCGACACGACAATGGTTCCTTCAGCGTTCAGGTATCCTTGCAGCACGGGGTAGATAACGGCGGGGAGAACTCCATTGACGAAGCCGATGCCAGCATACTGCATAAGCAGAGCTAGCACTTCCGGCGACATCAGGCGTGGCGGTGGTCCATCTCTCAGTATTTCGTTTTCGAGGTTGGCGTCGTCCGCCTTGGTGGGGGTTGGCGGTGCATCCGATGCAACAGCGCCATAGTTGATCGTGTTGGTCTCGTCGTTCAGTACGAGCTGTTGCTGCTCGTCCGAAGCACCCATCCTTACGAGATAACGGACGAGCGCCGCCGGACAAATTAGACTATGAGCACCATGTCCCAATCCTCAGCCGCCAGTGCACCCCCACCTGCAATTCCACCGCCGTCCCGAGCGTTGCAGAGATGTACAGTGCCTCTTGCCTCTCTCCGACGGCCCAGTTGTCCCTGTCCGCTTGTCGAGACCGTAGCCACTCAGCTCGAGGATTAATTAATCTCGAGCGATTTGCGAAGTCGCCGTCGGCATCATGAAGAGCTTGCCTTGCACTGCGAGGAAACTGCCTGTGAGGCCCTCACCGCTGGGCTTATCCGACGACGGGCATGGTGTCGTCAACGATGTGGTGTTCCATGTTGATCGAGTCCATCGCGCTATCGACGGATAGATTTACACGGATTGGTGGAGGACGGTGCTCGACCACCCGCTCAATGGATCAGCAAACACGGTCAAGCTTGTCCGAAGGCGCAGATCGAGGCCGAACGCGATGATCACCGGTCGTGATTCAACTGGGGGACGATCCCTCAACCTTGATGTATCCTATCCTGGTGGTGGGCCACATATCCCAGGTCTCATTACACAATTCGCTTGTTATCGCAAAACGCCACGCTCGAATCGCTTGTAGCGAAGCATGACAGTGACAGACGACACAGTGAAAGCGGTGCTGGAAGACCGACCCAGCCGACTCTCTGATCTCAAGCCCACACAGAGTGAATCCGCGTACTCACATCTCGCGTCCCCATCGAAACGCATTGACACGGAACTCGAGAATGGCGCGTTGCGCGAGGGGAAGCCGCTTAATCTGTTGTCGAGGGAGTGTATCGGACTGCTGGCTCAGTACGCTGGCGTCGGCTTCTTGGCCGGTATTATCCCTGGTGTAATTTACCCCGTGCTTCAAGGTTACCTCAATGCTGAGGGTACTATCGTCGTCTCCGCGACTGTGTTGGTTCAAATTCCGTGGTGCTACAAGATGTTTTTCGGTGTGATCAGCGATTGCTTCCCGATCATGGGCTACCGCCGGCGTCCGTACATGGTTATCGGTTGGGTGTTCTGCGTCGTGATTCTCTTCATCATGGCGGCGATGTCTGTCCCCGATCCGTATTACGGCGATGCATCCATGCATAACATCGACGAAGAAGACTGGACTGCGGCGCAAATTGCGAGCATCAACGAAAGCGCGTCAAGCTCCGCTGGAAGATACGTGGTGCCCATGATGCTGGCGTCCTTCGGCTATCTTCTTTGTGAAGTAGCAGCCGATGCCATGGTTGTCGAGTACGCTCAACGTGAACCCATCGAGCAGCGCGGGCGTGTCCAGACCGCAGTGTATGCCGTCAAGACGTCGTTTACCGCCATTGGTGCCGCTGTCATCGCCTTCTTCATGAACGGAGAGGAATACGCCGGCACCTTCGACTTCTCGCTCACATTCCAGCAGCTAATGTTGATCTCGGGTATCATTTGCGCGCCTCTGGTGTTCGTGTCGTGGTTCTTCTTGCATGAGGACCGCGTAACGGACAAACCGACGTTCAGCCAGTACATGTCCACGTTCTGGGGTATGCTCCAGAAGCGTGCGATATACCAGATCGTGGCGTACAAGTTCTTCTCGGGCGTCTTCAACAGCTTCAACATCGTGTCCTCGAGCAATATTAAGCTGTATTGGGTCCACGCCACGCCGTTCAACAACAGTGTGATGACAATCGTTGGAACAATTTTCTATGCGACTACACTCGCGTTGACGGGAAAATATGGACTTGACTGGAACTGGCGTACGATCATCGTCATTACAATGTGTGGTGCGCTCTCTATCGACGCGTTCATGACAATGTTCACCGTCTGGGACGTCGTTCGTAACCAGTGGTTCTGGCTGGGCGTGCCGGTCATTGAGTACCTACCCGACGGTATCCGCTTCATGATCGCCACTTACGTCGTCGTAGAACTGGCGGAGGCCGGCCACGAAGGTGCCTTGTACGGCTTGTTGACCGCCACGACGAACTTGACGACACCCTTCGGTCGTTCGATGGCAAAACTCGTGAACGCCCAGTTCCACGTCTGGCTGAAGGACATTCAGGCTGACACGTACATTGTTCGCCGCGACGTGACCATCACGATCTGGATCTGCTACGGCATGAAGCTGCTGTCACTGGCGTTCTTGCCACTGCTGCCTCGACAGAAGGCTGAGACGCAGGAGCTGAAGCGCACGGGTGGATCTAGCCGCATTATGGGCATCATCACGGTGGGGTACCTTGCATTTGCCATCGTGTGGGCGACGTTGGTGAACCTTTTGTCCATGTACACGACTACAATGTGCTGGAAGATCACCGGCGGTTGCGCCCCCAAATCCTGAAGATATTCTCACCTCACATTCGCACAATGAAACTCAGCTAAAAGTTAATACGGAAACTAGGTTGTTGCGGTTTACTGAGAATTCTCAGTGGACACTATAACTACACTACTGTACTAGATAGTACATGGAAGTTACGTCGCTATGCAGCCGACTCGCGTTCGTGGTGGATCAGACTTGTTAGGTCTTCGTGCACCAGCATGGCTTCGCAGAATTGACTGAGAATGCGTCGCAGTTCCATGGCAGGTTTCTTGATCGGACCACTGCTGTTGTTCAATTCCCAACAACCAAACGCGATCAAAGTGGCGTGCCAGGCAGACCCGCCACCACCCGACACGTAAGGGTAAAGTCTTCTCCGCCAGCATTGCTCGGCGGAATAGCATCTGGCGGAACGACTTCGTCATTACAAACGAAGAGCTTTTTCATCTTGGGCACGGTGTAATCGAGACACCCACGGAACGTTGTGGTAGAAGCGATCTTGCTGGAAAGCATTTCCTTGAAGATCTCCTTGATTTCTTTGTTGTGCTTGTTGCTGTAGAACTGCTTCGATGCGGGCTACACGGACATGGAAACGTTAAGCGAGACGTTCATCACGCCCCGCTGAACTTCCATTTTCGTGTCCGTGGAATCTAACCGGGTTCCTGCCTTTTCGAATTTGCCAATACGAAAGAGCTTGCTCCACCGAGCGCCCGCTATACTAGGCCAGACGTTATTCTCGCTCTTGAGGCTGCCCGGGGGCGATATGCACCCTCCACTCTCCTTTGCACAGTCATGTCGAGGTTGATATCATCGCCACTTCACTTCAGCAATTTTTTAGCCCTGTCCATGCGGAAGTAAGGGGATGTACAGCCTTGTTTCGTCGGGAGGATGTGAACAACTACGTCGTGGTGGAGCTCATCGAGAAGGGTTCGGAAGGCGCGTTGTTCGGACTACTCACGACTGCCAACCACGTATCGTCCCCGTTCGGCCGCACCATTGCCAAATTCATCAACGCGCGCTTCCACGTCTGGAAGGACGACGTCCTGGCGGACACGTACGAGACGCGCCGAGATGTTACCATCACGATCTGGATCTGCTACGGCATGAAGATGGTGTCGCTGATGTTGCTGCCGCTGCTGCCGAATCAACGAGCTGCCACCCAAGCACTGCGTCGCCAGGGAGGCGTGAGCAAGCGCATGGGCATGTGGATGGTGGGAACCTTGATGTTCGCCCTTGTCTGGTTGACGATGGTGAACGTGCTGAGCATGAACCCGGCGACAAAGTGCTGGGCGATCACTGGAGGCTGTGCACCGAAGCCTCACCACACTGCTTAGCGGCATGCAGGATACTCACGTAGTAAATACTCGAAGAAACATTGAACGCGATTGCTTACATCCCAATCGCTACCGCAATGGGTCATTTGAGTGAATATTGCTAACAAGTTTTGAATCCTAGCTTATGACTTCGGCGCACATCCACCGGTAATCTTCCAGCACATTGTGGTTGTGTACATGGACAACAAATTCACCAGTGTCGCCCACACAATGGCGAATGCAAGATACCCCACCGTGATGATGCCCATGGTGCGGCTTGACCCACCCGTACGCTTCAACTCTTGTGTCTCGGCCTTCTGACGAGGCAGCAGTGGTAAGAAGGCTAATGATAGCAATTTCATGCAGTAGCAGATCCAGATCGTGATAGTTACATCCCGGCGGACCAAGTTGGTGTCAGCCTGAATATCCTTCAGCCAGACGTGGAATTGGGCGTTCACAAGTTTTGCCATCGAACGGCCGAAGGGTGTCGTCAGATTCGTCGTGGCGGTCAACAAGCCGTACAAGGCACCTTCGTGACCGGGTTCAGCCAGCTCCACCACCACATACGTGGCAATCATGAAGCGGACACCGTCGGGTAGGTACTCAATCATAGGCACACCCAGCCAGAACCACTGGTTACGCACTACATCCCAGACGGTGAACATCGTCATGAATGAGTCAATCGACAGGGCTCCGCACATTGTGACAATGATAATTGTACGCCAGTTCCAATCAAGACCGTACTTGCCCGTGAGGGCCAAGGTGATCGCGTAGAAGATCGTACCGACAATCGTCATGAAGCTGTTGTTGAATGGCGTGGCATGGACCCAGTAGAGCTTAATGTTGCTTGACGACACGATGTTGAAGCTGTTGAAGACACCAGAAAAAAACTTGTACGCCACGATCTGGTATATCGCACGCTTCTGGAGCAGCGTCCAGAACGATGACATATACTCGCCAAACGAAGGTTTTTCCTTGACGAGATCCTCGCTCAGCAAGAACCAGGACACAAAAACCAGTGGCGTGCAGATAACGCCCGTGATCAGCATCAGCTCCTGGAAAGACAGCGAGAAGCTGAACGACCCCGCGTATTCCTCTCCATTCATCAAGAATGCAATAACTGCAGCACCCACAGCAGTGAATGAGGTCTTGACGGCGTATACCGCAGTTTGCACGCGTCCACGCTGCTCGATGGGTTCGCGTTGTGCGTACTCGACAACCATAGCATCGGCAGCCACCTCGCACATCAGGTAACCAAAGGAAGCGAGCATCATGGGGACGACGTATTTTCCAGCGGAGTTCGGGGCATCAGCGTTGATACTGTCGATCTGATCTTCGGTCCAGTCTTCTTCATCGATGTAGTGCATCGCAGCGTCGCCGTAGTACGGGGCAGGAATCGACATCGCCGCCATAATGAATAAAATCGTGATGCAGAACAACCAACCAAGCACCATGTACGGACGACGACGGTAGCCCATGATCGGGAAACAGTCGCTGATCACACCGAAAAACATCTTGTAGCACCACGGGATCTGAACCAGCACTGTTGCCGACACGACAGTCGTTCCTTCGGCGTTCAGATATCCCTGCAGCACGGGGTAAATAACACCGGGAATGATACCCGCCAGGAAACCAACGCCGCCGTACTGAGCCAGAAGGCCGATACACTCCACAGAGAGTAGTCTCAGTGGTTTGCCCTCGCGCAACGCGCCGTTCTCCATGTCGGGCTTGAACGGCTTCGCAGGTGTGTTGTGGTTGGCGTAGGTCGAGTCATCCGGGTTGCGGTGAATGCTGGACATCGCACTGAGGCGGTCCATACTTATGGAGTGCTTGTTCACTTCCGCCATCCTGTTTTTCCGAGCGCGCACTGAGGCGGGGCAAGCGGTGGTTCGGAGCAGGAAAATTCAATAATAAGTCTGCCAAGTGGCTGGGTGGCCAGGTCCGGTGGTGAAGCCACGCGCGACTGGCTAGGTGGCCTGCACGCAGCTCCGACGGCGGTCTCTCTATCGGGGTGGGGCAACATCAATTCAGGTGAAAGGGTATCCAGAGATTGCGCGGAGCAGCTCAACAGGAAACTCGCGCTTCGTAGCCAGGTCAACGAGCGGGAACCGTGCTGCCTGCATCCCTGCGTTCTGCTTGCTGCCCGCGTCACATGAAATACTTACGCGCCCGGTTCCCCTTCCAGACTCTGGAAGGGACCAGAGTGCAATTCAGCTTCACAACATTCGTACTGAATGATCTGGACGTTCAATTGCACCGGCTTCAACCGCAGCAAGATCGGTTCCCGCCGATCGGACGCCGGCTGGGGATCCATTCGTTGCCACTTTCCCCGGTCTCTGTTACAGATAACAAAGCCTAGGATTCCTGAATCAACGTCCTGCACAAGTGAGCCCATGACTGAGAGTCTCTATATTATTTATTAACTTATTTACTTAGAAAACTATATTACAAAGGTTATCAGATAATATACACAACAATTTACCGAAAAGTATTTCAGTACTAACAAACAAGTAAGATACATATTCACTTTAAGAAGGTACGTTAAAATTAAGGAACTTCTATAAAGGGGTAATGAAGGGACGCGAAAAGTTACAAAGGATGACAACGACCCGTTTTGATTGGCGAGACGCACGCACGTTGAAGCGAACACCCCATCGTGTCCATTATCTTAGTCGAGTTTGGGCGGTTGTTGGCGGCTGCGAGCCTCGCAGACAATGCTCACGTTGCACCGCAACGCGACGAGCTGGCTGTGGATCCAATGGACAGCACGTGCTCGGGTTGTCTAGCACGCTTCTGTGTCCGAATTGCTTGAGAGCGGCTGGTGGGACCGATTGGCGACACTTCGCTCCCGCTTTGCGCGACTCGGTGGCTGGGTCGGCGCTGAGACTCATACAGACGCAGAAGCGACCACCAATTGTGCCATGCCGATACCGGTACTGTAGCTCAACTCCTCGGTGCCTCTTGCTGCGCGTTATACGTACACACGACAAGCACATCCGTCGGCGGAGGTTCATTTCTCAAGAGTCCACCTTCGCCACAATGGGCGTGAGGGAGGAGCGCAACGCTCTATTGTCCAGCCAAGAGGACGCGGGGATCGTCGCGGTGGAATATGGCTCCGTGTCCACTTCGCCCACAACTCCAAAGTCTTGTACGGCCAACGTCGAAGACGGAGCGCTGAGAGATGGACCGCCTCCTGAACTGCTGTCCCCCGAGGTGTTAGCGCTGCTCATGCAATACGCTGGTATCGGTTTCGTCAATGGAGTGCTCCCCGCCGTCATCTACCCCGTGCTGCAAGGATACTTGAACGCTGAAGGAACCATCGTCGTGTCAGCAACGCTGCTAGTCCAGCTTCCGTGGTCATACAAGGTGTTCCTAGGAATTCTGAGCGACTGCTTCCCTATCGGAGGTTTCCGCCGTCGTCCGTACATGTTGATAGGATGGCTGCTGTGCTGCTGCATGCTGTTCCTGATGGCGGTGTTCCCAGAGGCCGCTCCTTATTACGGTGATCCGAGTATGCACTTGACAAGTCCCGACGAGTGGACGGAAGCCCAGCGCGCGACTATCAACCCCGACGCGCCTGACGCAGCAGGGAGATATGTGATCCCCATGATGATGGCGGCCTTCGGCTATCTCCTAGTAGAAGTTCCTGCTGACGCCGTCACAATCGAGTACTCGCAGCGCGAGCCGACCAATACTCGCGGTCACCTGCAGTCGTGGATTCACAGTCTCCGTATGGGTTTCAGCGCTTTGGGCGCTCTAGTGGTGGCAGTCGCGTTCAACGGTGTCGAGTACGGTGGCTCCTTCGACTTTTCGCTATCATTTCCGCAGCTGATGTTTGTCATGGGCTGTTTGTGTTTGCCACTCGGACCTGCTGCTTGGTTCCTTGTGCACGAGAACCAGGTCGAGCCGCCCCAGTTCAGCTCGTATATGTCTCAATTCTGGAAGGTCCTTCAGAAGCGAGCTGTGTACCAAGTGGCGGCGTACAAGTTCTTCTCGGGCGTCTTCAACAACTTCAATATCGTGTCGTCCAGCAACATCAAGCTGTACTGGGTCCACGCGACGCCTTTCAACTCGAGCATCATGGCGATCGTAGGAACCTTCACGTATGCCGGTACGCTGGCTATTATGGCCCAGCGCGGACTGCACTGGAACTGGCACGTCGCCATTGCCGCTACCGTCATTTTCGGAGTTATCACCGACTGCATGATGACGATGCTCGTCACATGGGACATCATCCGCAGCCAATGGTTCTGGCTTGGCGTCCCGGTGATCGGAGAGGTGCCGCACGCTGTCCGTTTTATCGTTAGCAACTACATCGTCGTGGAGCTCATCGAGCAGGGCACTGAAGGCGCGCTGTACGGGTTGTTGACGACCACGAACCACGTGGCCGCCCCGTTCGGTCGCACAACTGCCAAGATCATCAACGCGCGCTTCCACGTCTGGCAGGACGACATCCTGGCCGACACGTACGAGACGCGCCGCGACGTGACGTATACGATCTGGCTTTGTTACGGCATGAAGCTGGTGTCGCTCATCTTCCTGCCGCTGCTGCCGAACCAGAGGGACACCACGCAAGCTCTCCGACGGCAGGGAGGCGTGAGCAAGCGCAAGGGCATGTGGATGGTGGTGATTATCATGGCTGCGCTAGTCTGGTTCACTGTCGTGAACGTGTTGAGCATGAACCCGGCGACCGAGTGCTGGGCCATCACAGGAGGCTGCGAGCCCAACCCCATCGATGGGCCACTTCAACTATAGCTGCATTCAACTCCATTCAAACGACATTCTAATGTTTCGGTACCTCGAAAAATATCAACACCTGTTTGGTCTACCCAATCAGCCGCCAATATTGTTCGTGTGGCCATGCTGCGAGCCATCGCGACACTTCGCCCTGCATTGACGCGCCGCTTGCACGGCTCGGCGTCGCTGCTGCAGGCATCCAATCTCCATGACAACAAGCCCAGCTCCTCTCAAGACAATGACGGAGGTCTGGTTCGACTGGCGAAGCTGATGGCGCAGAGGGGGCTCTGCTCTCGCCGTGAAGCCGAAGCCTACATCCAGGCGGGAGATGTCCTGGTCAACGACGAACGGGTGCAGGCCGACTGGCTCAAGGTGCCTGCGGACAGCGACGTCCGCCTGGACTTTCGAGCCAAGAGACACCAGAGCAAGAAGGTCACGCTAGTGCTGAACAAACCCTTGGGCTATGTGTCCTCCCAGCCGGAGCCCAACAAGACGCCGGCCGTGCGCCTGCTCACCTTCGAGAACGAGTGCCGGGAGCTCAGCCGTGTCAAGCCACGACAGAACGTGGAGCCTGTGAGTCTGTGGAAGATGGCGGTGTGCGGCCGGCTGGACGTCAACTCGACGGGTCTGCTGCTGTTCACGCAGGACGGGAAGGTCGCCAAGAAGCTGCTGGACCCCAAGAGCGGCATCGAGAAGGAGTACCTTGTCCGCGTGGACCTCAATCTGGACCCGATGACGGATGATATTCGCAAGAGGATTGAGGTGCTTCGTGCCGGCGTGACTTCGGATGAGGGAGTTACGTATCGTGCCAAGTCGGTGGAGGTGCTGAACGCGAACCAGCTGCGGGTTATTCTCACGGAAGGCAAGAATCGACACATTCGTCGCATGTGTGAACACGTCGGGCTGCAGGTGATGGCCCTCAAGCGAGTACGGATTGGAGGGGTTAAGTTGGGCTCGCTGCCTGTTGGACAGTGGAGATACTTGCAGCCGAATGATAAACTTTAGAACGACGACGAACGTTTGTTGAATGGGTTTGTGTGGTAGTTGGAAATAAATGACTACGGCTCGGTCCTAGAAGTTGGGAGGCATCCGAGGAGCTTACTAGAACTCATGCACACAGGAAGCATCGATCTTTGCAATACCAGCCACGACACTGTAGCGTTAGAGCGGCGAATTCTGTATGACCAGTGATTCAAACCAGAGTAGCGTACCTTGTGCTCCTTTGTGAAGCGAACACCCTCTTTCGCCAGTAGCGTGCGCTTCTTCTGGACGCATGGCGAGTCTTCGCCAGTGCTGCCTAGAGCCACACATGCACATGCTTAGCCACTAGGAAACTCTCACGCTTCCTCCATTTTCCTTTTCAACGAACACACCTTGAAATCCGCCGATGTCCAGCGAAGCCGCAACAACGCGGTGGCATGGCACTTCAGGTGCAAACGGGTTTTTCTGCGTCGACTAACAGTTAGCGATCCTTGTGAACGGCTAGCATGTTCTCCGTTCTGCCACAAAATGCAACTCACGCGAAGGGCCTGGCCAACACATCGAGGACCAGAGTGAAGCGCCTCCGCCACACCACCGTAGGTGCTCACCTTGCCCGCCGGAATCTGCGTAAAGTACTGTTAGACTGCTGCTCGAAGCTCAGCGCCATCACAGAATAGGAATGACCGCACCGTCGAAATGAGCTCGTAAACCCGCGATTCTACCTCGCAGTATCCACACAAGGCGCAAGTCAGGTGCACACTCGAGACGATTCAAAGATGAACAAGTTGCGCGCCCTCTCACCAAACTCGGTGATCTGCTTGCCGCGCCAGAGGATGTGCTGCGTGGGCTTGGGCTTGCTCTTGGTCGTGATGCCAGGCTTCCGCTTCTGCGTCGTCTTGGCCGAAGCCTTCTTAGACTTGCTGCTGCGAAACGTCATCTCGGCGAATTCGATTGTGAGCTCAGTCCCATGTGGGCATCCACGTTCAAGTTGGCGCCAAGTGGCGAAAGTCGCACATATCGTGGCGCGAAAGCGGTCAATGTGCATCGCAGCACAGGTAAGCAAGCATTGTCAGCAACGAAGCTCAACGCAAAGCGGAACCCAACCTGACAGTCCCTTTCGATTACCAAGTCCGGTGCTCCCAGAAGCAGGAAGTCTCTATAACCCCGCGGCGCCCTACAGTTAGCTCCCTCCAGCCAGCCAGCCACCTTCCTGCCCCTCGTCCACCTGCCTCTGTTGGACTCGAGAGCCTAAATCAATCTACCGTCTCTCGACCTCGATGGCGAGACTGACCCACTTCTTCTTAGACGGGCCCTTCTTCTGCTTCTTGTCCTCGCCCGCCTCGGCGTCGGCGTCGGCCTCCTCACCGTCCGCGGCCGACACCACGGCGCCCGCGGCGTACTCCTCCTCGATGGCATCGTCCACGCGCACCTTGACCGTGTGCTCGCCCAGCGTCTTGATGGGCGTGGGCAGGTCGATGCGGGCCACGCCCACGATCAGGCCGTGCTGCTTCTCCAGCATGTCCGAGATGTTCTGCGCGTTCACCTCGCTGTGCAGCTTGACGTCGGCCTTGCTGGCCGTGTGGCGCTTGAACAGCACCTCCACGTGGCTCAGGCGGTGGATGATGGCCTCCAGCTCGTACTCCTTCTCCAGCAGCGTCTCGTCCACCGACTCCTTGTCCACCTTGTACTTCTCGCGGTTGGCGTCCGTGGCGTACACCGCCAGCTTCTCCGGGTACAGGAAGTTACGCGCGTATCCGGCCTTCACGGACACCTCGTCGCCGCGGAAGCCCAGCTTGGGCACGTCCTCCCGGAGCACCATGTTGACGCGGTGTCTGCCAGCCACAGGTTCGTTAGTTTCTCCGGCGGTTTGAAGCGGATCCTACTGCGGGTTTCGAGCGGATCCAGCAGAGAAGAGAGAGCACGTACGCGAAGGAGCGCGCCAGCAGCGGCCTGGCGGCCTGCGGCCGCTGCAGCACCGACACCAGCTTCGTCGTCGAGCGCGCCAGCATCTTGGAGAGCTCCCTGAGGTTATGGCAATCAGGGGCCACAAAAAACACGGAGCGGATTTCGACCAATCACGAGGCTGATGAAATTTGTTTTGGTGTGCGCTACATTGAATAGCGGAATCAGATTTAAGGGTTTTACTGTGAAAAATTCTGGGTGGGCAGGAAAACTATGGCGGAGGCGGAGGCGACGCGGAAGGTGCGCAGCGGCAACGCGCAGCTCATGGAGGCCAACCTGTCGCTGCTGATGGAGATCCGTGAGACTGACACGGAGATCGATGCGGAGCGGCGCAAGCTGCGCGCGAAGTGTCAAGAGATGCAGAAGCGCGGAATTTCAGTACCCGGAAACTTTGCGGAGCTGCTCGCTGAAAATCAACAAGGCAACCCGAGACCGACACCTGCAACGGGTGAACAAAAGTAAACGTTGCATCAACTATAAAGTGTAGACAACATCTCAATAGTCTTAAGTTACTTGACCTAAAGTATTATAGTCCGTGTTTGGGGGCGCATCCTCCCGCAATGGCCCAGCACTTGGTGTGCGGGTTCATGCTCAGCAAGTTCACGGTGGTGGACCAGGCCAGCGCCAGCAGCAGAACGCCCACCATGCAAAGCCCCATTCGTCTATTCACTCCCCCGTATCGACGCAGCTCTTGCGTTGCAGCCTTTTGAGTCGGCAGTAGCGGTAAGAAGACCAGCGCGACCAACTTCATGCCGTAGCAGATCAAGATGGTGACAGTCACATCGCGCCGAGTGGTGTACGTGTCCGCCAGGATGTCGTCTTTCCAGACGTGGAAGTGAGCGTTGATGAGCTTTGCTGCAGTGCGGCCGAATGGGGTGGCCACGTGTGTCGTGGTTGACAGGAGACCGAACAGCGCGCCTTCGGAGCCTAACTCGACGAGCTCGACGATCACGTAGTTGTCGACGATGAACTGTACCGCGTGAGGGATGTACACGATAATCGGGACGCCGAGCCACAGCCACTGGTTGCGCACGATGTCCCAGGTGACCAGCATCGTCATGATCGAGTCGGCGAAAATGCCGAACAAGACCGTCACGGCGATCACTGTCCTCCAATTCCAGCTGAGACCGCGCTGTGCCATCACTCCAAGTGTTCCAGTGTACACGAAAGTTCCGACGATGGCCATGATGCTCGCGTTGAATGGCGTGGCGTGCACCCAGTACAGCTTGATGTTGCTACACGCCACCGGGTTGAAGTTGTTGAAGACTCCAGAAAGGAAATCGTACGCTACAAGCTGGCAGACAGCTCGTTGCTGAAGAATTTGCCAAAATCGGGAGATGTAGACGCTGAACTTGGGCGGCTGAACCTCTTCCTCGCGAACAAGGCACCACGCAGCAGGAGCAAGAGGTATACTCAAGCAGCCCAGGATGAACATCATCTGCGGGAATGACAGCGAGAAATCAAAGGAACCACCGTACTCGACTCCGTTGAAAGCAATTGCGACCACGAAGGCGCCAAGCGCGTGGAAGCTCATCCGGACGCCGTGAATGCAACTTTGTAGACGTCCGCGCGTAGTGGCCGGCTCTCGTTGCGCGTATTCAACGACAATAGCATCCGCCGGTACCTCGGCTAGCAAATACCCGAATGCTGCCAACGTCATTGGAATAACGTACTCGCCCGCTGCATCCGGTGCGTTGTGGTTGATACTTTCTCGTTGAGCCTCGGTCCATTGATCTGGGTTGATGGTGTGCATGGTTGGATCTCCATAATACGGCGCGGTATTGGGGAAACTTGCTATCCTGAATAACATGCAGCAGCAGAGAGCCCACCCAAGCACCATGTACGACCGGCGTCGATAGCCTGCGACTGGGAAGCAGTCACTTAAAATGCCAAAGAAGACCTTGTACGACCACGGCAGATGAACGAGAACATTGGCGGATATCACGGTAGTTCCTTCAGCGTTGAGATAGCCTTGCAGCAACGGGTAGATCAACGCGGGCAGTACGCCACTGACGAAGCCGATACCGGCGTACTGTGCCAGCAGTCCCAATACGTCTCTCGATAGCAATCGCGGTGGTGTACCAACGCGTAGTGCACCACTTTCAAGTTGATTAGCAGAGTTTCTTGGCGACGCTACAGGGGCCGGTTTCCACACAGAGTCGTAACACGTAGCATTGCTTGCGAGGCCCTCGCAGACGACAGGAAGGAGCTGTTGGCGTTCGTCTGCAACGCCCATTTTTGAAAGTGCATCGTGAAGAGGATCGCACCGCCGGATTTGCCCATGACCAGCAGATGGCTTCCCTTGAGTCAAGTCACGAGATTCAAGTGCTTTCGATCGACGAATCTTCGTCCTCAATCGATGGACGCCGCTGAGCTTTCCCGGGCCATCGTATTGGACTGTGCCACGCGCCTCACAGTATTGGTCTTGCGGTGCCCAAAGATAAAGAGAGGTACGAAGGAACGTTGGGGTAAGTCAAGTACGGAGAGGGAAACTGGAGCAACCACGGACATTTGGGTTGCTACTGCAAACTCCAATTTGTAGATCTTACATTCTTTTGTACTCGGTTAGTAGCCCAGCACCGCCAGGAAGCTGGATACGCACGACGTGTTGAAGGAGACCTTGTCGAGTCCGTCATTGTACTCCACAGACATGTTGACCTTGCTCATGGCTTCCTTGAACTGAGTGTACTCCGTCGAGTACGGGTTGTCGCCACGGACGTTTACCGTGACGCCACCAGCGCCTAAGAACCCTGTAATGACACCTTCGAGCGCCGGCGAGTCTTCAAACATGACCACACGGAAACTCTGATTGCTCAACCCTCGCGGCATGCCCAGCTCCGGTTTCTCCGAGTACGCATATCCCAGGTAGCTGTTGTTGTAGTAGACACTCATGTTCAGCGCGCCGATGCCTTGCAACCCCATGGCTGACGGGTTGTTGATCGACGCGTTGACGTCCATTTCGTACACGCCATCGCTGCATCCCCACAAGTCGATGTGCTGAACATCTGGGTCTAGTTCGACGAAGTTGTCAAAGCCCACGAGAGACAATGTGCGTTCGAACTTGATGTTGTTAAACGGCAGGCCCCAAGCATGAGCATCGATTTTTGCTGACATGGTGATTGGCACCGTTGCTTCTTGCATCATGGCCTCGGACATCGCGTTGAAAGTGTCAACGTCCGATATGACCATAGTAGTGTTCATAGTCAAGTTATAGTTTTGCTTGCCGGACTTGATGTGTTGACCCACCACTCCAGCGGTTCCAAACATCACACCGTCGTAGATCAGCGATGCCGTCACCGGGTCGGTAGTGGCGGAAACTGGCACGTCGTGCTGCAGGTTCACGCTGAAGATCACGTCGATCTCCGTATCACTTGGGATGCTAGTGACGTCCATGTAGTTGATCTTGAGCACCACCTTATCCATGTAGTGCCGGATGATAGCAGGAATGACGACCAGGTACACGATGAGCAACGCCACGACGAGGAATAACAAAACCAACCCGATGATAATGCACCACCGCTTCCTGCGGCTCATGCGCCATCGGAAAAGCTTGACCATCGGGCGGCCGTTCTTGTCCAGCGGGATGTCTTCGTCGTCCTTCTTGTTCTCAGCCTCTGGGGTCGTGACGTCAAGACGCAGTGCCGTCTCGTCATGGTAGTGTGCGCCCTGCACTGCGGGCGTACCAGCGGGTGTGTGCACCTCCTTGTCCTCGTACTGATTCGGAGTCATGGTATTTTGCTGCTCGACCTCTTTCGACAATGTTCACCTGCCGCCGCAAAAAACAAAATGGCAGCTATCCAAACCATCAGGGGACAACACAGGTGCATTGTATCCTTGGCGTCAACTGTCACAGGGGTGCCGAGCATTATCCAACGATCTCCATCCTGCGGCTTGAGCGACCTTATATTGTTAGACTCTCTCAGGCTCCAGAAACTGCGTTAAAATGTGTGACTGCTGTGAGCTTGAGGCTTCGCTCATCAAAACGCAGAACTTGTTTCTCTTGGTGATCAAACAAATTCCCTGGATTTAAGAAATCTGAGAATTCTGTCAAAAACTATTGTATGTGATACAAAATGCGAATGTTCTTCTTACGGGGTGTCCGTAATATAAACTGAGAATGCGTTAACAATTACTTGGGGCAATTCTTCGGGCGATTTCCTTTGATGACGGCCTTACATGCATGTACCTCCAGCATGGCATAAACCAAAGTTGTTGCTCCTACTGAAGGTTTGTAACGTAGCAGACTGCCGCTCGATGGAGAGCAGTCTGAAGTCCAAATCAAGATTGCATCGATCGATGACGACGTTTCTAGCACGTTCGATCCGATACATGTAACGAAAGGAATCGATACTCAGACGTCGTAAGGCAACAAGGTGGGTTGTTGCCGTAAAGTGAAATAAAGCGATGCCTGGTTGTATCACAGCATCAGTGTAGCCGAGCGTCAACACAGCTGGCGTGAAATCGATCAACCACCTCATCCGTTTTCATGCGAACGGTGACTGAGTTGGCTTAGTCCAGTCAGACGGATAGCCATGGCCCAAGTACAACCTCTTCGGTTCCGTGAAAGCTTCGTTGGTGCAGCTGACTGGAGTCCTGGCGCAGGACGGGAATTGCTCTGTTGATCGATGCTCGTGATGTATGTATTCCTTGCCAACTTGTTGGCAACTGATGCGACTTGGTTGTAAGCTCACATGTACTACCATCGGCCGAAACCAGTACTTCATCTTGTCTCCAGAGTTATGACTACTGCAACACTGCACTAAAGCTACCACGAGAGACTGGGCTATTACTTCTTGAAGTACTTGTAAATAGGTGGGGTATATTATTTTCACGAAGGTAGGCCAGCTAGCTAGCTCCGATCTACACAGCTTGGGCGGCTACATCATCCGCAGCAGGAGTGTCTTCATCGCTCGACGAGGCCTCAGCTTCACGAGCCGTCTGGCGGTGCCAGGCGTTGACGAGTTCCAGCTTGCGCGCGGTCTCGGCCGCCATTGCCTCGTCTTCGGCGGTGTCGTGGGTCGAGATCATCACCTCCTGCTCGTCTGAGTCCGAGTCGGCGGTGTCGTCGCTGCTGCTCTCCAGCAGGCTCTCCTTGGACAGGTCGTCCAATTCCACGGGCTCGGCCGCGGCGGTCGGGGCCGGCGATGACTTGGCGAAGCAGTTCTTCATGTTCACCCAGTTGAGTCCGATACCGACGAATGACAGCCCGAGACCCACGGTCTGCTCCATCGAGAGCACGTGGCCGAAGAGGAACACCGACAGCACGATGCTCAGCACCTTGCGGCACGTGCCGATGATGGCCGTGGTCAGCGCGCCGAACTTGCTGATGGTGAAGAAGATGAAGGCTTGGCCGAAGGCGCCCGTCAAGCTGAGCATCATGAGGTTGGGCAGCGACGGCACCACGTACTGCAGGAACACGGGCACCTCGCCGTTAACGACCATGCCGGCGGCCGCGAACAGCGCCTTGTAGATGTTGACGTAGTACATGAGGTCGAAGGCGCCGACGTGGTACGACTCCATGAACTTGTCCTCGAGCGCGCCGGTGGCGCCGTCGAAGATGAGCGACAGCACGAGCAGCGAGAAGCCCAGCACCATGTTGGGGGTGCGCTCCTGCTCGGGCAGGCTGTCGTGGCTCTCGTTGTGCTGCGCGGCGCGGTGGTGCTTCTCGTGGGCCGTGCCCAGCAGGAAGACGGCCACGCCGGCGGAGAGCACGAGCACGGACACGTACTTCTTGAAGGCGTACTTCTTGCCGAGCAGCACGCCCATGATCATGACGGGGATGGACTTGCAGGACTTGCCCAGGATGCGCGTGATGTACGACACGTAGCGCAGCGCCACCATGGACGCGATGGTGGAGCCGAAGGCCAGCGCACCCACGATGACCAGGAAGCTCTGCGGCATGGTGGACGGCTGCTCGCGGCGCGCGCGGCTGAGCCCGACGGCCACCGCCGAGTTGAACACGCAGAACACGAAGGTCATGGACAGCTCGCCCAGCACGCGGTGGGTCGTGATCTTCTCGAGCACCACGCCGTTGAGCGTGAAGGACACCATGATGCCGACGCAGCAGTAGGCCAGCAGCCAGATGCTGCTCTTCTGCTTGGCCGGCGGCTGCGACGGGTGCCCGTGCACGTCGGCCAGGCCGCTGCTGCGCATGTCCACGACGGTCACGGTCGGTCCGGGCGGCGGCAGGCGCTTGGGCTCCTGCAGCGACGGCGCGGTGGTGGCGTCGTCCAGCGCCACCTCGGCGTAATGCACGCGCTGCGAGTCCTCGATGCTGCACACCATGCTTGGCGTCCTGGTCTGCGCTGGGCTGTGCTGCTGTGTACGCCGTGCACTCGACTGTAGCCTGGCGCCGAGATTCCGCTTGTGCGGGCGGGTGGGACGGAGCGGAGCGAGGCCCTGCCGTCGCCAGCGATGACCGTGGCGATGCTCGGTAGCGCTTAGACTTTTGCCGGCGCTGCGTTGCCTTGCTGCGCGCTGTGATTGGTGGCTGTAATTGGCCAATGGCTGGCGCGAAGGGCCGTAGGTCAGCATAGACGGCGCGCGTACCCGGACCCAAATCTTGCGTAACTACTCCCGATTTGACGGTATTTGGAACTGTAGTACCGGTAAATAGTGATAAGATGTCGGGTTGTACCGGTAATATTCCTTTTTTGGTGTAACCGTATCCAATTAAGTGTAACCATGTCCATTTAAGGGACCTATCTGTGCTGCCAATGAGCGACGCCAACTTGTCCAGCGAGCAACGGCGATAACGATGCCTCTGGCGGCAGCAACGGGTGGCGGCCGCCATACTGGGCGCAAGTGGTCTGCTCCGGCTTGCAGCTTGCCTGACGAAGATGCGGCGGGCGGGTGCACAATTGCGACATCGCTGCCAGCGGTAACGCGTGTACACATGAAGTGAGCCACGTTTTAGTGACCGCTGGTCGCGGCGCGGCCTGCAACAGCGGCAATCTTGCTGCAGTGCTGTTGTTAGCTGTCTTCTGCAGCCGTACACAGTACAGCAGACGTTCTGCAGGCTACCGTTGGCGATGCCGGCAACCGCCTCTGCACTGCAACTTGCGGACTGCTGAAGCGGGTTGCCCCTTTAGGATCGATTGGCATAGCCGCGCCGCGGTTTTGGCGGTGGCGTATGGCGAAGAGACCTGACGCCTCGGATACATGTACAAACTGGCCCCCAAGTGCGGCGCGCTCGGGCACGCGATCATGCATGGACTGTATGCAGCATGGATTGCAATTATCTACCTGTGCAATGACAACGGCAAAGATGTTGGCGTCAGTAAAGCGAGTCCGAGGGTGACATGGTCACTGAAGCGGAACATCTCGCTAGTCGAAAAGTGGCTACATTGAAGTGAATGAGTTCGACGCGGAAGCCGCTAGGCATCCATGCCTTGTCGCCGTGCGCCGCAGATAAGACCTTGGCCGTGGTAGGTTGTGCCGGTGTTGCATACGTTGCCTATTCTACCCTTCTCAGTAAAGTGTAATGTAATTTGATTCTCTGCCCTTCTCAGCACATTTCGAGGCCACGAATCGTCGCTTGGGCGCGCATACCATTGCAACTGTTGCCCCAGCGAAGAGCTCAGTACATTGCACTGTGTTGGCTGGGTGGGGGCATTTATAGCAGCCCGGGAGCGTGGGAAGTGTCTCCCATGCTCCGCGTACAATCTCACGCGTTCTGCTTGAGTCGTTGCAGAGCTATTCGTGGCTTGGTGAATGTTGTGGCTTCCTGCGACTTCTTACTGCTCATTTACCGACACAGGCGGAGAAGTAAGAAGCGGTAATCGTGAACAGGCAAGCGCGGAAGGGAAGGACAAGCCATGGCGTCGACATCCGTGCTCCAGCACTTCGAGGTGTATCAGAAGGCCCGCGTCACGTTCGTGCAGGCCGTGGCGGAGGCTGCTACACGGCCGCAGAACATCGAGGTCATGCAGAACGCCGGTGTGATGCAGCTGCTACGTCCGCTGCTGCTCGACAACGTGCCCAGCATCCAGCAGTCAGCAGCTCTGGCGCTCGGTCGTCTCGCCAACTACAGTGACGACCTCGCCGAGGCTGTCGTCGGCAACGAAATCCTACCGCAGCTCGTCTACTCGCTCTCGGAGCAGAACCGTTTCTATAAGAAAGCAGCAGCTTTCGTCTTGCGCGCAGTGGCCAAGCACTCCCCGGAGCTAGCGCAAGCCGTCGTAGACTCGGGGGCACTTGAATCGCTGGTGCCATGCTTGGAAGAGTTCGACCCCACAGTGAAAGAAGCGGCCGCATGGGCGATAGGATACATTGCGCAGCACACAGGCGAGCTCGCACAGCATGTTGTGGACGCGGGCGCAGTTCCATTGCTCGTGCTTTGCATCCAGGAGCCGGAAGTGGCGCTCAAGCGCGTAGCGGCTTCGGCTCTCAGTGACATCGCCAAACATTCTCCCGAGTTAGCCCAGGCGGTCGTCGACCCGGGCACCGTGGCCTACTTGGCCCCGTTGATCCAACACCCGGACGCCAAGTTGAAAAGACAGGTATGCAGCTGCTTAGCGCAGATCTCCAAGCACTCGGTTGACCTGGCTGAGATCGTGGTCGAAGCCGAAATCTTCCCAAACATCCTCTACAACCTCAAAGATATCGATCACACTGTCCGCAAGAACGCTGCCACCTGCATTCGTGAGATCGCCAAGCACACCCCAGAGCTGTCGAAGTTGATCGTGAATGCGGGCGGCGCGTCAGCTCTTGTTGACTACGTCGCGGAAGCAACTGGCAACAACAAGCTCCCTGGAATCATGGCGATCGGCTACATCTCGGCCTTCTCGGAAACGCTGGCGCTCGCTGTGATAACGTCGAAGGGCATCACTCCAGTTAAAAGTGCGCTCATTTCGGAACCTGAAGATCACATCAAAGCGGCTAGTGCTTGGACATTGGGTCAAATTGGACGCCACACACCTGATCACTCGCGCGCAGTGGCCGAGGCCGACGTGCTTCGCCACCTGCTAGCTTGCATGATTCACCCAAACAGCTCCGACGACCTCAAGATCAAATCTAAACGCGCGCTGAAAAGTGTTCTGGCCAAGTGTACGCACCTGCAAGCACTGCAACCGCTGCTGCGTGACGCACCCGTGAAGGTGCAGAAGTATATCCTGAAGCAGTTCGCTCAGATGCTACCGCATGACCTGGAAGCCCGACGGTCCTTCGTGCAAAATGGAGGCTTGGAATTGCTGCAGCAACTCAGTGAGGTCGCTGGAGGCAAGCTCACTGAGTACATTCTCGAAATCAACAATTGCTACCCGCCGGAGATTGTCGAGTACTATTCGCCGCACTACTCGAAAACTCTGCTGGACAAGCTTGACGACTACCAGCCCCAGGTGCGGTAAACTAGGAATTGAAGGCCTCGATGAACACTTGTAGTGCTGGTGTACCGTACTTCGGAGCTGTGCTCCGGGTAACTAAGAATCTACCGGTACACTTTCGTGCATGCTTTGTTCTTCTTTTGCGGTTATGTCGCTGCTAGACTTCAGACAGAACTATTCGAACACTGTGAACGGCCTCGTCCTGCTGCCAGCAAGTGGATAAGATCGTCAGCAGTACTGTAGTAAGCTACAACAATATGGACTGGGGGACAACATGGCGTAGCCAACACAACAGCATTCCGCCGGAAGGTTGTTGTGATTCCAGTTCTTGGAAACTGGTGGGTAGTATCCTGCAGTATCTGTCAGCTGCACGAACCGAAGCAGTCGCGGACGCAAAGGTAGCCCAACTCATGTATTCACTCTGCCGCGGACGTCGATCGAGACCAGGAGCCTAGTGGCACCCCATCGATACTGGCGCGCGTTGGCAATGGCAGTCGCCTTAACTTGAGAGCAGATCCACTTCGCTTTGAGTGAATATACAGCCACGCCGATTCATGTTTTGATATCCGTCGCCTGATGCCACTCGTGTGAGGCTGCAGCACCTTGTTTTTCGCTAGTGTGTTTCGCTTGCGCGCAACAACTTGCTGGCGTCTGCTGTGTTACAATCTCGTCGACTACCGGTAGCGGTACGAACCATCTTGGCTTATGCAACCTGGACGGAACTCCGTCGGACGAGCGTCATCGTCTTGGCACCATTTTACCCTTATTTTAGTGAATTCTTCATCCATACACACCTGTCTATAACGTCACATATTTTAATGAGACGGTAGGGATTCGTTACGCAACGCGGTCGGTATCCTCACGTCGTGTCGTTAAACCAAGGGTTTATGATCTTCGTTGAACAGTAGACGAACTCGGTGTGCAACGAGTTGGCAGTCGCGCGTTCATCCGCAGGACGTGCACACTCGATATGAACTAAAGGGCTTTGCCACCTCTGCACGCAGCCGTTGCTTGAGCAGCCTCGCCTTTTGCATCTCCTGCAATACAGGATGCAGCGGGATGTACCGCATCGGGCGGGATCTAGTTTGCCAGGAGCCTCGAGTGAATCCTCGACAGCACTGCACTGTGACAGGCTTGACATAGCGGAGCCATGGGATACAAGGGGCATCTCTGTCGCTGAGGCAGGCTGCCCTGCCAGTCGCTCTCTGCTCACGCAGGCTGACGGCTATCCGATACAGGATCGGCTCTCACTTCGAGTTTTGCGGCGTCGAGAGTAGGTGATAGCATAGCCACAGGTGTCAACATGACTCCGAACCAATACGGGGGAGACAAGGAGGTGCGCACGCCCGTAAGCACCCCCGCGGTGCAAGACGCGCACTACCACGACGATATAGCGCTCCACCTCGAAGTCACAACCCCAGGTGCCGACAGCAAGAAGGACGACGAAGACGTCCCGTTGGACAAGAACGGACGCCCGATGGTCAAGTTTTTTCGGTGGCTCATGAGCCGCAGGAGGCGTCTGTGCATCATTGTCGGGCTGATCTTGCTGTTCCTCCTCATCGCACTGTTGCTTATCTTCTTGGTCATAATCCCCGCAATCATCCAGCACTACATGAACGAGGTGGTACTCAGCATCAACTACATGGATGTCACCGACATCCCGAACGACTCGGAGATCGAGGTGACCTTCAGCGTCAACTTGCAGCACGATGTACCAGTCTCGGCTACCACGAAAGCGATGAACGCCTCACTAATTTACGGCGGCGTGACGTTCGGTACGGTGGGGATCGAGGCGCTTGACATCAAGTCGGGCAAGCAGGACTACAACTTGACCATGGACACGACAATGGTGATATCAGATATGGACGGATTCAACGCGATGGCGGAGGCCATGATGGAGGACGAGACGGTTCCGATCACTGCCAAGGCAGAGGTCGACGCCCACGCAATGGGTTTGTCGTTCAACAACCTGAACTTCGAGCGCACGTTGTCTCTCGTGGGTTTCAACAAGTTCCAGAACTTGGACCCAGAGGTGCAGCACATCGACTTGTGGGGATGCAGCGATGGCATGTACGAAATGGACGTCAACGCGTCGATCAACAACCCGTCAGCCATGGGGCTGCAAGGCATCGGCGCGCTGAACATGAGCGTGTACTACAACAACAGCTACCTGGGATATGCGTACTCGGAGAAGCCGGAGCTGGGTATGCCGCGAGGCCAGAGCAACCAGACTTTCCGCGTGGTCATGTCGGAGGACTCGTCGGCGCTCGAGGGCGTCATAACAGGATTCTTCAGTGGTGGTGTCGAAGTGAACGTCCGAGGCGACAACCCGTACTCGACGGAGTACACCCAATTCAAGGAGGCTATCAGCAAGGTCAACATGACCGTGGAGTACGACGACGGTCTCAATGACGTCTCCTTCAACACGTCGTGCGTATCCAGCTTCCTAACAGTGCTGGGCTACTAAATGTGTACGTGGATCGGTAAGAGTTTAATATCAATGGGGTTCAATTCATTCACTCTCTTGTTGCCAGCACGATTCAGCGCTCTATCGCCTGCGCGAAGGGTGTTCTGAGCAGCAACCTCAATTCGCCTATCGACGTGTAGGCAGCATCAGGGTGTCGTCAACAGCTAAAGCGTAAGGTAACAACCGCGATAGAGCTCGAATGTCGTTGGGCTCGAGCTCATTCCCACCGATGTTCGAGCACACACGGAGAAGCCAGCGCTGCTGAAGACATTTCGTTTCAGCCTCGAGCGAACGCACTAAAAGTGGGCAGACAAGTCCGAGCGTCAATTCTGAAGCGGCCAAGTGTATGTAGCGGCACTCTCCTCCATTTCGACACTTTCCGCGACCACCAAAGATCGATCGAGACAGGCGTCAATTCCATACGAGCACGAGGACATGCCTAATGAACACGAGATCGCAGGGGCGACATAGCCCAGCTCGCAGGTGGCGTACCAAGAACCGGCCTCCGTACGACTTAATGTCGACGGCGCAAGCCTGAAGGAGCAGAAGGAGAGCGAGAGTCCCGACGTCCTGCTCGGCCCGGACGACAAGCCGCTGAAGAAGTGCTTCTGCTGGTACATGACCAAGAAGCAGCGCATACTCGTGATCGTGGGGCTCGTGCTGCTGCTGCTGCTGGTCATGCTGCTCCTCATCGGGTGGTTCGTCATTATCCCCGCCATCATCCGTCACTACGCCAGCAGCGTGCAGATGACCCTCAACTACATGGACATCGTGAACATCCCAGACAACTCGACACTCACGATGGATCTCAGCCTGAACATCCAGCACGACGTGGGCATCGCTGCAACAACGGATAACACAACGGTCTCGCTTCTCTTCGCTGGCGCCGTATTCGCCACGCTACCCTTCCCTGGACTTGACATCAAGACCGGATCACAGGACTACAACATCACCATCGATGCTGACATGCCTATCACGGACCAGAGCGTCTTCAACGCCATGTCGGACGCTCTCATGAACGAAGCCGAGATCACGTTGACGGCCACCGCTTTGCTCAATGCCCATGCATTAGGTATGTCCTTCAGTGACCTCAGCTTCGAACGAGAACTTCCGCTTGAGGGTTTTACCGGGTTCAGTGACCCAGAGCCCGTGATCGAGGGGATTGAGCTCACTACTTGCACCTCGTCGGAGTACCTGATCAACATCAACGTGACTCTGGATAACACGGCGCGAATGGGGCTGGACGGTATCGGAGCTCTTAACATGAGTCTTTACTATGGACAGCAATACATGGGCTACGCGCTATCGCAGAAGCCCGAGCTCGGCATTCCTCGTGGCGTGAGCGACCAGTCTTACCTCCTTACTGTGAACGCGAGCAGCGTCTCGATTACCAGCATGGTGCTATCTGCTTTGGCCGGCAGCACGCAGTTCTACATCGTGGGCGACAACCCGTACGTGACGACGCACCGACAATTCATCGAGGCGCTGAGTAATATCAACATGAGCGTGCCATCCAGCAGCGGCTCGCTCACCAGCATGAATATCGGCTCGTCCTGCAGCCTTGTTTCGCTGCTGTGGTAGACCGACAACCGTACCTAGTAACCTCACTGGCCCCGATAGCAAGGGCTTGTGCTTTTACCCAGCAAAACGATACATGCTGCCAGTGCGGATCCGAAATCCCGCTGGTTTCGATGTGAGATATCCAACCTTTAATCCACTCACCACGCCAATTTTGATTGTAATTCTCTCTCGATACCTATCCTACTTGAACCAAGTGCTGCCTACCAGTGGTAGGCTACCACCAACGTGCAAGCGGTCCAGCCTGCGCAGACATTCACTTGGACCTGCCATGTGTCTCATTTGCGAAGACGAGTCACTTTGGGGAAAAGTTCTCAAGACTGCGACTGTAACTTGGTGCCTTGAATCCCGTTCACGTTCGCAGGCTTCCAGCGGTCTGATGAACAACTTTGCTGATGCACGTGCATGCAAAGTGCTTGGTGTGAATCATGAGTGGGCTCTCCGCGGACGACGGATGGAGTTCACCAACACGCAGTTGACGGTGTGCAAAGGCATGCTCGTGCAGATCGCCGGCAACGCTAAACCACCCCAGCGAGGAAATACATGTGTACCTGTATTGGTATCGTTTGCGAGCGCTACGTGTAGTCCGCGACGACAATGGGCATTCTGTAAAAGCCCAGTGCAATATTCGGGCGTTCATACGAACGGGTAGCTGCGGCGGAGACTGTTTTTACGAGGTACAGGTTTCGGACAGTATGAGCTGACCTCGGGGCTATCCCGGGGTTGCACAGAAGCCGTTCATGAACACCGACGAAGGAGGAATGGAGGCGAACTGACTTTTATTGCAAGCCGCGCTCGCTTTGCTATGGCTACTGTGGTCTAATACATTTCTTTCCTAAGCGAGGAGCGACAGGATGTTGCACGAGGTGTTGAAGCCCAGGCTGGAGAGACCGTCCGTGTACACGATGCTCATGTTGACCTTGCTGATGGCCTCCTGGAACTGGGTGTACTGCGTCGAGTACGGGTTGTCGCCCGTGATGTAGAACTGCGCCTTCTTGGCCACGACGCCCAGGGCCATCGCCTTGAGTGCCGTCGAGTCCTGCGGCACGGTGGCGCGGAAGAGCTGCACACTCTCGCCTCGGGGCAGGCCCAGCTCGGGCTTGAGCGACTCGGCGTAGCCGAGGTAACTGTCAGAGTAGTACAGGCTCAAGTTGAGCGCGCCGATGCCATCGAGGCCCATGGTGGCGGGGTTGTAGAGCGTCACGTTAATGTCCATTTGGTACACGTCGTTGGAGCAGCCGAACCAGTCGATGTAGTCGATCTCAGGAGCCGGGTCACTGAACTGGTTGAAGCCGTTAATGGGCAGCGTGCGCTCGAGGCTCAGGCCGCCGTAGGTCAGGCCCAGGGCGTGTGCCTTAATGGAGGCCTTGGCACCGAGAGACACCTCGGTGTCCTCCACGAGGCCCTCGGCCATGAGGTTGAAGGTGTCGACGTCCGAGAGCGTGAGCGTGCCGTCCACCGTGAGGTTGTAGTCCTGCTCGCCCGTCTTGATGTCGAGGCCCGGGATGACCACGGAGCCGAAGGCCACGCCGCCGTACAGCAGCGAGGCCGTGATGTCGTCCGTGGTGGCGGCGATGGCGATGTCGTGCTGGACGTTGAGGCTGAGCTCGACAGTGAGCGTCGAGTCGCTCGGCACGCCCTTGACGTCCAGGTAGTTGATGGTGAGGTCCACCGAGTTGACGTAGTGCTGGATCAGGGCCGGGATCACGGCCAGGAACACGATGAGCAGGATCACGGCCAGCAGGATGACCACCAGGCCGCTGATCAGCAGGATGCGCTGCTTGCGCGTCATGTGCCACTTGAGGAACTTGACCAGCGGGCGGCCGTTCTTGTCCATGGGCACGGCGATGTCGCCGTCGTCCTTCTTGCTATCGGCGCCGGGCGCCGACACGTCGAGCCGCAGCGCGGTCTCGTCGTTGTAGTGTGCGCCCTCGGCCACGGGCGTGTGCACCTTCTCGGCGTACTGGTGCGGCGTGCTGCTCATGCTGTGCGGCGACTGTCCCTCGGAGGCGCAAATTGCAAAGTGACCTCGAGCCTCGAGCTGCAGGCGGTGCCTGCGACCCACCTGAGCTGCTCGGCTGAGCCCAGTCTCCACTACATGTATGTCGTCACCTGTCAAGCGTGTCAACCTGCCCGTTGCCAACGCGGGAGCTCAAGGGGGATGGGCGATCTCGTCTGATTTGCTGAACCTGTCATCTGCAATGTGGGACGAGGATCCACTTCTACAAACTCTTCGGTCGTGTTGACTGTTGGGGGAAAGCAAGATGAGAAATATCGCGATGCGGAGGCTCCGTATATGCTGAAGCGTTCTTTTGCCGCAGATGAGGCGATTTTTGGCTGATGTGCCTCAGCGCAACGCTGCCGAGGGACTTCAGCTGGAGTCCGGCGACACACTTGTATTAGATCAACATCCTTGCGAAAGCCAGCGCGAGCGCATGTGCAAGCTCGGCAGTACAGGCACAGCGCGACACGCGGTGGTGTCGATGACCAGGCTCGTATCATGTGTCGGAGCTTTCAGGCTTCGTAGGCGTTGGCGCTGGCGCTGGTAGAATTGCGGGCAGATCGGTTGGTTGTTCGCGCACGAATTCATTGGGCGCAAAGAGGTCGGCACGCAGGGTAATGCAGCGCACATTCATGTAGAGTTGCGTATTCTTCGCAATACAAAACCATTGCAGTACCCTACTTCTTGAGCTTTGACCCGGAATTCTTGCGGATCTCGTTGGCTCGCTATTGCCGCTAAAGACCGCCGAAGACTGCGCCGCGATCAGATTGGAGCCAGACATTACAATATACTTTAGAAGTATGCTCTTCTCACCGCGAAACTTGAATGATAAATGCAGGGGCACTGCAACAGCAAAGCCGATTTTTTTTACTGAGTGTTCGAGTACGTTCGCAAAAGAACTCGCAAAAGCGTTGTAGCGGCGTTAGTCACCCCAGCGGCAAGGCGTACGGGCCGGTCTCGCGCCACGCTGCGACTTGCTCGGGGGCACGCGGCTCACGCCCACCGAATTGGTGACACCATCCCGGCCACATAAAAACCTCGGGCAGCGTCGATAAAACCTCGTCCCCGTCTTTAGCGGGCCCGCAAGACCAGCCACTGCAAGTGTAGGTAACGATTTAACTTGCCTCCAGTATAAATCACGTCATCCGTCTTATTTGTCCGTATCTGGAGACGTCACTATCTGAGCTGCAGATCCGGTCTCATAAAAAAAAAGCTTTTTTTTTTCAAAGCGTTTGCTTGATTGGTGCTGGCGGCCGATCAGACTGCGCCATCTCTCGCCGCACGCCTGCCATTTGACTGGACGGGTCCGTCTCGAACGCTCCGCAGCCTTGTACAGCACAGCGACCGCGACCGAAGATGGAGGACGAGAAGCTCATCCGGCTCCATGACATGCTCTCCAAGCTGCGCCCGGGCGGCAAGAAGGTATGGTCGATGCTCGGTCGATTGCGCCACGGACGGCGTCTTTGCTGGAGGAAACGCGGGGGCTGAGCTTGCGTGCCCGATGTGCATTTGTAGGGCGGCCTGGGCTTCGCGTCGCTGGGCGGCAGGAAGGGCGTCAAGCGCTCGGATGGGCTGCCCAACAACGGCCTCTACTCCATGTTCGTACGCCAGGGAGAGGCCACCTACCAGCACAAGCACTGGGAGGAGGACAAGGAGGAGGACGACGAGCAGCAGGACGTGAGCGAGAAGAAGGCCAAGAAGGACAAAAAGAAGAGCAAAAAGAAGGCCAAGGCGGCTGAGGACAGCGAGACGGAGCATGAACAGCTCTCGAAGGAGGAGAAGAAGCGCCTGAAAAAGGAGAAGAAGGCGAAGAAGGCGAAGCGCGCTGCGGAGGAAGCCGCTGCTGAAGCCGAGGCTGAGGCTGAGGCTGAGAAGGATCCTAAGAAGAAGAAAAGCAAGAAGCGCAAACTGGAGCAGGCTGAGGACGAGGACACGGCCGCCGCTGTCGAGGATGACAAGGAGGAGGCGGCCGTCGTCAGCGCCGAGGATGACAAGGAGGAGGCGGCCGTCGTCAGCGCCGAGGAGGACGCGCCGAAGCCCAAATCCAAGAAGGATAAGAAGAAACACAAAAAGCAGAAGAGGGAGGAGCCTGAACAGGAGGAGAAGCCCTCTAAACAGGAGAAGAAGGACAAGAAACACAAGAAGAAGAAATCCAAGCAGTAGAGCGAACTCGAGGCTGGATGGAATAATCTGCGCACATAGAGGAGAACGACGCCGACCAACCATGGTAGCAAAAATTCACGTTGCATTGAGATAACACCATCGGTGAGTGTCTGGGTCTCTGTCTACGATGGTGCTGCGCAACCTTACTTCCTATCTTTGATCTGCGCCCGATTGGCCGCGGCTGCCTTACGCTCGCGGCAGGTGGCGATTTCTAAGAGCATACTGAGGTGCAACACACGGTCCTCGAGCGAATCGAGCTGCTGGAATCGGTCCGCGTGGAGCTGGATGACGGTCCAGCCCAAAAGCTCTAGGTGTCGTGCCTTCAGGTCTACAAACGCGAAGGTTTTAGGATCCTTGTCATCATCGTCGGGCTCCAGTGCCTGGTAGCAGTCCGACGGATTGAGTTCAATTGCGATCTTCTGCCTCGGTGCCACGACATCGAGGTGATAGCCCGCCTCCGTAGCGAACGAGGTCTCGTTTCGGATTCCGATCTCATCCAGCGCCGAAGAGACAAGGTGGTGCAGGCGAAAGGAAGAGCTTTTGCCCTTCTTCTGGTGCGCGTCGAACACGCGTTTGCACTCATCCTTCAGCGCCGGCGACAGCCGAAACTCGCTAGGTCGGTCATTAAGCTCGCAGTCCAGGTGAACCTGGTACAACTTTGACTTGAGAACACGCAGCTTGAACGGCGGCAGGTTCAATTTGTCCAGCGTGCCCGAGTTAACCTCCTCGAACATTTTCCGAAACAAGTCCTCGTCGAACTTCTCTACGAACAAGAAGGACCGAGTCAACGGAACAAGTACCTCGGTTGCTCGCTGCCTGTCCTCCGCGCTTGTGTTTTCATCATCTAACCCGGCTAAAACCGCCTTGCTCGTTACTTGCAAAGCCTCCAAAACCCAATCCTGCCTGCGGCTTTCCTTCGGCAGCAAGTGGGCTATGGCCGTCACCACCATGGATGCTTTGTGCGCGTTAATTTTTGGGCTTTCAGCTTGTAGCATGTACACAGTCTGCGCTGCTATAGGCCTGAAACAATGCGTGCAGACAGAATAGATAAATTAGCTGGCAGTTCCACACGGTAAAGTCTCGGTTGAAGGGAACGTACTGCAACATCGAGGTTCGACCCACACCAAGACGCATTAGCGCAGTCGTGAGACTGGACAATGCACCGCCCGTTTTGAAGGCAGCAATGCCAAAGTTCACCAACTTTTCCGTCTCATCTATCAACTTCCAGAACCTGTGTGCAAGGAACCAACATCAGATAGGAAGGCCAGCGCAGTCCCAGCTACAAACGAGGCTCACCTCTTCGTATCCAAGGCGTTCGGCTTGGCCGACCATTTAGCGAACAACGCCGGTGACGGAACAGCGAGTAGGTCATCCTCAGGCGCTTCAGACTTGCTTGAACCGTCGATGCTGTTGACGGCCTGTTATCGCAACGAGAGTAAGATGGTCAATATTTCACAGCTCACTGGCACTTCGCTAAAATGTAAAATGAAGTGTCCTTACCAACAAGTTTGCTCGCGTCGTTCGTGTCGCCACAAATTTACCAGCACGGTCAATCGCCGTTCGAATATTGTAGTGGTTCAAGTCGAAAACCTGTAGCACAGAGAAACATTTAGCCCCCACCAACCCATCTCATCTCCAACCATGCCAAAACTCTCACACACGCACATTCTCGTCCACCATGCGCAGCAGTTCCTGTAAATCCTTCGCCATCAGCAGTTTGCGGTTCAGTTGTGCATTGTCCGAGGTGTACTCTTGGATATTGTCCACTCTGCGGATCTGCAGCGCGTCCTTGAGCTTGGGCTGCGTTTCCGCCATCAGAATAAGCTCCGACCACATCGTAAAGCTCAGCAGCGACGAAGGGTACCCCGAGAGCGAGATCAACGGCGACTGATCCTCGGGCATTTGCACCGCCACGCACGACGCGCTGAACAGGACTTTGTCCGACGAAAAGATCCGCGCGAGCGTGCCGACCTGGTAGTTGCACTTGATGCACAGCATCTTGTGCTTCTTCCAGCTGGAGTCCTCCTCCTCCACTGAATCTTCCGGGAACAAATTCTTGAGCGGTTCGTCCGTGGCGCTGGATACGTGGATGCCGTTCCTCCTGTTGCGTCAATTGGCGCGTCAGATTAAATTCTCTAATCCAATTGCAACACCAACGATTAATGACTGAGAATAAAACCTCGCACCATTTGAAGAAGACGAGGTCTTTCGTGGCGCTTAGCGTCGTGTTGCACTTGCCGCAGACCAAGCGAGGCGCGGACTTGTCATCCGTGTCATCCGTGGCCGCGGACTCGCTGGGCGTGGGGTACGTGGCGCTGAACGAGAAGCCGCGTCGCGTTGGCGATGCATTGTCCAGTGCGGAGGCTAGTGGGCGCAATGGTTTCAAGCTGCTGCGGCGCCCAGAGGCGCCCGTGCGCAGCAGGAGCCGCACGCGCATCGCCCGCATTATCCACGCTATCGACGAGCGGTTGGAGATGGTTGGATGTCGCACCAAGGAAATGTTGCGCGAAGAATGATGGTTGCTTTGTTTTGTGATGTTTGCTGTTTTTCTGTGCACTATGTTTTTGTATGGGATAAAATGAAGTCGTTTGTGTACTTTTTGCTCTTGTGGACTCTATCTAGGATGTGGGCGACGGCACGACGTAGATGAACTCCTCGTGGTTCTGTGTGCAACTCGCGGAGCAGCTGTACACGATGAGACTGAGCCAATCCATGCCGCCTGGAGGCACCACCGCTTTCGGTGCTTCAGCTGCACCGCCGTCGGAAGTTGGCACGGATTTTTGCTGCGATGGAGATTCGGCTGCTGCATACTCGTCCACCTTGAGAAAGTAGTTGATCGTCGGTGTCAGCTGCATCTCGAACGAGCGCTCTTCACCGCAGCCTGGACAGTTCGGGACCTTGAGGTTCTGCGGAATCACCACAGGCCACAGCGGCTCGCCGCCGTAATCGTAGCGGAGACACTGCAGAGGGCAGCGACTGATGCGCTTCTGGAACCGCAGCAAGTGCCGCTGTTCCGCCGGGGTTTTCTCGTACGACTCGCCCGTTGAAGACGCAGATCCACTTGCCTGAGTGGCCGCTCCCTTCTTCTTTGAGTTCGAGATGACAGTGCGCAGGTCTCCGATGTCGGTGGATTTTTCCTCTTCCTCCTGCTTCATGTACTGCTCGAGCAGTTTGTTCTCGTGAGCGTAGTCGTGCTCGGCCGTGTAGTCCTCATACGGTTCGTCAATCACTTCAATCGGCAGCGCCGGGAAGGCATGTCGCTTGCCCATCGACGCACTTTCCTTCACAGCCTCCACCTTCTTAGGCGCTGGGGATGCCTTGGTCGTCTTCGCACTAGTCTTCATGGCATCGTCTCTCTGTTGCAGAAGCGCCTCTAGATCTACAATATCGGCCGCCGGAGTTTGTGGCTTACTGTCGTCTTCGTCGTCGCTCCAGTCGCTGTCATCGCTGTCCGAGCCCCACGCGATCTTCACTTTATCCACCTGCTCTGCCACCTTTTCCACTTCAGCCACCACCGGCGCTTCCTTCGCCGCCTCAACTTGGTCACGGAGCACTCGCCAACTGCCCGCGGCCTCCGTGCACGCCACCGTGTTGCACCCGAAGACGTACAGCGTCCGGTCGGTCTCCACGGGAGCGTACACCTGAGCAACCAGGAACAATCCTCTGCCGCACTTTGCACAAGTCAGGCTGCTGGCTTCCGTCGGCGGCTCCGAGTACCAGGCCTGCACAAGCAAGCACACCAAACGTCGCAATGACCGATCATGTATCAACATCAATTTTCCAAATGCAACACAATGGTAAACTACACAGCAAATTCAGTAGCAGCACTTACAGGGGTTCCTCCAGCCTTGCACACGTAGGGCGAGCCATTGTCCACGCTCTGGCGCTCCTGGATCGTGCCCAGCAGCACGACGCGCTCCTCGTCCATTGCTCTCGCAGCGTTTCGATGGTCAGTGCACACAAAGGTTGATAGTCGTACTTAAACGGAATCACACCAGCTGATTGGCTGAAAGTCGTGGTATCGCGCCGTCCTCACGTCTGAACCGGGGCAGGATCGATTCGAGCCAGGAAGAGCAGCGCGACGAGCAGAGCAGCACCATGAGCGACAACAAGGAGATCCCGTCCGAGTACCGCATCTCCGAGAAGTGGGACAAGTGCCTGGAGAACTTCACGCTGTACTTCGGCGCCGGCCTCGTGGCTGGAGGCCTCACGTCCCTCGTGCTGGCGCGTACGTCCGCACGGCGATCCCCTCAACCTCCGGGACACCCGATGATTGACGCTGTTCGCTTATAATTTGTTCAGGTTCCGGCGCGGGTCGCGGACTAATCACGGGTCTGGGCGCGGGCTCCGGCGCCGGCTCGAGCTGGACGACGTGCCAACTGGCGTTCGCCGGCAACCCCGATGCACAGACCGCGCTGGACAAGACGGACAAGGCTGTGGGCGACTTCAAGGACAAGATCTCGGGCTCCAACTAGATGTTTTCCGCTCCAGAGGAGCGAGACGCTGTCTTTTTTGCAGTTGGAAGTTGAGGAGGAGTAGAGCAGGCTGAGAAAATGCTAGCGTCCAGGAGTCTTCGTTGCGTGAAGTGGGGGGAACCGATGTCCGAAAGTGCACAGATGGAGGGAGATGCAGACTCTAGGTTGGCGAGCTCTGCACGATACAAAGAGAAAACCTGAAAAGAGAACACGGAATATAATACTATAGGGTGGTGGTCAGCAACCGCTAGCGATTGGGCGCTGTTTCTTCGGCCTCTCTGGTTCTTGTGGAGGCGAGCCAAAAAATGCTAATACTACCAACGACTCGGAAGAGTTGAAAGCCCGTCGATTCAAGATTTTTGCTCGAACGTAAATTCGTACTCGCCAGCGCCGACTTCCACCTTGACGGGCTTGCCTACAGTAAGCTCGTGCGGCTCGTGAGCTTCCAACTCCACGTCGTTGATGCGGGTACCGTTGGTACTGTCCGTGTCGATAAAGAAGATTTTCCCGGACGCATCCATTTTGATCTGTACATAGGAAACACAGGTGACTTAGCAAAAGTGATCAGGCATGATAATGCCAGCGCGTTAGTACCTCTCCGTGAGACGTCGAGAGCTCCGAGTCCTTGGGCATGCTCAACCCACGAGGTGGCCGAAATTTCCGACCAGTTGAACGACCCACAAAGCACGATGAATGCCGATTCTGTGTGAAGAAAGGTTAGCTGGCTAGAATGCATTGCCACAAATGTGGTATGAAAATACTTAAGTAGCTTACCACGTCAATATCCATGTGAAACTTGCGTCCTCGATACGGCCCCGTGATGCATCGCACCGATATTGAAAACGCTCGTGGAGAGGAGTTACCGTCTACTTCATAGGCCACAACAAACAACGGCATCAACACATTAACTCCGACCTCCTCCTGATACAAGCGCAACATCCGCACCTTTGTCCAAGTTTTCCTTCTCCGCTTCAAGGGCAGCCAGCAGCACTTTCTTGCCAGCCTCAAACTCCCGCTGCAGCTCCCCCGCGCGCAACTTCGCTTGCTCCACCAGCTTCTACAAATGTGAGCGCGCATAAGTACAGTACCCCCATCCACAGCGTCTCCGACGGTCAGACGCACTTTGGACGAGGCCTGGCAATCTCGCAGCAAGAATCCCTGGACGTCGATGATCTCGTCCAGCAGCTCCAAAGGCGCCTTGTCTTCTTCACCACTACCCTTCGACCCTCGCACTATTGCCAACGCGCACAGCCAGCACCAGTCCACAGCGTTAATGCTGTCTCCACGCCGAGCAATTTTCAAATTCAAAATTCAAAATGCGTCGAATATGTCCAACGTCCCAGGGCCCCACAGCTGAACCAAATCTACTGCAGCATGTAGCAGGTTATTCACTCACCTCTCTTCGCAACGGGCGACGTCTGCTGCTGCTCGCCTGATGCTGCCGCTGCGTGCGCGGCGGTGGTCGCGTGCTTCCGCTTCATCTTGGCGTTTATCGCGCCGCCAAAATGCAGAACTGTTTGAAAAAAAAGTGCGGCATTACCAATATCCTCCAATCAGATAATTCGAAAATTTGGACGAATCAAATACTCCGCCTTCAGCTGGGAAAGCTCCATACATACCATATTCACTCTGGCATGTCGGACGCTCGGCAGAAGAACGTGGTGGTGAGCAAGCCGATCCTGTACGGGTCGGTGGCCACGTACCTCGGGCGCAAGGCCGAGGAGACCAAGACGCACCGCTGGTCCATCTACCTGCGCGGCGTGGACAACGAGGACCTGTCTTACATGATCAGCAAGGTGGTCATCAGCCTGCACGTGAGCTTCGCCAACCCCGTGCGCGTGCTGACGGAGCCGCCCTACGAGGTCACGGAGCTGGGTTGGGGCGAGTTCGAGACGCGCATCCAGATCTACTTCCACGACCCGACGGAGCGGCCCATCAGCATCATCCACCTGCTGGTGCTGTACCCGCCCAACAGCCAGCCTGCCAGTACGAAGAAGGTGTCGGTCGGTCTTCTGTCTGTAGGTTTGAACGCTGCTGGTGTCTTCAATAGCTGATGGACTGTGTTGCATTGTGTTGTACTGCAGCCGGTGGTGAGCGAGTTCTACGACGAGCTAGTGTTCAACGAGCCGACCGAGTTCTTCTACAAGAAGCTGATGGCCGGGCCGGACCGCCAGGCGCCGCCGCTCGCCATGCAAGACCATCTGCCCACCTACTCGGACGTTGAGGTGCTCAAGACGCTGGCGCACGCGGAGACCTTCGTGACGAAGGAAATCCAGGACACCAAGAATCTGCTGCTGAGCGCCGACATGGAGATCAAGGAGCTTAAGGAACGCATCGCCGAGCACACCAAGAAGAAAAAGCAGGCAGACAAGCTGGCCGCTGCGCACACAGCAGCGACGCTCCCGCTTCCGATGCCGTGAAGCCGCTATTGGAATGCCAAACAAACTTTACCCGATTCGTAGGGCCGATGATAAACGACGAATAGATATTTAAAACGATTCAGGACGCTATCGTGAAGTCTCCATAGAAACGTCAACGTTAGGAGCACTCATTGTCAGCGCACAACTCGGCCTTCACGCCGAGTAATGCCTCTGGTGCTGCGTGCTGCTACATTATGAGTTAACTCGCGATCAACAATATTTCCAGTTGCAACAACTAGATGTGAAACGTAGTAGAGCTCTCGACGTCTGCGCTAGGCCTGACCCTTGGTTGCACCCGCATGCTCGCCGTTGATAGCCATCCAAGTTGGTGAGGTGCCTTTAACACTTACCAGCATCCAGCAGACCTCTGGAACAGCCAGCGCCGCTCGCACCGACAATGGGTCTGACAGTAGCAGGCTGTACGCAGACAGCAGCAAGATCGAACATCAGACTACTCCTCGACGCCACAGGACAAGCAATTTGGGCGGCCGCCGCGGCGTCGCTCTCCAAATGTGTGGGCGCAACAGGCCCAGCGTTCGCTCCATGATATTCCGCGGGCGGCAGGTGATCGATCCTCCCGCGCGATCGGTACCACCGCGTGTCAATACCGATGTCATCCGTCCGGAGCTCTACCGCGATATAAGCGCAGCCAACCGATCGCTCGGGTCGGCGGCCGAGCAATATGAGGAGTGAAGTGAGCCCTGCATTCCACGAGGCCGCTTACTCAAGCCGAGCTGCTTACAACTTGGTTTACTACACTGGATTCCAGTATGAATTGGCTTGACAGCCGTGGTTCCGGCGCATCCCACTCGATTGAAGCAGCTTGTTGCCTGCCCCCCTTGCCCGACGGGAGCCTCGCGGTGAGGGTCCGGCGACGTGTATGTCGGCAAACCACGGAGACACCTTTGCTGGAAGGTTGCCAGTCGCGAGGGTCTCTGCTGTTGAATATTATTTGACGTACGAGCTCTGCCGATGAGCGGGGCCTCGGTGAGCGACTGTGGTGGATGAGCGAGGAGTATGTGATCGTCGAGCGGCTTGATGCGGTCTGGACAACCGACCAACGATGCAACAGCATCAATCACAACCATATTTTTTAACATACGCTGCCGCCGCAGCAAGCGATTCGCAATGTGTGATCTCCCACCGCAGTACCTACGTTTTACGTTCGCCAATACTTGCTCTGAACGCCATCCGCGCGAAAGTAAGTGCTGGGGCGATGGATAACTTACTGCTGGTAGGGGTGAGTCATCACGGCAAGTAGACATTAGAAGGTCGATAACACCGAGGAAGCGTGACGAGGTCTCGTTCAGATTGGCGTCAATCGCTCTGCACAACCATCCAGTACTCGCTGAAAAGCTTGCGGCGCAATAACTTCAACTTATTACAGATAAAGAGCATGGTATCTTCTGCGTTCACTTCAAGAGCAATTGGAATTATCTCGCAAAGCCGGGCCATTCATCTACATCAGGAATGCTAATGTCAGGAGCATCTTGCTCCGAGCAAGCCACCGTGGCTCCTGCAGAAATGAGACCTACAAGAACTCGACGTGCAAGGCTTGTCAACCTTCACACAACTATCCACCATCGCACAAGCTCTCTATTACTGGCGACACTCGGCCATCGACCTCAAATCGCCCAGCAGCACCAACCTGCTTATCGCCCTCCACGCGTTTAACACTCGTCAATGCCGCCATCCATGCAGAAGCCAATGCTTGCAGCTTATTGTCATCAAACCGCTCGGCGAACCCAAACTCCTCGCTCAATCACTGCAGTCGCTAGCTCCGGCCTAGCTTCATCTGTAGACCCCGACCAGCCCAATACATCACATGTACTTCTAAAGGCGGGACCGCTCCGGTGCCACGGACTTCGCCACCTCGGACCTGATCAGTGACGACTTGGATCGCTGGCGAGGCATGGTTGCTTGCTTGAACAGCTCCACCCTCGACTCGATCGTTCCGCACAGCAAAGAGACCTTCGCCCTCGTTTGCGACTGACATTCTTCCAGCGAAGGTGTCTCCGCGGTTTGCCGACATACACGTCTCACCGCGAGGCTCACGTTGAGCAAGGGGGGCAGGCAACAAGCTGCTTCAACCGAGCGGGATGCGCTGGAACCACGGCTGTCAAGCCAATTCATACTGGAATCCAGTGTAGTAAACCAAGTTGTAAGCAGTTCGACTGGAGTAAGCGGCCGTTGTGCTCGCTGAGCGAGCCTCGCTAGCGATGGGCAAGGCGATGCATATCGCTCCCGAGCGATCGGTTGGCTGTGCTTGTACATCGCGACAGAGCTTTGGACGGACGACGTCGGCATTGACACGCGGTGGTGCCGATCGCGCGGGAAGGATCGATCACCTGCCGCCCGCGGAATATCATGGAGCAAGCGCTGGGCCTTTTGCGCCCGCACATTTGGGGAGCGACGCCGTGGCGGCCGCTCACATTGCTTGTCCTGTGGCGTCGAGTAGTAGTCTGGTGTTCGATCTCCCTCGCCTCTGCTGCTACTGCTGTCTGCGTACGGCCTGCTACTGTCGGGGTGCGATCCAGAGGTCTGCTGGATGCTGGTAAGTGTTAAAGGCGTCGGTGATCCTGGTGCGTCACTAGCGCCGCTGGCAACCATCCTGCGAATGCACGACAATCGACCACCACCAGGCATTGCCGGCGGTGGCGCGCAGCAGGATGGCGATCAGCACTTGTGCGGTCCGGCACTCCATGCAGCGACTGCAACCAAACTCGCCCACGGCTGCTGCGCGACGAAAACGATAGCATTTCGGTGGCGACGCGCGCATTACGGAGACTACCGATGTAGCTCGAGTCAGCGCAGTGCAGGGCAGGCACCGACACGACCACGCCCACGCTCGGCGGCATTCGTTGAAGCGGACCTGTTCTGCGGAGACCGCTGCTCGCCAACTGTGTGTTGTGCTCTCCAAGCGTCGGTATGTCACCTTGAAGTGTCTCGCCCATCCCCCAAAGGTGTCACGGTGATGATGGCAAAGCTCAAGGCAACGGAAAACCCGCCGTGAGGAAGAAGCGCGAGGTGCTCCCCCGCCCGCAGGTGTTGGCCCCGGCCCCACAGGTGTTGGCTGCGGTCGGTCTAGTCGGACAGGGCCATTCGCCAACCCGCCGCCTGGGCCGCAAGCCTCGAGTTCACTCGCTCCCCCTTCGCCTCTCCGACCATGGCGACCTACCAGCAGGAGGTCAAGACGCCCGTGGCCGAAACGCTGCAGAGCCCTGCGCGCGCCAATGTGGACTTGGACCACTACCAGTACCAGTCGCCGCCGGACACGGCCTTCAAGGTGGACGTGGCCGCCAACAGCCAGGACGTGCTCAAGGAGGAGGCCGAGAAGGGCGGCAAGCCGCTCAAGAAGTTCCTGTGGTGGCGGATCACCAAGAAGCAGCGCATCCTGGCCATCCTGGGCATCGTGGTCGTGCTGCTGGTCGTGGTCATCCTCATCTTGTGGTTCGTGGTCGCCAAGGCCATCTTCCAGCACAACGTCAACAAGATCCACATGACCGTCAACTACCTCGACATCAACCAGATCACCGACCAGACCACGCTCTCCAGCGACCTGAGCCTGCACCTCACGCACGACCTGAGCATGAACGCGCGGTCGGACGCCACCACGGCCAAGCTGCTATACGGCGGCTCGACCTTCGCCACATTCGAGTTCCCCGCGCTCACCATCGACAAGGGCGCGCAGGAGTACGACCTCAACATCACCAGCGACCTCATCGTCACGGACGCGGACGCGTTCTCCGCCATGTCCACGGCAGTCATGGACGACGTCACCGTGGTCTTCGATACCAGTGCAAAGGTCAAGGCTCACGCGCTGGGCTTCAGCTACGGCGGGCTCGACTTCAAGCGCGAGCTCACCATCGAGGGCTTGAACAACTTCCGAGACCCGCTGACGGTCATCGACCACATTGACTTCTGGGGCTGCACCGACGAGGGCTGGACCATGGACATCGACGTCAACGTGACCAACGTCTCGCAGATGGGGCTCAACGGCATTGGATACCTCAACCTGACGCTGTACGTCAACCAGGACTACCTGGGCTACTTGTCCGGCCTGACGCCCGACGTCGGTGTCCCTCGTGGCATGAGTCAGCAGACCTTCCGGCTGTTCGTGGAGATGGCCAACCGCGCACACATGGTCGAGATGGTCACAGCACTTATCGACAACTACGTGCAGTACTTCATCACGGGTGAGAGCAGCTACGCGACCGAGTACACGATATTCAAGGATGCGCTAGCCACCATGAACATGAGCATCATCTATGAGGACAGCACGAAGCGCATCGACCTCAACACGTCGTGCAACCTCGCGACGCTCCTCACCGTTTGAGTGTGATTCGTGTATGCTACGGCATGCAGCACTTTTTGCTAGTAGGCGGAGTAACTGGGTACGTTGCATTCATCACCTAGGCAACGTGCATGTCCATAATATCACCAATATGTAAGTTTCCGACGCGGTTCCAAACGATTCGATGTTCGGTGGTCACGGGGAGGGATCCGTCCCATGGAAACCTGATGCAGAAAAACCATGGGTGTCGTTACCAAGGTGAGGAGAAACTCACCGAGACGGCGACCATCGAAACGAATCAACGGTGAGCTTGCTCGTGCCTGCAGCGGGGAACAAGGTCGTGCGCGCGACCTGGATGTTGCTGTCTGCAACGTGCCGACCGCAGAGTTTTCTGGTGCATGCGAAGATTTCGTACAGTGTGACTGTAAGCCGGGAACTGGGCAAGTGCACTGGTGCACTTGTCATGCAGCGCTTCCCGACCTCGTTTTCACTGATACCCTTTGCTAGTCCGGTACATGTAGCCTTCTCATCAACGGTCTAGGTAGTAGTAGCGTTGGCAGCTTGGTTGGTTATGCGTATTCTACCAGCAAGTCCTCCTTAGCCAACTCCCAGAGTCCGGGCCACCTACTGCAGCAATTAGCGAGAACGCGAAGCTGCAAGGTACAACCAGCCGCTGCCATCGGCGACGTAGCCGGCCCTAACCTTGCCGTCGCCAAGGTGCACAAGCCCATCGAACTGCCCTCCACCCTGTACTCCACCATCCCGGTGTCGGGCCGTTTCGGATTTGAGCACACCGAGACTCTCTCTTGCGCATCATGCTGCCCGGGCCATCCATTCCCCGCGCGTCGCGAAGAAGCGAGAGGCATGTTGCCCACATCGAGCGCTGCTCGCAGCATGAGCACGAGCCGCGCAACGCAGCTTTCTATTTTTTGCCAAGATCTCGCGCCCCGCGGGAGACTGCAACTTGAGAAAGAGCGCTCGATCGCGGGCGTTGCTGCGCGCTGAGTTGCGCGCGCTTCCACTCTCGGATGGCAGCGCGCGGCGCCGACCCCACATCGTCATCGGCTCCGTCGTCGACCTCGGGCTTCGGGATCCGCAAGTACTTCCGGCGAGCCGGCTCGCAGTCGCCGCCGCCCTCAAAGGGTCCAGTCGCGGGCCAGAAGGAGACGCCACCTGAGCTCCAGCAGCATCAGAAGCACCGCCCGATGCAGCGCAGCGCCGTGTTCGGCTCCTGCGCGCAGGCCGTGGGCACCGTGGCCTCGGTGCTCTTCGCGGTGGTCAACCGCAGCGGCCACTACGACGAGACGGCCAGGGACAGCGCCGTCACCCGCCAGGCCAAGATCCTGTACGTCTCGCTGCTCGAGAGCGTGCAGAAGGAGCGCGGCGAGTGGCAGGGCTTCTCGACCTCGTCCTCGGACCACGACAACAACGGGCTCGAGGACGCCGAGGCGCAGAGTCCTCGCGACCTGCTCGCGACGAGCATCGACAACAAGTCGGCCGCGGAGCAGCTCGGCGTGCTCAATGAGCTGCTGGAGGTGAGCTTCCGCAACCTCATGGGCCCGCTGGTGCCCCTGGAGCTGTACACCAGGCACCGAAAGGTGCTGCTGCACGAGAGTCTGGCCGTCCCGCCGGCGCTCACGACGCTGCTCGCCATTCGCGGGGTCCTGGACCGTCTTGAGTGTGAAGTGCGACACTGCCTGCTGCGCTTGCTGGCGCTGTGGGACCTCATCGCGCTGGTCAGCGGGGAGTCGCAACCGCTGCGGAAAACCATCGCCGACAAGCACCACCACGTGTTCAGCGAGTCCTCCGAGTTCGAGAGCATGGTACGTCATCGGTGACTTTATCTAGGCTTGACTAATAGTTACTCTTATAGCTTCGTGGTGTTGTCTTTTTACGTTGTGCAGACCGCCCGCAAGAGTGAGAGGCAGGACACCGTCGCGATAGACCTGTTGCAGATCATGGTGCTGTACCGCGACATCCTCTTCAGCGATATTGAGGTCTGGTTGTGATCGTGCTTTGGACTAGATGAGATAAAGACTCAACACTGACGCGGGAGTGTGACGCTTGCTTGCCGTTACAGTTTATCCTGACGAAACAGGAAGTCCAGGTTAGCTCGAGGCTGCTCGAGGAGGTTCGATCAAGCGCATGGCCACCCGATTCGGAGCCTGCGGCTCTGTCGGAGGAGGAGGGAGAAGAAGAAGATGACAGATTCTCCAGCGATGGCGATATTAGTAGCAGCCTAGGCGACGAAAACCAGGAGCTGCATGAAGGTGAAGAGGTTTGGGGAACGGGGACCCCATCGGTACCAACACTTACACTCCGTCCACGCGCACCTTCATCCGCGCGGAGCTTACCCGAAGACGGACAGCAGCAAAATGATGAATACTACTACGACTACGAGGAAGATGAAGAAGCCGGCTGGTCGATTCCATCGCCAACTCGGTACAGTCACCGTCACCACCACCATGACCGGAAGACGCAACGATCGCGAAGCATGGCGTCTCCCCCAGTGTCGGGAGGGGCCGGCCCATTGGTACCAGTCCCCATGATCCCTTCCAGCAGCGAGGGTATCCCGCCCCCAAACCGAGCGGACATGCTGACCCTGGCGCCCAGACCAATTGAGCGGATCCCAAGCGAACGTCGCCACTCCCAGCGGTCTCTCTCGACTAACCCCGACTCTCCTACACACAGCGCGATAAGCCAGGCAAGCTCCGGCACTAGGTCTTCGTCACGGAAACTCAAGTTGCGGACCAAGCAGCGCAGCTCGACGTCGATCAACGGCAACGGCAGAATGGATCGGCAGCGGCAGGACAACCACTGGCAAGACACCGCCAGTAGTGAGTCGAGATCGCCTCCAGCGCCGTCCCGCTCCACAGCGCGGCGAGGCGGGAGCAAGCGTCTACGAGGTAGCAAGAGTTCGTCGATCCGCCGCCGCCGCGCGTCCGCCCAGTCTACGGACCAAACGGTGCGCGACGATGTCCACCGCCCCCAACAAAACGAAATCCTGGCGAAACCCACTGGAGACCCAAACTTCCTGTCGCTGGCAGTATCCTATCTCACGATCCCCGTGGCTGCTGCAACCCTATGTGTTATCGCAACCATGGCCACCTTGGCAATCTACGAGGCGCGCAAGGCTCCGCGGAACTGAGCCAGTCCCCAGTTTAACGCGGCATCAAGAAAATTGCGGCCGCAGTGGATTTTCAGCTAAGACGGATGCGCTTGAGTCACGATCGGTTAACATGGTGCCTAAGCCATTTAGGTCGGACAGGGCAAGTGGTGAGCCAGGTTTCGTCATGAACGGACCAGACACCAAACCTCTAAGCTGATCAACATGCTATAAACTTTACTCGCGCAAAATGTGCGTGGCCATCTTGAGTGGAAGCTAACTCCAGTTCTGCAACCACCAACGGCCAAGGCGTTCAACCTTGGCAAGTTGTGCACCGTTGTAACGTAGCGGAAGCTTGGTTTTGAAAAGGGCAAAATGAAAACTGATATTGTAGCTTAAAGTCCGTACTCTCTTGTTCTCTACTCACTCAGCTACTCACTCGTTGTTGAATGCAATTGTCAGTTGTCGGGTCGTCCCATAAACTTAACCTATGTCGTCCCGTAATACGTACAGCGTAAATTACCACGTACCTATTATAAATTACGTGCTCCGCAACTACAGTAGGCAGCCTGCGACTTGGCTGGGATCCCCAGTGCTGTAGATGGTTGCTGCTGGCACTGGTACAGTTGTTGTTTTTGCCGTGACAACAGGAGCTATCTATCGTCACCATGGTGTCCATGTGGTATTCTCTAAACGTCTTGCAATGTCGTAGGGAACCTATTGTTACCAAGACAATCGTCTCACAGAGGTCGGCTCGCAATCAACTCGTTGTATTCGCTTCACTGCGTAGCCCTGAACGAACCTGTCACGGCGGTGGCTGTCGATAGCACCGCGTTGTAAAAACGGAGCCGCAGTGACAAACCTTTAGTGAGCACACTGGGATGGTGAAAGGTGTCTCACCCTTGCCGACACCCTTGCCCGCAGTTCGTGTAGCCCTCGTCGTTGTAGTAGCAGAAGAAGTAGGCAGGAACGTTTTGCACCTTCTTCTTGAGCACGTTCGGTCTCTCCGTCGGCCGTCAGTGCCGCTCTTCGAACCAGGATTGTCGAAACGCTCAAGCGATATGGGGGACGTCACAACTGCCATCAAGTTTTGGCGATGAATGCCTTTCCTTTTTGCCCCCTCCCTCATTCCTCGGGTGTCCCCAGTATAAATTACGAAACCAGTAATGTATACAGTATAACGCAATGGTACAACCGCACTGTACCTTTCAGTTTCACCGATAATTGATTAATTTTTTAGATACGTGCCTCGTCAGTCAGCCTTGTGATCTTCTTGCACCGTCTTATCATCTACTTGTGTGACGTGAAGCAAGTGAATCGAGCTGCACGCTTCGCTCACTGTGTGGCAGCGCTCACTGTCGTACCTCTCCAGCCTCAGCTACATTGTTGCTTGAACGCTTGCTGTTGAAGAGCAACGTTGGTGCGGCAAGCACGCCAAGGACTAGAAAGCGGTGGAGGGAATACATCTGCACGATGAGCTGGCTCAGCTCAGCTTAGGTAGCTGAGGGCTTCACATTGTCGAGAACCAGATGACTTGCCCGTCCAAGTACAAGTGTTATATTATAACACTAACTTAGCACCAGTGCTGTCATTCGGACTGATCTCTCGTTGCCGGAGGATACGGCGGCCAGCGGTTTCGCCGCGAGATAAAACTGAAGCACGCGAACGTGTCGACAATCGCCGCGAGTGCCCCCCCCCCCCGAGACGGCGATGATGGCACTCGCCAGCGATTCGTAATCGAGCAGGCCGCTTACGAATCCGAGTGCACTGCGACAGCGCCGACAGGCGACACATGCCCGCAGCGATTTGGGATCGTGTGGCCGCCGCGGTGTTCACTCGGCGACGCGACGAGCGCGGTCATAAACTTTGCGATCTTGATTGGCCGCAGCGTCGCATGCGATGGGGCTGCTTCGACGTGGTCCGTTAAACTGGGTACCGCCAAAAAATGGCGATGTCCAACGCCTACAGCAAGTGCAGCGACAGCAAGTGCAGCGACACATCGCGCTCCTTCTAGTAATTAGGCCGAGCCCTCGTTCTTCTCACGCGCCTCCTTGCGGATGACTAAAGCCGTTGCGCTGTCCGGGCACCATGGCTCCGGGCGTTCGAACACCAAACTTCGCCAACATGGCGACCGGATGGAGATTAGTACTTTCACGCCACCGAGGCTCGCCAGATCCGACTAGAGGTCCGATACACCGTAGCGCGTTCGCACCCAGTGTCCACCGCGAGTGTCAAACACGCCACGGCCGCGGTTTCATCGGACTGCTCTGGACTCGACCTCGGCTTGCAGCGCTGCAGCGAGCGAGCCGCTCGCTCACGTAAACGCCGCTGCAACTCGACGAGAACATCCAGCGGCGTCACCGCTCTATGCCCGCACTCTCTCGCTGCGTCCCAGTGCGCTACGGTAGTGATTTCGCTCGCTAGCGATTTCGCTCGGTGGGCTGAGGATTTGAACGCGCCGCGACTGCGCGCCAGCCGTTGCGCACTGGGTTCAGTCGAACAGCAAACGCGTCGGTCGTGTCCTACGGGGCTCACCTGCGGCGCCAACTATCGAGTGGGTTGCCCCCGCGGCCGCGGGGGCTAGCCACGCAGCGCACCGCTGGACTCGAAGGCAGCAAAGGCTCGCTTCGACCCTACGCAAATGAGCCATGCGAACATGTAAAGAGTCTGCTTCGGGCGGTGCTGCAGGCTGAACCGCCGAAACAATACCCAAACTACTCGATACACCGCGACAATTAATGCGTATCATCTTGATTAAAAATAGAGTCAGTATTTGTTCGATACTTGCAGCATTTGATACAACTGTCACACATCATGGTACGTGGTCCACACGACTGAATTACCACCGCGAGCCGATTATGGCCGGACCATGCTGCAGCGGTTCGATCGGTAGAAGGACAGCGGCTGGCGCCCCAAGCCGGCTATGTCGCCTCCTCTCCGTGTCACTTTGCATTCCGCGGCCTCGAGCGCACACGACTTCGATCCGTGTCCGTCCGTCCATCCATCGCTCCCAGACAGTTGACCGACCCGATCCGACGAGCCCGGTTATTGTTGAATTGGCCGCACCCTTCAGAGTCCCATGGCGATCCGCTCCTTCCTGCCGCTGGTGGCGTCCGCGCTGCTGGCCACGGGCCCCGACGTGGCCAGCGCTGCCGTGTCCTCCTCCTCCATCTGCTCCAGCGCTGCATTCCAGGCGCTGTCGGGTACGCGCCTGGGCGACAGCCCCATCTTCATGCGCGCTCTGGTGCAGGGCGACGAGGTGTGCATCGAGTACCAGCTCGACTCGTCCGTAGCCAGCTCGGCCACGTGGTTCGGCGTGGGTCCGTCGCGCGGCTCCAACATGGTGAGCAGCCCGGCCTCCAACGTCATGATGTTCTTCAAGGACACGGGCAAGCCCGTGTCGTACCTGCTCGGCGGCTACGTGAGCAGCGACGTGACCGAGGAGAGCGACCAGTCCGCCTTCGTGGTGGGAGAGGCCAGCACGTCCAGCATGAGCTTCAGCTACCAGCGCACGCTGGCGGCCGCCACGTCGTCCGAGGTGGCCATCTCGGCCACGGGCGCCACGGACTTCATCTGGGCCTACGGCACGTCGTGGCCCATCTCGTCGCACAAGAGCGGTACCAACGGCGCCGCCACCTTCAACATTGCTGCTGCGGCGGCCGCCTCCGGCTCGGGCGCCGGGGCCAGCACCACGGTCGGCTCCAGCGCGTCTTCCCCGTGGTGCAACGACAAGAACTGCCCCGGCATCGTCGGCGGCGTCGCCTTCGCCATCATGGCCGTGTGCGGCCTGCTGCTCACGGCGGCGCTCAAGTCATCGCCCGTCGGCAAGCTTCTGCTACACCGCACGGTGGCCGCGCCCCCCGTGAAGCTCACGACCAACGCGCCCGTGGCGAAGCCGCACACCATGTTCATACAGATGCTGGCCGACCTCCACCTGGGCGAGCTGCTGGTCATGCTCATCTTCATCGGCGCCGTGGTGGTGCTCATCGCCCTGCTGAGCAACGAGAAAAACTACGTCGTGTCGGGGCAGGTCAGCCTGCTGATCCTCATGTTCCTCATCCTGCCCGTGGCGCGTCTGCCTGTGTGGTCGGTGCTCTTCGGCAGCTCGTTCGAGCGCATCGTCAAGTTCCACCGCTGGCTCGGACTCATCATGAACGTCGCAGTGATTGTCCACGTCGTGCAGGCGAGCAAGGTCGTCAACCTCACGCTCAACCAGAAGTACGGCGAGGTGACCCCGCTTCACGGTTTCATCGCGTTCGTGTGCTTCATCGCCATGCTGTTCCTGTCGATCGAGTACATCCGCCGCATGTTCTTCGAGGTTTTCTACTTCACGCACCGCGTGCTGTCGATCGTGGGCTTCGTGTTCACCATCTTGCACTCCCCCAAGCTCATCGGTCTGGCGCTGTGTGTCCCGCTTGGACTGTACGCTCTTGGTCTGCTGTACCGGTGGTCGAGCGCCTTCACGGGCTCGTACAAGGCCTCTGTCTCGGTGCACTCCGGCTCGAACTCCACCACGCTCGTCCTGGAGCCGACCCCGAAGACGGGCAAGATGGCTATGAACGTCAATCCTGGCTCGTACTTCCTGGTGCGTCTGCCGGCGATCTCGGCTACTCAGTGGCACCCGTTCTCCTCCATCGTGACGCCGGACGGCAAGTCGCTGGGCTTCTGCATCAAGGCTATGGGCAACGGCTCCTTCACGCGCAGGCTATTGGAGAAGGCCGGCACGCAGTACGAACTCACGGCCAACCTGTGTGGTCCTTTCGGTAAGATGTCGCTCAACGTGGATCGCTACGACGCGGTTGTGCTGGTGGCCGGTGGCGTGGGTATCACCCCGATGATGAGCCTGATCAACCAGTCTCGCCTGTTCCCGACAAGCGGCAGCGATTCGGACAAGGCCCCCAAGGCCGCAGACTGGTATGTGCTGTGGTCGGTGCGCGAGCCGGAGGACATCTTGATGATGGAGCAGTTCCTGCCGACGAACGCTCAGCTGGACTACGCAGCCCGCGCTAGCGTTCAGGACCCCAACATGGCCATTCTTGGCAACAACGCCCCGGCACCGATCAACATCAACTGGATGTTCCACGTGTCGAACGCCCGCACCGATGGTGTGGTCACGCGCGCGAATGGCGAGACGCTGTCGTACCGCGGTGGCCAGCCCATTCTCGACGAGCTGATCAACACCAGTCGCTTCAATGGTCGCAAGGTGACGGTCGTGGCCTGCGGCCCGCCCACCATGACTGTGACGGCCCAGTCACTCGCGCGCAACTGCAACTTCGATTTCCACAAGGAGGTCTTCAACTGGTAAACTACACATCTACAGTTTGATTTCATTATCAGTGAGTGCGGGTGTTCTGCGAGGGAAAGTAGCAACTCAGTTTAGTTTAATCGCCAGTCGAAGGCACACAATAGTTCTCCCGTTCCTTCGTACGGTTAAGTTTTGTGTCCGTGTGTGTGTGTGTGGGGGGGGGGGTTCGGGTGCCCTTCACTAACGTTAGTCAAAATCGTCTTGACGCCGAGCTACTTGTGCACCTGACCAGCGATCTCCTGCAACATCATAAGCAAATACACTAAGCAATTTTGGCACCAATGATAACCTCTCGGCCCTCGACACCACGCTTCTTCACCACCCACGAAAGCACGATACCGCTTTATGCTGTCCAAGTTGCTGCTCACGAACTTGGCGACTTATCCACGACGTGGAATGCGCATCTTTTAAAAGTGCAGGCATGTATATATCCTGCAATTTCCTGCAATGCGGCCTGCGTTGCAGGATAGGATTCTGGGTATCCTATCCTGGCAGGAATCCGATTCCCAAATGTTAAGTATGCAGTAAACTGGTTGCACTCATTAATTCGTCTCAGTTTTATGCACTCTAACTCTAACCATTTCTCAACCAGAGCCAAGCCTCAACATGGGCCGCAAGGGAGTCTCTCTGCAGGAGAAGCGTGAGCGCATCCTGCGCATCTACCACGAGTCCAAGGAGGTGTTCAACCTCAAGGAGGTGGAGAAGCTCGGCTCCAAAGCTGGCGTCGGTGCGTGCCTCGCAGCGCCCAGGAACTCGACACAATGCCGTACTTGTCGTTCTAATGTAAACGGCTGGTTTATCGCCTATTATTTGCACTGGTAGTCCTGCAAACTGTCAAGGACGTGAACCAAGCGCTGGTAGACGACGCACTGGTGGACTGTGACAAGGTGCTGCATCAGTCCTGCTAGCTACCAAGTACTTTTCTAAAGCATTACAGCTGTTTTAAACATTCTTCTTGTACTATGTGCAGATTGGGTCGGGGAACTACTTTTGGTCCTTCCCGTCCAAGCTGTCACAGTCGAGGAAGCGCAAGCTCAGCGAACTGGAGCAACGTCGCCAAACTGTGCAGGGGAAGCTTGCCAACGTGCAGCAAAGTATTGAGGAGCAGAAGGCACAGCGCTTGGAATCGGTGCGGAGAGTACTGCCAGCCCTTAGAGAACACGAGTGACGGAGTGGTGGTGTTGCCAATGGTGCAGGAGGAACGCGTACAAAAGTTGCGTCGACTGGAAGAACAGAAAGCGAAGGTGCAAGCTCTGCGAACCAAAGTGCAGCACTTGGCTGAGATCGACCCCGTGATTTTGGACGAGCTCGAACGCAAAGTGCGAGTGGCAAAGGAAGGGTCCGACAGGTGGACAGGTACGTGGTGATCGATTCTGCCCTACAGTGGGTTGGCAGTGCTCGTGAGTGTTGACGAGTGTGTGGACTGCGGGCAACAGACAATGTGTACACCCTCAAGTCGTGGGTGGTGAAGAAGCGTGGTGTCGAGGGCCGCGAGGTAACCATTGTGGGCAGAACCGTTTCCTGGTTGATGTATTTGCTTGGCTGATTCTGCATGGTGCTTCGAACTACTGCTGTTCAGGTGGACAAGTGGCTCGGCATCAAGGACGATTTTGACTACGTCGAGTGAAGAGTGTCTGATGAATGCAATGCACAGAAAAACATTACGTTGAGAGAAGAACGACGGATGCAGAGCGAGAAGAGTGTTTCCTGACGCGAAGGGATGCCATCAAGTTTTTTTTTCGTGCTGCATTAAAGTATCAGTCGATTTTCAGCTCGGGTGAGCAGCCTAACAGCGTGGCTGTGCGTTGAAGTGTCTGCCGCGTCTGAAGCAGCAGGTCATCCAGCGTACCGTCATTTTCGATCACCAGGTCCGCTTTCTCCACCTTTTCCTGCGCAAGCCACAACATGTATCAGGAAAACAGCGCCATATTTAGTATGCGCTCGGGCAATACACGTACATGCAGCTTCATTTGCGACTTGATGCGCTTCTCTGCGTCCTCCTGTTTCATATTGTCCCGTTTCATGAGCCGTGCAAGTTCGTTTGTCTCTGAACACGCCACTACGATCGTCGGGTAGCAGAAGTACTCGAGCAGCTTGGTCTCGAACAGCAGTGGTGCGTCGAACACCACAAGTCGCTTGCGGCAGACCAAGCGCTGGTACACGAGCTGCTTGAACATCTCCCAGATGATGTACTTGTGGGTGGCAGCGTTGAGTTTCTTCCTCTTCTCGGGGTCGCTAAAGATGATAGCTCCTAGTTTCGCGCGGTTGATGGTCGCGTCCTCTTCGCTGATCACCCTAGTACCAAAGTACCTCACGATTTCCTTGTACGCGCCACATCCAGGCATCACCACCTCTCTGGCCACCACGTCGGCGTCTACAATCACAGCCCCAGCCTCCCGAAAAGCTTTGGAGACCGTGCTCTTGCCCGTGGCGATGCCGCCCGTGAGTCCCACGCCGACCAGGGACGCACCCAAAGCCCGCCCCACCAAGTAACTCCCCGCCAATACAGCTCCGTCACGGGCCGATAACTGCAAAGTATTGCCATTAGTCAACCACACTGTACCAGTCAGCTTATCCTGATCCGTACAAGTTTAGCAGCTTTAATTCATTCATACCAATGGAGCGAGGGTAAGCGGTGCCAGCGCCAATAGCCAGCGCTTCAGGGAATGCTTCCGCAGCTTCTCCTTGAGCAGCCCCAACGGCACGCCGAGCAGCAGGCTCAGCGGCGCCAACGCCGTCAGCTGCACCGCGTCCAGCATAGCCAAAGTCTCAGCAAGCGGAGACCACACCACGCCTTTTCTTTTTAACCAATCAGGGCGTTTGAATCTCTGCTTGGAACTGCCAGTGCGAATTCTGAAGCAGCGCCGAGATGTCGCCTTCCAAGCAGTTGCGAGCGTCGGGCAGCGCCCCCAGCAGCGTGACGCTGGCGGCGTTGGCGCCTCTACTCGAGTTCTTGGACGCCCGCGGTGTGGCGACACTCGTGAGCGCACAAAAATCCGTCGGGCGCGAGGGCTGCGCCGCCGTTTGGTTCTGGCTTGCCAGTCGCACCAGTGCCCTGCTGCCGGGCGTGGAGCTGCCGCACCAGCCTTCGCACAGCGAGACGCTGCAATTTGCAATTGTTCTCCCACTGCTGAGGCAATTGCAGGCTGTTGCAACGTGTAAGTTTTCAGGGTTGCGGTGTACCTACCCGAGACTTTTGCTGATTTTTGACAGAGACTTTGCTGGGCCTTCGACCTGCTGCAGACAACTTCGACCTCCATTTCGATGCGGCGAGACATGGTGGAGACGTGTATTTGGTGGAGAGTGGGGACTGCTATGTGTCACATTGGGGGCCGAACGGGGGCTCGATGTTTGGCGACCGGGTGTGTGCCCCCGGGGCGGTGAGCTACTGGGAGTGTGTGGGGCTCAGTGAGGGCAGCTACGTCGGCATCTCGGAAGTTATCACTCAAGGCCAAGCTGGCTTCCGATACTACGGAATCGATGCGCATCATCTGAAGCGGACGCTGTCGCTGCCGACGCCGGCGTGCGACCACATGCCGGCGGTGATGTACTGCGAGAGTGGATTCATCACCACGGGGTCGTTCAGAGGACCAAAACCGCAACTCCCCGCTAGAGTGAGCTTTTTAGATGCGGGCTCGTTCAAGGAAGATGATCGGGTTGGTGTGGTGGTTGATCTTTTGGCTGGATTCCTGCTTTTTGTGCGAAACGGGGAGCCGCAGGGAATGCGGATTTCGATTGATTGCACCAAGAAATACCTGCCGGTGTTCAGTGCCTGCGCCTGTTACAACTTGCAGCTCATACCCGATGCATGCCCGCCCTGGAAGCGTATTTATTCATTTGACGCAAGCTGCGGCGCTGCAGCCAAAGAAGTGGAAATGCTTGGTTTGTCTGCTATGGACGAACGCCGCGCAGTTGCTACTTGGTCGTAACATTTTGGACCCAACCATAAGGACTACATAGATATTTTAGTGCAACCTGCGTAACTGTAGCTATATGATACTTAGTAAATGGATAAAAATCCATTGTTCACATGGTACCGTGCGCACCGAATCTATGCTGTGTAGCCTGATTTAGAGATTTGAGCGTAGTGGAATGAAGGAGTCTTCTGGCAGTTAATTTTTCATATCTCTGATAGTAGAATGGACTCGTATCAAAAATAGAGAAATCACCCGATATATCTGCTGCATCTACCACACAAAATTTTTGTGATAAGACCCGACATATCTGCTGCATCTATGTCGGGTAATTTCTCTATTTTGACATATTTAACAGGCGATCCAGTTAAGAAGAGGGAAAAAAGGGCCCAAAATGGGGAAAATCGTCGAGCCAAGTAATTGCGGTCTTTATTTTCAGGTCGTGAAACTAGCATCATCAGATAGATATTTCAAACCTATAAATATGCTGTCTTTATTCACTTGAACGCAGCTCACATCTTAGCATGAGCGCTCGAAAACAGCGCCTCCGCCTGATTGCCCTTGGTGTGAATGCGATGCATGTCTAAAATTCGGAAAACGAGGAGGTAGAGTGGTATGTATTGCCCCATCTCTCCACAATGTGTCCCCATCGGTGGGCTCGTGGGAGGGTGAGAACAATTTGTCCATCGCGCAGTTCGGCAGGGAAAGCGCGCAGTAAGCACCGCCTTCGGTCCTTGCACTCGGTCTCTGTGGCTCAGGTAATGAGCGGATAGATTCCGCCACCAGAGTCTTCTCGTCCCCCCTCCATTTGGAATTCTGCGCCACTGAAACCCGTCTGTACCACTATCAAATGTCTCATACCTCCAAATCCCTACAAATGCTTCAAACAGCGCTAGTATCGGCATGCTGCTTGCATGCCTTGCCATGGCACAACCAGTGCAGCTACGAAAGCCGGGCTTAATTCATTCGTCATTAGAAATTCTAGTTATGTTCCGACTAAAATTTCATTGAAATAGGACAATTTCCGCATTTAATTTTTTTTTAGTTTCCCCCCAAAAAGTCCCCCTCTTAGCTGGATCGCCTGTTAATATGTCGACATATCCTAAAAATCATCCACGACAAACGAGACGGCGTCAAACACCCCAATGTTAATCAACCTAGGTACATATCGCGATTTAGGCACACTACTACAAAGCGACGCGTCTCCTCTTTCTATTGAGCTTTCTGGGAGTTCGGACGTGAAATGTTATAGACGGTTGAAAAACTATCCCCCGCCGGGAGCCAAAAGCTCAATTTTTTTATTCGTGATCAAGGGGCAAAAATTAACTGCGGATCCGGTGGTGTTTTCGATTTTTTAAAAATCGAAACGTGACTGCTTCGAAATTTAAATTAAACCCTCAGTCCAGAATACAGTACCGTAAACCACGGGTTCACCGCAACGCACGGCATCAATGCAACACGTAAAGAATGTCAGCTCTTCGGCAAAAACGGTGCATAGATCAGATATATGGATGAATATAGTTACTTTTCCGACAGAGGTGAATTGGTTAATGTACAAGGATGAATATTGTCCAATGAGGTGTTAGCCAAATTCACTTTTGACCAATTAAAATCGGTAGGGGTAGGGTATCCTGTTCCGACGAATTCCGACAAATATTTGTCGGAACTAGCATCAAAATATGAATATGCTCATACAAACAATAATACTAAAATATATTATTGGCAGATTTTGAATATTCCGATATCTCGGCACTGTCCTAGAATAGGCAGCAATTAGGCAAGACATGATTGTTGGTGGCTGGGACAGCTCACAATTAAAAAGCAGACGTAGCATACATGAGCTTGACAGCGTTCGTGCCAGCGAACACGCAAAAAGCGCGCAGCACCGCTGTTAGCGCTTTTAAGCGTATGCTTCAAGATGAGCTAGTGAGCCTAGAGTACGTACAGGCTAGCATTGCGGTGGATACTACTGATAAACGCTTTGCCTCAATCATGGACCGCTTTGGGTTCTACCTGGCTACTCGTGAAGGTAAGAAGGGCGAGCTTGCTCGCAATACTACCGTTTCGTATTGTAGAAACGTGAAGCTCTGGCTGTTTGATCTGTATCCTCACCTAAGGGTGCTTACGGAACTACAGCTTCTGAAACAAAGTAAAACTCTGGACAAGCACTGTCTGAAAAGAGAAAAAGGAGGTGTTGTTAACAAAGCGCCTCCTTGTACTAAAGAGGACTTACGTGCACTCTCTCAGTATGTCTACAGCAACGCTCGAGTGAACGCCGACTATCAGGATGCAGCTCTAGCCTGCCTGATGTGGCATTGCTTTGGACGCTCCTCGGACCTGGGGTATATCAAGAAGCAGCACGTGTCAGTATCAGCCGATGGAGTTTTCTACGTACGCTTGCTACGCGTCAAAACCGCTGAGGAACAGGGGCTGACGCTCGTACCTGACAAGGCGGACTTCTTGACCTGTCCGATCCACACGTTGGCTGTCGCCTTGGCCACGCAGGATGCGCCGTGCGGCTCTCTCCTCAGTCAGCTTCCCGATCTTGTGCCCGCCGAAGCAGCCGCAAGCTGCCCTGGTATCCCTCTGGCCGAGTTGCTGGAGGCGGATCCGACCTCGTTAAGCTTTGCATCGGCAGCTGCAAGCTCGTCCGGGAGCGCACGCGCCACCGGGAACACAGAATGCACCGCTACTTCATCTCCGCAAGCTACAAGTCCAAGTCATCCAGCGCCGTCGCACTCAGCAGAATCGGCTCGTGGAGAAGATGGTGTCCAAGCCTACGTGAACCGTCTACTCAAGCGCGTCGCAAACCCTGTTGGAACGTCAGAGGCCCTCTCGTCACACTCCTTTCGGCGTGGTGGCGCCCAACACGCGAACGCAGACGAGAGGCTTGCTCCGCAGTGGATCTTCGACAGGGGTGCCTGGGATATGAGCAAAGTAAACAAGGGCTTTGCATACGTGTTTAACACACCGCAGGAAGACCGCAAGGTCGCACGCGTGCTGAGCGGGTGGAGTGTCGACGACGTGCCCAGCGTAGTGGACATAGCAGCCTTGGATCACTCCACGCAGAAGCAGCTTGCGCGCCTTCAAGACCTGCTCTACAGCTCGTGCTCGGGATTAAATGACCCCCGATTCAACGTCAGCCACAAGGTTCTCGCAGTACTTACCGCTTACCTGGTGAAGTACTTCCCTCAACTGAAGATGCTGTCGCCTTGCGCACCAATCGTAGTCCGCGTGGAGGAGTGCTTGGACGAGGCTGGGATCTCTAGAGCCGACATGATTGCTTGGTCATCTGCCTTGAACAGCGCACCGTCGACTAGTTCTGAGGGCAAACACGATGAGGCAAGGGAATGCAGAGGGTGTCACCACAGCGCTGTTATTGAGGAGCTTATTGCGATGAATCGCACGTTGAACGCTCGCCTGGCGATCATCGAGGCTGCTCTCTTGAAAGGTGCACGCACGACGGTTACACAAGATGCAGATGAACAAGGGGAAGCAACGTCAGATCCAGATCCCGAGCCCAAGCCCAAACGCAGGAAAAAGCAAGCCACTCACCTGTCGACTTTTTGGTACGAGTGGTACACAAAAGTACCTCCGGTCTGGAGCTCCACCGACCGACAGAAGAAGTCGGAATCGCGCCATGTTGTGGCCTTCATGAAGCTTTTCCTCGTCGGTGGCTGGGCGCTTGATGTCAAGGCGGAGGACTACAAGGATCAAGTCCTCGACGCCGGGCGCCGTGCTGAGAAGGCTGTGCTTGCTTTCTTGAAGTCGCGGGGTGTCAACGCGAAGGGATCCGGGAGTGTCCTTCGTGCGCTTCGTCCGCTGCAAAAGGCTGGCGTCCTCGACGAGCGCGTCACGGCGTAAAAGCGCCTACTCGCAATCGGAAGAATCGTGGACCCTGCACCACTGGATACACAAGACATCCTAACAGTAGTAGGCCACGTATAGGTTGTGTTAGAACATGCTATCAATACACTAGACGCACCGCAACTGCTTCACCAGCATTGCCATTAGCTTCTGCCGCGAGCCGCGTAGCTCACCAGCGGCAGCTCCTCGTCCAGCAGCAGCCTTCGTCCAGCAGCAGCCCTTCACCTCCACGTTGTCGCTGAGCCGCAACAGCTCACTGTCCAAACGCAGTGCGCCATCCTCCAGCAGCACCAGCGGCACGCCGTCAACCATCGGCACTGTCACCAAGTCGTCCAGTACGTCGTTCAGCACGTCGTCCAGCACACGTCGTCTATCAGCAGCTTGGCAGCACAGCACCCGCCATCCCGCCATCCCCAAACAAAACGAAAGCGCCAGTCGGACTTGAGCCGACAGCCTCAGAGCCGAAACTCTGCGCTCTAACCTTGAGCTATGGCACTGGGGGGTGGGGTGGGGTGGGGGCAGGCGGGCAAACGAGCGCGAGCTGTGCGTGGGCACGGTCTTGGGGACAAAGGAGGGGGAGGTCCGCGCACCAGTTAAGAAAAAAATGAAGACTGAGAGAGGGGAGGCTCTGTCGGGGCCCTAGACAGCTGGGGCGCCTCACAGCCACGAATAAAGGTGCGTGTGCTTGCCACGACAGTTGGCGCCATCCTACTGGCTGAAAAAAAGGCCAACTAGTGATCACCGAACGACTTTGTCACACTTTGAGGGTTATGTATTGGTAGATGAGCACCCAATCACTGTCACGCATCAGACTGGCTGTCAAGATGCCCATATTAGTGGACCCTCACCAGGTAATGCGGCCTCATTAATGAATTCACCCGGTCGTAAGCACATTGCTCCGAGCCAAAATGCAGTAAAATCGAAAAAGGTCGATTTCTCGGCCTAGAGGCCGTTTCAGGCCATTTCCTCGCGCCTGCAGAGGGCCCTTTGTGGGCTGAATTGAGTAGCAAAAATAGGATTTTCTTTTTCACATCTCATTGCTCAATCAGCTGGGCCGGTTTAAACCGGTCCGAACCGGTCCTTCTGCTTGGGACCGCCTTCTGATTGGTCAATTTTGTAGCCATCCCAACTGTCGGAAACTGTTGGGATGTCGGAACGGTCACGATATGGATGGCACAATGTCTTTATCTTAATATTTGTACAGAAAAGGCTGAGCATTTCTTCGAATCAGCAAATTATGCGATGACTGGTCACGTTTAGGCTTTACGCCGTAAAACCTCAGAATTTACCAACAAGTTATATAGGACGGGAACTTTTTACGAGCTTTGCAATGAACCCGTGCTTTACGGTAGTGACATCGATGTTCCTAAGTATGACCGTGTTCGTTGAGAAGATAATACGCATTATCGGAAGACGAATGGGGACGCCGTCTCCGTCTCGTCCCTGCCTCGTCCCCGACCCGCCCCTCGGATAACACAAGTTATCTGAAGTCCCATTACATGATAAGCGCAGTTATAACCACTGTAACTCATTGGTTAATATTTGCTCTCAGTCGCCAAAAGGTAAAGGAGTCGAGAAGCCCAGCAGGGTAACGTCGGACCGGCGCTGGCGGTACGGCCAGACACGGCACTCGGCCGCGCCGCCACCACTACCGACGCTGCGGGGCTGTGGTCTGCGGCGGCTACTCTGGCAGCAGCACCAAGTTCATCTACAAGGCAGGTCTTTAGACTGCACAGAGGCCTGGAGGGGTACTGTACTGACTGCTGCGGTCTCGAGCGCAGGATAAAGCTGGTGGAGGAGGACTGCCGCGTGTGCGACACCTGCAGCCGCGTGATCGACGAGAAGCTGGCGTTCGGGGTGAGTCGGCGCTTCGGTGAGGGCGTGGCTGCGGCGCTGGCCAGCTCTGTATCGGAGGTGGTACCCTGGTGAACAGAGAGGCGAGGCTTGGAGGCGAGACTTGGAGGCGACGCTTGGCTGAGCCGTGGTGGCAGTTGCCACGGCGTGCGTGCCTGACGGTCGCGCGCCGCAGGGCTGAAGTATGTGGCTGCGATAGACAGCGTCGGGCGCTCTCGTCCACATTGGTGTTGCTGCTCATGTTGGCATGCGGCCTCGACACCGCGACGGGTATGTACAGTGTAATATTGCTAGTAGTGCTTCTGACAGCTAATTGCCGCTTGCGTTGTAGCTGCGGCCATTATATCGTGTTGCGGAGCAGCTGCCATGGCAACGTGTTTCGGCGTCGGAGTGATGCTGCAACCACTATAACGTATTGCATGGTCATGGAGACGTGTTGCGTGCACTGATGTAGCCATGACGTGTGATTGTAAGTGGGCAATTGGTATATATAATATTAGTATTCGTGTGGGGCATCTAATTTATGCTTGCTCTGTAGCTGCTGCTACTGCTTCGTTCTCATGCTGTCGCTCAATGCATTCAGTGTAAGTTGTGATTGTGTGCATAGACTCTCTAACATTCATACCGCTTGTTCTGGACTGATATTCTGCTGCTCTGTTAGGATAATTATGCTATCAATAAGACGTTTTCGATGGAAAAGAAGCGTTTTTCGGAAGGATTGCTGCGCTAAGCTGCGCCATGTCTTTCTTCCAGGTCTCTTACTGCTGGACCACCGTGTATCCCCGCCGACCATTCTTGCCAAACCTGATGCACGGTCTTCAGCGACCGCAGTAGCTTGTACGTCGGGGGCGCCTGCGCTGGATATAAGATGATAAACGCTCATTATCTTTCGACGCGGTTTTCAAAACATAATGTGCATTATCGGGGGTCTCATTATCTTTAGACGCGTTTTTCAAACATAATGTGCATTATCTGGGGATAATGAGAGTTTATCATCTTACGGATAGGGGTCATTGCATTTGAGTGCACCATGCTATGGGGACGACGTCCCTTGCTTATGACTGTCGACTGCGATAACAGTTTTTTAAATAAAATTTGTTGCTCTCCTAGTTCGTAAAAATAGGCAAACGTCGCTGCGGCACAATGAAGTCACCAGCACTGCAAGTCGAGCTCGAGGAGAGCGCCCACACAAAAACTTTGGACTGTTGTCGTGACGCACGTCCAGCCAATACAACTCGCGTTTACGCGCCGAAGCAAAAAGAGTTCAAAGTATGGTGTGATCGCAAGGGCTTCCATGAATCTACTCGCTACCAGGTTACTGTGGCAAAGATGCACTTGTTCCTACAAGAAGAAGTCGTCGATAGAAAAGTTAGGACCAAGGGCTCCGATCGAAAAATCAGCGCTGCTACAGTTGAAATGTATGTTAACGCTATATCAGATTTGTACAGCGATCAGCAAAGTCGTAGAGCGAACACACATCCACATCCCCGAAACAGTCTCATCAAGGCGCTGTTGATATCATTGAAGCGCGAAAAGCACAAAAAAACGGAGAACACAGATCGAGGCGTTGGTCCCTGTTGGATGGCTACTGCACTACAAGCGACCTCGTTTCCATATCGCGATACTACATGAATTTAAATATTGGTCCTGATCTGCGAACCGGATGAGTCATTTGTTGTGTCATGCGTGCCGTCTGAGAGGCGAGTCGGCACGTAACCTGGAGCTTCCCGATCTTTTCAGTGTGCTTCTTGAGCATGAAGGCTTCACCGAATGCCGCGCGTTAGTGATGATCATGGACCAAGGTAAAACAAATCAGTTTGGCCGTCGAGAATTCGGATCATGTATTAGACCTCACAATGTGGAGGTATGTCCTGTTGGAGCTCTCGGGTTTTTCTTCTTTCGCTGGTGCGTGCAAATGGAAGAGATTCCTGGCTTTTTGAACCCAGCAAAATGGTACAACGTTAAGGTTCTGAAGTCCCGTAAGGATTCCACAAAAGCGATGACGTACCGTTCCCACTATGACGCAACTGTGAAAGCCTTTACCGCGCTCGGTATGCACTCGAAGGCAAAGACACATGCTGCCCGTGGGTCAGGGGCCAAAATGGCTGAGCTTACAGGGGCTACAGAGTCACAGATCCGGCGGTTAGGACGGTGGAATGCTTCAGCAATGGAGGGGTGCTACCTCAGTGCGTTGCCGAGGGAGGCTATGCGGTCACTTGCCGGGTTTCCGCCTGACCGACGCACGTTCTACTTGGAACGGGCATCGCTGACACCACCCGATAGCCTATAGCGTGCAGTTTTTCCGCTTGTCGAAAACTATATGGCGGTATACAGGCAGTTGTCAGCACCTCATATATTAACTGAGGGCTTTTTAGACTTATTACTGTACCTTCGGGTGGTTGTTCTTCAAGATGCCGCGCTGCTCCGCGAACTGCATCCGGCACACAAATTGTGGACTTGCTCTGCTTTCAACGCCAATGAGTTCGATGCATTTGCAATCGAGTTGAAAACCAAAATGAAAACAGAGAAGTCACCTCAAACAATGCATTTACACGAAGTGGTTCCTGACTTAATGGAGCACCTAAGTCAGCAGCACCAACAAACACTTGCACACATCGACAACAAAATCAGTGAAGTTGGGTCGTCGGTATTAAATATGAAACAAGCATTCACACAACTTACATCAGGATCAACAGCCCTACGTCTCACCGTTGACTGGAGTGCATCAGTCCATGAAACGCTTCCTCCAGAAGCTCCATCACATCCAGCGCAGGCGCCCCCGACGTACAAGCTACTGCGGTCGCTGAAGACCGTGCATCAGGTTTGGCAAGAATGGTCGGCGGGGATACACGGTGGTCCAGCAGTAAGAGACCTGGAAGAAAGACATGGCGCAGCTTAGCGCAGCAATCCTTCCGAAAAACGCTTCTTTTCCATCGAAAACGTCTTATTGATAGCATAATTATCCTAACAGAGCAGCAGAATATCAGTCCAGAACAAGCGGTATGAATGTTAGAGAGTCTATGCACACAATCACAACTTACACTGAATGCATTGAGCGACAGCATGAGAACGAAGCAGTAGCAGCAGCTACAGAGCAAGCATAAATTAGATGCCCCACACGAATACTAATATTATATATACCAATTGCCCACTTACAATCACACGTCATGGCTACATCAGTGCACGCAACACGTCTCCATGACCATGCAATACGTTATAGTGGTTGCAGCATCACTCCGACGCCGAAACACGTTGCCATGGCAGCTGCTCCGCAACACGATATAATGGCCGCAGCTACAACGCAAGCGGCAATTAGCTGTCAGAAGCACTACTAGCAATATTACACTGTACATACCCGTCGCGGTGTCGAGGCCGCATGCCAACATGAGCAGCAACACCAATGTGGACGAGAGCGCCCGACGCTGTCTATCGCAGCCACATACTTCAGCCCTGCGGCGCGCGACCGTCAGGCACGCACGCCGTGGCAACTGCCACCACGGCTCAGCCAAGCGTCGCCTCCAAGTCTCGCCTCCAAGCCTCGCCTCTCTGTTCACCAGGGTACCACCTCCGATACAGAGCTGGCCAGCGCCGCAGCCACGCCCTCACCGAAGCGCCGACTCACCCCGAACGCCAGCTTCTCGTCGATCACGCGGCTGCAGGTGTCGCACACGCGGCAGTCCTCCTCCACCAGCTTTATCCTGCGCTCGAGACCGCAGCAGTCAGTACAGTACCCCTCCAGGCCTCTGTGCAGTCTAAAGACCTGCCTTGTAGATGAACTTGGTGCTGCTGCCAGAGTAGCCGCCGCAGACCACAGCCCCGCAGCGTCGGTAGTGGTGGCGGCGCGGCCGAGTGCCGTGTCTGGCCGTACCGCCAGCGCCGGTCCGACGTTACCCTGCTGGGCTTCTCGACTCCTTTACCTTTTGGCGACTGAGAGCAAATATTAACCAATGAGTTACAGTGGTTATAACTGCGCTTATCATGTAATGGGACTTCAGATAACTTGTGTTATCCGAGGGGCGGGTCGGGGACGAGGCAGGGACGAGACGAAGACGGCGTCCCCATTCGTCTTCCGATAAATTATAATGCTTGTACCGCAGTAATACATACAGTACTTACGGTAATGCGGTTATACAACATGTTAGCACAGCCAGCAGGGTGTGGGTTTGCAGCAGAGGTCCGCCAATACTGTATGATATTGAATTGTCCGTAATATACCGGACAAGAAGGCAAATGGCACAGAGATCTACCGGACAGAACGTCCTACGAATTCCGAATAGCGAAAATGGTATTCCATACATTTTTTCATATAAAGATCGATCGGTTACGCACGGCTCAGAATTTACAGGATGCGTTTCCTGCACAAGATTCACGCGACTTTTCATTCCTAAACGAAATGGAGTGGGCAGAGCGCGGCGGGTTGTCTGACCTGGAAGAAGAAGTCACTGATGCGCGCGCAAGCTCAATCTCTGTGAAGTCGCGTGCTTCATATCAGGGTTCTACAATTCAATTTCTCCAGTGGATGTTTAAGAACAAGCCGTCACTGATCCCAGCTGCGTTTGCCCGCGAAGTTGTTTTTAACGAGAGCGGTATCGCTGATAAAACATCAATTAGACGTACATTGGCTTCGGCTCCTGACAATCCTCCTATTCATTTGGATCAGATAACGGAACGTGACTTCATGACTTGGATTGTGTCGCTAAAAACGCCCAATGGATTCTATCACAGTTTTTCTACGTACGCTGGTCATCGGTCAGCATTTTATAATCTTTTCCAAGATTATCATCGAGCGATGACTAGGGATTTTGCTCGTGAACTCAGCAGTCACTTCAAGGGATTTCAGCGCAAGGTTGCTGAAGCAATCGGGCAGGGGCGTGGTCAAATCAAAGTTGGAAAGGACCCAATGCCTCTGAGTCTGTCCAAGCAAGTTGCCATGTCAATGCTTACTTGTTCTTCGCGGAATATTTAATTTGCTAGGACATTTATGATAATGTTTTGGAATTTGATGTCACGAGCTGCGAACACGGCATCTATATGTTATGGGCATTTGGAATGGCGCGAGGATTCTCTTTGTGTGTATTTTGCGCACATGAAAAATGATCAACGGGGATCCCGACCACGAGATCCACGACACGTATACGCGAATCCAACCTCTCCAGAAATCGGCCCCATTCTCCCACTTGGTAATAACTATGTTTGAATGACTATGCGCACAATCATTTTGTAGGTCTAACTAAATTTTTGATATGATAGGCATGTATTGGACTTCATACGGTGTTGACGTCTCAGATACCCATCTATTTCCTGGTAATGACCAGTATGAACGCTTCAAAAAAGTATTAGGACGCGTACTAAAGGCATCCTATATTGCTACCGAGCTTGTTCGCCGCGGTGCGGATGCCAATGATATCGGAACGCAATCCATGCGCAAAGGGGCATCTACATTTTGTTCGTCAGGGTCCACAGCATGTCCTCCAGCGGTTGCAGTTCATCTTAGAGCTGGATGGACCATGGGAGGGGTTCAATACCGGTATTTAAGGCATGATGCAGCTGGAGATATGTTCGTTGGACAAACAGTTAGCGGTCTACCGATTTTGAAGTCTGATTTCACTATTTTACCTCCTCATTTTACTAATGGCGACGAAGCAGTTCAAAAGGCAAAGCGGCTTTGCTTCCCAGGATTACCTCGGTCTGCTGAATTTATTGCAGAATATGTGCTAGCCTCGGTTATCTATCATCTGGACTTCCTTCGCCGACACCTCCAAGAAAATGATGCCCTTTTCTAGTCACCATTATTTACTGATTCTGACTTAATTGCACACTTGAGCTCGATTGTGAATACAGATGGATTAGACAGTGCTATTCAACCTACAGGTATACCGCCACACGTTACAATTCTCAACCAAGTTTGTGCAGCCCAAAATTCTCTTCAAGAATTAACAGATGACCGAAAAACAGATATGAAAAAAATTGTCGACTCACATGACGAGCTATATGAGCTGTTGATGTCTGGTGTCACTTCATTATTGGAAGAGCGCGCTGCTCATGCTGGTTTTCCGATTTGTAATAGCATTGCAGACTCGATTATGAAGCGGCTAGAAGAAGCCCGTTGTTTGGAGTTATTACGTTCTAATCAGCCAGCGGTCAGCAATAGTGAACAACGCGAGACCTTGGGAGGTGATCCAGGGGCAACAGAGCAGCCTGCTAGTGTGAGGATTGAAGGCGATTCTTCGTATACTGTACATCATTGGGAAGGCAATATCCATTTGTTCCCTGAGGACATGAAATTACCAAGTGGCACTGCAGAGCAAGCGTGGGTATACTAGTGCTGCGGTGACGCAGCCGAAAGGCTTCCTCCTTTTCGGCGGATTCAACCGAATAACTTGGTGGATCGTAACCAGCGCAAGAAACTCTTTGAGATGAAGTTTCTGATGAGAAAAATTGAGCAACGAGCTCTTAGCCTTGGTCTATCGACGACAAATTTGTCATTTGTAGAGGCTGCCGATGTGTTCCAGCACTGCAAAAGCGCCATCGAACTGCCAATCGAGACATCGAACAACCGGAAAGGTCGACGAGGCCAACTTGTTTGGGTCACAGTAGCAAGCATATTGCGAAAGCAGGCAAAAACAGCTAGACTCGCCCAAATAGAAGCCTCCAGTGAGAGTCAGTGACTCACTCCTTCATGCACATTGGTTGTTCTTCTTCTTTGTACTTTGATTTTGATTAAATACATGTATTACATTTTTCACCCATCAGTCTGGTGAAATCTGGCACGTTTCGTCTGTCTCTTCCACGCCAGTCGGGCTAAATAACGCGTGCCATTGCAAATAGCAATACAGTCAAACCTGTTTATATGATCCTCCCTATTTGAGCGTTGCCATTTATTTGATGCAAGCTTTGTTGCTACCAAATATTTTACTTCGTTTTTGTATAACCGCTGTTTATATGTGTACAAGGTATATGAGTCACATTTTGGATGACCAAATTAGGTCTAACCTGTTTATTTGATTCACACTGTTCATGACCACACACTGTTCAAAGCCCCCACTGCTCAACGCCCAACGCCCAACGCAAGCCCCCTTCCCTCGCAATGTCTCCTCTCACCTGTCTGACGCTAGAACAAAAGCTCCAAGTGCACCTAAAGCTCAAGCAGAATCCTGGCATGAACAACCCCATGCTCGCTGAGTGGATTTGACAGCGCTTTTATCGAAGTGGGAGGGCGCTGTGAGCGCTAGTGAGTATCTGGCAGTGGACGAGGACGTGCCTGCGCACGAGCCAGATGTGATAGTGGACGAAGCAGCAGGAAGTGATGCAGTTTCGCAGGACGAGCAGGAGGAGGAGGAGGAGGAGGAGGAGGACCAGGAACCCACAATTCAACCTGCCATCGCTCTGAGACACTGCATGGAGCTATCTGCATTTCTGCTTCAATGCGGAGAGCAGACTGATAGAGAACGAAGAGCTTTACAGACCGTGACCGCTTTGGTTCGGGAGACTACGGTGAAGGCAAAGCGGCAGCGAATTATGCGCGATTTCTTTACGTGCACCACATAATTTTTTTAACTGAGTCCATTTTATATGAGTCATTGTTGTAGATGGCCACCAACGGGGCCTCATATAAACAGGTTTAACTGTATTTCGTGGCGAGTTGAACTGCGAACGATGGTGCAGTGCATAAGGGTGACCGTACCGGTCGAGCTATCCAGCCGACAAATGCCAAATTTGGCTTGGATTTGGCGCCAACGGTATTGCCATATGCCAAATAAAAAATAGCGCTGCTCAATGCGTTTGCATCTGTGTACAGGTATGGTAATGGATTGCGATGCCGGTGCGCGATGGGTGGAAGCTTTCCTGGACGAAGCCGATGAAGACGAAGCTGCATTCATGACTGCCATTGAACGAACACCTCGTGGTATAGCCTATCCTGCTTTCATCCTGAGAGAAAAACATTTACTGGTATACTTTTTTTACCTTTAAATATGACAGGAGCACCACTTTCAGACAGCGATAAGGAAGCATTACAGAACAGAACGTTTGGTAACCATCGTGTTTGCTTGCTAGCAGCAAGACCGTCGTACAAAACATAATCAATTCACGCTGATTTGGCAGTATATCCAGCTGAAATCAGTATGCCCTTGAATACAACTTTGTTTGTCGCTGCTACATGGTCCAAAGAATTCGTGCAGCGCACCAAGGCGAGACCTCAAGCACCCCAGTAAGATGTGAGTATTACTGAGAAAATGAACTTAATCCGTGGAGCCCTGAATGGTGATAACAACCTTCCGTTGATGTCCAGAACCCCAGCCACCGACGTCGCGGTGCTCGCACAAGTAGATACCTGTGACCAGGTTTTACCACAAAGCGGGAATGAGAGGGCATGCCGCTCAGAGAGTCAACAAGTGGCCTTACCTTGCCACGTGCCGAGGTTGAACTTGCCGTTCGTGATCGGGATGTTCACCGAGGCGCCGATCAGTGTCGACTTGATGTGGCCCGGCATGTCATCTGCTCCGCCACAGATCAAACCATCAAAAACTCGCGCCCAAATCGCTGTCCCACGTCAAGTTCTACCCACCGTCGCCTTCATCCGTGTGGCGGAAAAACTCCCTACACAATCACAGAAAACAAAAAAACGGTAAGCAAAACAAAATACCACACACTGAAAATTAAAGATAGGGAGATTTGCCCTACTTGTTCCACGACTCCGGAACGATGCGGTTGAACGCGCCCTCCATGTCAGTCCTAGCACACCAACAGACCAAGTAATATTTTTAAGTACCGGTAAGCAAAGCAACGCGTTGCCCTCGTGCTCCAAACACAAGTCAGATTTACTGACCGGACGTCCGGGTCGCAGTTCTCGTTGATACTGAGCGACGCTGACGTGTGCTTGATGAACAGGTTGGCCATGCCGACCTTCACGCGGGAAAGCTCCGGCAGCTGCCATCAGTGGTGTTAACGCAGAAAAAATATTATACCACCGTAACGTGACAATAGAAATGCGGCAGCCTTGAAGGGATAGTTCGAATAATAATGACGAGAGGCAAATTGCCAACCTGCTTCTCGACCTCGCGCGTCACCACTTTCGAGCGCAAACACAAAGGGCGAATCAAACGTTCAGCATAGGGTGGAGAGGGGATTTACGTCCTAGTGGGTGCGGGGAGGACGCACAGTGGAAGCCGCGGCTGGGCGCCGTGAGCACGATCTCCTTCTGGAACCACGTCGCCATGGTGGCTGCTTGCTTATTGCTCGATGGAAAGTTGGGGGGGCATTTGATTGGCGGACGGCCAGCGAAGACGTGTGGACCACCCAAGAAGAGGCGGATGGCAACACGTTGAAGTGCCTTGAGCTGCGGTGTTGGACAGGATATCTTCGCAAGGTAGCTGGAGCAACACACTTGAGCTGTTTGTCTCGAAGTCAGCCACTACTCTGTGGAGCAACTCGGCTCGGTGGTCTGCCATGGCGTGAAAGGAAAACGTGGTGCCTTCACCTCTCAGTTCGGAATCCGACCTCAAGCACAAAAGCGACTGCACCTTCAACACAAACAACCATTGGTAAGTCTTCCACTCGCTACGTTACCGCTGAGCAGGAGTTTTCCAAGCTGGAGCAATTGCTGACCCAGACTGCGGGGGAAGTAGCCAACTGCCTCAAGGTTCTGAAGACCAATCTCGCTGAGTACGACAAGCGCAATGGGCTGCTCTTCATCAACACCTCGAAGTCCTTTATGAAGAGCGACATTCGTGCTGCAAAAGACCTGGCTTTCGAGTTGCTGCATGTCGCTGACCCGATCGTCAAGAGTGATACTCCGTCCGAGTGGGAGATCACCGCTGCCCGCAGCAAGATCAATGCCGTCTCTGACGCTTTGGGTGGGTTAAAAAAGACTGCTCTCTCTTATGACAGGAAGGACAGCAAACCGAAGGTAATTGCGGGCATTCCTGGTAACGCACTAAGTGGCAACCATTGCGACGACGAGCAGAACAGCAACAAGAACAGCAGCAGCAAGGATAAATCCAAGAGCGAGTCTGAAGGAAGCTGGCTCGGTGAAGACAGTAACGGCAGCGACAGCAAGCACAACAGTGGCAGTGGTATTTCCATAGCTACCGATACGCTGGAGGCACTGGTTCTGCAGACCTTACACGACAACTTCAACGGATCCTCCGCGCTAAAGCATCAAGTTTTAGTCGCGGAACGGTCGTTGTCGCCCCCGTTTGCAGAGCGAGTCATGGACACTGTGAACTTCATGACCAACAACAGCCTAAAGGGAAATTCCAACTTTGCCCCGGAAGGTAAAGCGAAGAAGACAATGAGTGTGTGAGCTCCGAGCAAGACAATGCGTCTACAGCATTCGATCTGGGTCGCGAAACTTTTGCACAAGCATGGATAGCCTTCGAGGGGTTTACTGAAAAAAGTTCAGCATCTCATTTCAAAGGGTATATCGTGCGTATATATGCTAACGCCACTGCCTCCACCGTATCGGTAGCTCGGGAAATAGCGCACTGCTACTGCTCGCTGTCGCTGACATTGCGAGCCAACTACCTTCAGACTCGTTCAGACTAAAAAAAAGCCCCGTCAACGGTGGACAACTTCAACTTATCGACTTGGGCAGGGTTTACTACAAATTGATTTTCATTGATGGTGCCTGCCGTGATCGTATCGTGCTGGAAGAATGAACGCCGTTCGAGAAGATATACAGTATATCCGTGCTAGCGTAGTTAGCTGGCAAAGGGCTGCTGAAATTCAGCAGCCTGAATATACTTTCGTGCATAGATTTTCAGCATGCATGCGCTGTCGTCGCAGTGAGACAGTCAAGAGTGGATTCTCCCTGTATATCATTTTGCGTGGGTTCATTTTGCTCAAGATCGGATACCCTACGCCGTTGTCTTTATGGTGCATGGTTCATTCCACAAGTTTCTCTGAAGACCACAAGTCGATCAACCAATCAACACCCCCACGCAAGCATGGGCAAGTCCACCAACAATGCACTCTCTGAACAGGAGGTCACCAAGCTGCAGGCTCAGCTGCACCAAAGTGCTCAGGACACGTTGACCTACCTGGAAGCGCTCAAGCACAATCTAGGCGAATACGACCACAAGAACCACCTGCACCATTCGAACTCGGCAACGTCGTTCTTCGATGACGGCCTCGACCACGCCAAGGAGGCGGTGAAGCAGCTCAGGCACGTGGCCGACCACCTCCGCAAGGATGCCGGTGTGACCGATGTCGACGCCGCTCGCAGTGCAATGGAGCAGGCTTTCAACGCGCTGACCGACCTGCACAAGGTGGCCAACGCGTTCGATACCGAGCACCCGACGCCTAGCAAGCATGGTGACAAGAAGCCTACGACCTCCGAGACGGTGGAGTGGCTCGTGAGCACCACTCGCGACTCCACGTTCACTGGTTTCGCGCCGCTGCAGCGTCAGATTATCGAGGCCCAGGTTGCTTTCGGCGACGTCGAGAAGCCGTCCATCAAGGCGCGTGCAAAAGAGGCTGTGCACCAAGTGGCCAACAAGATCGACAGCAAGCTTGACAAGATCAAAGGCAAGTCAAGCCCGAAGGCCAAAGACGAACAGTTGACGGAGGCTTCCGCGCACAGTGCGTAAACTAAGTCAAGTCAACGCTGGGTGTTCTAGTCAAGATCTCCTTAGTTATGATGTAGCCACGCAATGTCGCTGCTACATCATAATACTGCAGCGGGAAAATTACAAGATCAACAAACTGATTCATTGAGTTGAAATTACACGCTCTATTGCTACACGTACGTCTAGGACGCTGATACCTTTATCGGACCGATGTGGTCTCGCTTTCCGCCGCCGCTGCTGCCACGGCTGTTGCAGTGGAAGAAACCATTGCAGGTGGAATGTTCGTCACGATGGTAGTGCTAACACCGTGGAGGAAGTGCTGGGTGTAGTAGCGAGTGCGCAGTAGAGACTGGAGGTCGGCTGCATCCCGTCGACGTTCAGCGAAGTGCAGTGCCAGTCCTCCCACGCGTGCACCAAAGCGCAGCAGAAGCCGAGCAACCTTGACATCACCAAGTAGAGCTGCTGCGTCAAGTGGACTAGTGCCGTTGTGTTTCGCTACGGTGGCGCTGGCCCCACCCAGAAGCAGAGCCTTCACGACGGCGCTGTGGCCTCGGTGCACTGCTGCGAAGAGCGCTGTAGCGCCACTGGCGGTCTGGATGTCGCGGGCTGCACCAACTTCCAGAAGGAAGTGAACCAGTCTAATGTGACCTTCCTCGCTGGCAATGTACAAAGCTGTCAGTCCGGACCGGGTCTGGTCGTTCAGCCGAGCGCCGCAGCAGAGCAACGCTCGGGAGACTGCCTTACGCCCCATGCGAGCTGCAATGTGCAGTGCTGTAGACATGTCGTCCATCTTTGCGTGTACGTCGGCCCCCGCACGCACGAGAAGTTGAACAAGCTTGTCGTGGCCCTCCTGGGCAGCGATGTACAGACATGACACACCGCCCTGCGGTCGGCGGAAGCTCGGGTCCGCACCACGTGCTAGCAGGAGTGAAGCGATAGCCACGTATCCCATTTGGCACGCCAAGTAGAGTGGAGACACGTTCTCGTCCATGAGCACATTGGCATCCAGATCCGTCAGCAGCAACAGGTCCGAGACCACGAACAAGTGACCGCCTTCGCAAGCCAAGAACAACGCTTGCACCAGTTGCTGCTTGCCAATGCGACCTCGAACTTCTTTCTCGTCCTCAGCCTGTTTCTCCGCTGCAAGTAGCCTCAGCACGGTCGATCGGTGGCCATTCTTGGCAGCGGCACAAAGTGCAGTCGCTCCACCCGTGACAGCAAAGTCTCTTCGCGCGTTAGCGTCGAGTAGTATGTCGACCAACACATCCCAGCCATGCTCGCTTGCAAGGTAGAGAGGCGAAGCCAAGCTCGACGAACGCGTGTTCACTTCACCTCCAGCTCGCAGTAGCAATCGCGTGGCCTCCGTCAGTCCGTTGGCAACCGCAAGACTCAGCGGTGAGTGGCCATCAGCATCGGTATTCTCCAAGTCGAAAGCAGCACCTCTGGGCTGGCCCTTTGCCAGCTCCAGAAGCACCGGTAACACGCGGGTTCGTCCACTAGCACATGCATACAGCAGTGGTGACATCAATCCCAAGCGGTCTTCCTCCTCCTGTCGAGCGTTCGCGTCGGCGCTAGTAAGTAGCAATGGGACATCCAGCAGCGCTCGTGATCCACTGAAAACCAACGTGCGGGCAAACACCCCTGTGTCATGTTGAAGTTGACGTCGGCACCAGCGGTTGAATTCATCGAGAAGAGCTGGCAGCAGAGGCAACTCGACCAGCTCGTTGGTGACCAGCATCTGCAGTTCACGCAGAAGAGGACTTAGCACCGGATCCTGCTGAAAAAATGCGCGGTGCGCCGGGGTGTGCAGAGCGCTCAAACGCTGGAGCGTTGGGAAGTGGGTCTCGACACGCGAAATAAACGCTCGACTCACGCTCGTGTCATCGAAGTTGAGATCGGTCAGGGATGGGTGTGATCCTGTGAGCTGCTGGGACGGCAAGGCTTGGACCGCGAACAGCTCTCCTGTAACTCGCTTGCACCGCCGCACGGACACGGAGCGAAGTCGAAGCGACTGCGCGTTGAGGACGGCGAGCACGCCGAAGTCCGAAATCTCGAGACAGTCGTCTGCAACGATCTCCTCAAGGTGGGCCCAGAAGCACGACGTTAGAACGAGCAGGTCCCGGTCTGCGAGCGAGCGCTGGCCTGATAGATCGAGCCGACGGACACGACTGTAACTCTGCAGTACCCCTTGACACGCGCGGTCCAGCGTGCGCGTGCACACTGGTGAGGTCCGAGCAGACAAGTCAAGTCGATCCAGAGCTAACATTTGCACTCGCCGTCTCCACGATCGATTGGTTTGGCGGATGAGCTGGTGCTCCCGTACGTTGAGGAACGACAACACCAGACACAGCAGTGCTTCTTCTTGTAAAGCCGCTTCCAATTCACCGCATCTCCGTCGAGGAGAGAGTGGTGACAGCAACGCGATCGCGACACTGCAGCAATTAGTTAGCCCGTGCACCTCCAGGGCCGAAGGTGCAGCGCGGCACAGCACCCTGTGCTTCCGAGCTCGCCCGAAGTAGCTGGTATCGTGACTGGTGGCTGCGACGGCGGTGCTGGCGACCGGTTCAGTGTCAACGCTGGTGGGGGCATTGTCGTCCACTTCGGACCTGGCGGCGGACACGTGCTGGAATGAGCGCTTCATGGCGAATGCGGAGCTTGTTGTTCGTGAACTTTGGCACGCCGTCTTACGCCGCCGAGGAAGGGGAAGCCAGCCAGATGGAGAGGTTGGTGACGCGAGAGAGAGTGAGGAGTGAGGGAGTCGAGATGGAGGCCTGTCGACTTTGGACTTGAATAGGGCCAGGTCTGTTCCTCGACTGCGTCCAGCTTCTGAAGCTGAGCAGGCCTGACCTCGGTAGTCCCGCGGCCTACCCTGCCAGCAATAGAACGCAGAAAACAGGAGAAGATTGGCAAGATAGATGTCTATCAGTCTCAGCTCTCACCACTTTTGAGGGAATGCATTGCTCGAATAAGACGAGGGGCATGCACGAAATCCTTCGAGGTGGAGGTGGTCTTGCACTATTCATACACAGCCCTGCCCAGCAGCCATGGCGGCGTCCTGTACATACCCCCTCCACGCGCCCGAAAATACCCCGCTAACGCTGTCGATCTAGTACTCCGGCATGAGTTCTCCTCACCTTGAAGACGCGACACCTCCCAGGCTTAGCTTAGCTGCCCCCGACGGATTTAGCTAGCCCACGCCTTTAGTTGACAAGTGAGTCGTCTGACTTCGACCAACGAACGAGCCCAACGAAAATGACCTCGCGCAATGCATTAGTGACCGCTCCCCGCTGAACCTCCGCTCGCGCGGGCATGCAAAGCATCCAGCCAGGAATCCAGTACATTGCTAGGAACACGAAAAATAATGCAAGCTCTGGTCTGCGAACTGAGTTGATTCTGGACGCAAGACCGCGTAAAGCGGACGCGGCTCAACTTCTCATCGTCTTTGGCCCGCACATATCAGAGCTTGAGATCGTAGTGCTGGCCCGTGAGGTGCCGGTGCCGGGCGTAGTGCTTGGCGGCGACGTCGGTGCGGCCGCGACCGAGCGTGAGCAGGGCCACTCGCCTCGCCACCTCAGCGTCGTCGGGGGCGAGGCTCAGCGCGCGCTGGAAGTGCGCGAGCGCCTCAGTCGGCCGTCCCACCTGCTCGTACACGCGCGCGATGTTCCGGTGCAGACTCGGGTCCAGCGGCGACAACCGCAGCGCCGTGGTGCAGTGCGTCAGCGCCTCGGTGTACTCGCCCCGCCTAGCCAGCAGGGCGGCCAGGTTGCAGTGCGCGTGGGGGAACGTGGGCCAGCGAGCGATAGTATGGCGCAGCAGCGTCTCGGCCTCGTCGCGCTTGCCCTCGTGCATCCGAGCAAGTGCCAGCTCGTTGGAGACTTCGGGGCCGCCTCCCTGCTGCTGCTGCTGTGCGAGCCACGCGATCCGCGAGTGTCGTGCGTGGGTGAGCTGGTCGCCTCCAGCTCTCGCCAGCACCGCCAGGTGGTGGTGCGCACTCGCGTCCATCGGGTTGGCGTCGATCTTGCGCTGGAAGTGCTCCATCGCCTCCAGCCGCTTCATCATGAAGTTCATGGTATACCTGCAACTGCAACAACGCTGAAATGGCTACACTTTTCTGACCGCGCAAAAATAGTTCGCGTCACTCTTGTCCTCCTGATATACCCTCGTTTGAATGACCATTTGTTGGTGTGCGCCGACATCACTTCCCGTTACGATGGCGCCAGGCGGCGAGGCCAAGAGCGACGACGGCAGCGACGTGGAGCAGTACGAGCTCACGGAGGACGAGGAGGAGCAGGAGCAGGCCCAGGACAAGGCCCAGGACCAGGACGAAGCCACCCCCGCCAAGCGCGCCACGGGCAAGCGCAAGCGCTCGCTGTCGCAGAATGACGAGGAGGAGCTCGCTCGCCGGCGCAGGCGCAGGCGCTCGCTGGCCTTCCAACAGCGGCGGCGCTCCCTGACGCCAAGCGAGCGGAAGGCGGCGGCGACCGGTGCGGCAGGAGGCGCCGCGGCGGCCCCTGCGCACAGCAAGCAGTACATCAGCGACATGTACTCGACCATTATCAAGATGTCCTCGGAGAATGTATGCAGTGTGGGAGTTGCTGCGGTGTGTGGAGACAGGATAAGAGAGTTGATGGTGCTTGCTTTTATTTATTTCCGCAGAAAATCAACGTCAAGAACTCGTGGTCGCTGCACCTGATCGACCACATGGAGGATATTCTGGACTCGTCCAAGTAAGAAGCGCAGAAGCTGGAGGATATGGCAGGGATAATGTACTGTACTGAAGCTCTTTGTGGTTGTTGTGGGGTGCAGGAAAATTGCGGCCGACGGCGACGATGACACGTACAACTTCCAGAAGGCGAGCTGCACGCTGGATGCGAGTATTAAGATCTACTCGTACCGAGTGGACGACACGTGGAACTCGTCGTACAAGATTCTGGAGAATCTGTCGCGCACGGAGCAGAAGCACGGGGCTGGCGAGGCGACCAGTGATGAGGAGCGCGGCGCGACCACGGCGCGCAAAACGAGGAAGACGCACGCGCGCACGATTGAGAAGAACCTGAACAACATCAACCTCAAGAGCTACGACACCGAGTGCGAGGCTGACCCGTTATTCCACAAGATGTCCCAGTCGTTCGATGAGGGCGGCGCCAAGGGAATGCTGCTGGCCAACCTGAGCGTGTACGACGGCTGTAAGATTCTGTTGAACTCGTCGGATGTGAGTTTGGTGACGCGCAAGCCGATTCACGGCGCTGCGGATGCGTCGCAAAAGGAGGAATCCAAACCTAAGAAAAAGAAGAAGCCAGGTAAGAATTCTGCCGATGGTGATAAGTCTGCGTCTGGGGCAGAAGCCAGCGATGAGGCAAAGAAATCTGAATCAGTTGAGGCGGAGACTGAAGACAAGACCAATGAAAAAGATGAGGAAACAGCAGAGAAGGAGGGCGACTCTGAAAGCCATGAAAAGGAGGATGGCGACAAGACGCCTGACGAGAAGCAAGATGGTGACGCAGAGGACAAACCTGAGGAACGTGATGGGGACGTCACCATGGAGGAAGAACAGGACAAGGATAAGGAGGATTCGTCCGAAGATGCTACCGCTGAGGTCAACAAGGAGGGCTCACCCGAGGATGAACTCGATAAATCAAAGGAAGATTCTTCGGGGGATGTCACCACAGAAGAAGATCAGGGCAAGGAAGGTGGCAGTTCTGATGCCGCTGAGGCGACAAATGAAGAAGAAAACGGGGATAAGCCTCCTGCGGCCAAGGAGCGCATCAGTCTGACTCTGTTCGGCAACCTATCTTGTATTGACGAGGATGTACAAAACCTGAGCGTTTGCCCGCCGTTGTATCGAATGTACGACCAACTGGATGAATTCTACGGGGACGAGTCCCGTCACAAACTTGGTATCAAGAACGACTTCTTACTCACTACACCGGTCAAGGGCCGGCGAAAGACGTTAGACAAGCAGGATGCAATCACAATGAACTTGGCTGGAATCATGGAACATGCCAGTGAAGATGAATCGGACGCGGAGGACGCAGCGCAGGAAACTGCATTTGAATTTGCGGATGACAATGCGGACTATGATGCCGATGAAGATGGTGGCGACACTGTTGGTGAACCAGATGAACCTGCAGAGGTCGATCCTGCCGACGATGTAGACATGGAGAAGGAGAAAGACATTATTGATCTGGCTGGAAGTGATGACGAAGGCAGCGCGGAAGGAGGAGACCTTACCCCAGAAGAAACTGAAAGCGGAGCCAAAGCTCTCGATACAGAGTCTTCGCTGACATCAAGTGCTGCAGATTTCTTCCGTGCTAAGGTAAACGAGAACTTGCCCGAAAACTACGAGAACAATCTATTCTCTCAGATGATTGAGTCTGCTCTCGTTCGCTCTGCAACACTGGACGATGAGCAAGGTGGTGATGACAAAGAAGGCAAAAATGACTATTCCTACTTCGACGTTAAGATGCTACGCAATTGGGCGGGTCCTGGCCACTGGAAGTTCCCTGGTGTTCGCAAGGTTCAAGTGAAGCACAAAGAGGAAGCAGAAAAGGATGGACTTGAGGTCGACGATGATGGCGTTATCATTAAGGCTGAACCAAATGAACGTCCTCCTGAGCGTCTTCGGAAGGGAAGTACTGTTGGCGCAGAAAAGAAAGCAGTCGTTCTCATAGACTTTTTCGGCGAAGAACCTGACTTATCGAGGCTAAAGGCTCCGAAGTCTGCCTCCACTCTTGAGGTAACGAAGGGTAACCTGAAGAAGCAATCCGAAAATGCGTCTGATCTGGTGTTGCCGGTGGACACACACATCGAGATTGGCCTCTTTTTCCGGCACTTTTTAAAGGAGAAACCTCGATTCTTTAGAAAGCGCGGCGGTGGTGTCTTGGATGGTGCCCATCGGGAAGGTGCTGCATCGACCAGCTTTGAATTCGGAGACAGTAGTGCTGATACTGTCGACGATAACGATCGGGACCAACCATTCACCTACAATGAAGACAGTACCGGCTTTGAAGGAGGCTACGATGACGAAGATGAAAGCACCAGCGTAGCGGATGACCCTAGTACTGAACCGTTGTATTCCGTCGAAGGCCTGGTTCAGGCTGATCGTGTGGTCGAGAAAATTGGCGTTCATTATGAACGCTTTGCAAAGCGTGTTGACGTGAAGAAATTGAAGGGCAGCATTTGGGATCACTTGGAGAAAAAGGTTGTCAAGAACGGAGAGAGGACCGGCTCTAAAGCTAACAGCGCCGAAACGACTGGCGAAACTGATCAAACTAGCACTGATAGCACCGTGAATGAGAGTGGTAAACGCCCCCGCGAACCTGAGAAGGGCGACGAAGACGACAATGCGGAAACTCTGGATACAACTTTCGAAAACGTTGTTGAGAACGTTGCGGGCAAGGTACGGCGGCAGTGTGTATTGAGCTGTGTAGATCTGATACTGACAGTGCAGTGCCCACAGGTCCCCTCTAATGTGACAGTGTCTTTCTACTTCATCTGCGTTCTACATCTCGCCAACGAGAAGGGTCTGCAGCTGGTCGGTCAGGATGACCTGCGCAACTTCCAGATCCGTAAAGAGAACTGAACATTTGCTGGCTCCGAAATACGAAGCACCGAAGGCAAACGAAACAAAACCTATAAGCGTGGCGGCAGACTCGGTTTTGAATGTATATCATCGTTGCGTAATGTTCAAATAGATAAAGGATTCGCGCCCTTGCTCTACAATTTCCAACCGCGTGACGCCGGCTTGCCTCCAGCGTTGGCGTTCATCGAGCTTCTCGACCCTCTCGACCCTCTTGACCCCCTCGAGTCCATCGATGACTCGCTTTCGGCATCAGACGTGGCCCCGTCATCACTTAGTAGCCCCACAGTTTCCGAGGCAAAGAGGTCCTTCGGGTGAACAAGGTCGTACTTCTTCTTCGCTTTGAGCGTGGCAGCACCCGGCTTGAATGCAGTTGGAAGCACCACCGGCATGACCTCATTGAAGTCACGCATAGCGTCCTCGAAAGCGAGGTGGTCGGCCAAGATACTGGTGCGCAGTGCCGGGTTACCGTGCACGTACGGCTTGTAGGGAAACGCGCGGTTGTGCGCCAGCGCCACGAAGAACATCTCGAAGCAGATGAGCAGGTTCTGGATGCCGGTGGTGACGTTCTCTACACTCCAGGACCCAAGCTCGTGGATGATCTGGAAGCGCGATAAGAATGCCAGCACCACGCTCTGCCAGAAGGACAGGAACAGCACCGCCTTGATGCACAGGAACTTGGGCACGGGGTTGTACGGTGCCAACTGCCGGCTGAGCGCCAAGTAGAACAACACCAGGTAGTAGAACGCGTAGGTGATGGAGGCGTTGACCACCAGACTCGTGTACAGGTAGCCCTTCTTGGCGCTGAAGTTGCCCTGGTCGTACAAGCCGTTGACCCTGAGTACAATAGCCACGAAGGCCATCATGGGCTTGACCACCACGAACTGCATGGTGGCCATCTTGCAGTCTCGCAGGAAGCCCGGCCCCATCTGGATGGGCTGGAACCAGCGGTTGAAGGGCCACGGGTGCTCCAGGTCGGGCAGCCCCCTCATGGTGGTGAGTACCCGCTCGTTGCTGCCGCCGCCCAGGTACGCGATCATCAGGGCCAGGAACAGGTAGATCACGTAGCCCTCGTACGAGTCGCGCATCAGGTCCAGGTACAGCGCCGCGTCCTTGAAGCGCAGCGACAGCCACGAGTCCGTCGCGTAGATCGGCACCATCCACAGAATCCCCACAATCTGCAACAAATTAAGAAAAATTAAGAAAAACGCCGGAATATAATAAGAAATTAGAAACGCAGGCCTCATTTTGGACTGGGGGTATGTATTTTTACCTTGCTCTGCACTATGGGCTGCGTGAAGTGGTTGAGGTGGCCTCGGATCAGCAGCGCGGACGACACCACGGACGCGGCCACGAACACGCCCGCCACGGCCCACACCAGCCGCTGCACATCGGCTTCGGGCGCGGCGAGCGAGTCGGTGGGCGGCGCCAGACGCACGCGCAGCGGCCAGAACTCCATCAAAAAGAGATCAAGACTGAGATTGCCGATCCCTAAAAGTGTTGACTTGAAGAAGGACTATAAATAGGAGAGAAATATGTGTCCACACCAAACTTACCGTCATTCCGGACCAAAAAAGCTCATGTTGCTCTAATTTGTGCATTTGCGCTTCCGAGCCGACATGAGCTCGTCGTGGCTACTCCGCCGCTGCGCGGTGGCTCGTGCCCGCGTGCCCGCAGCTCCGTACAGCTCGCTGGGTCTGCTACCCTCCCACCTGCCTTGCAGCGCGTCGAGTCGCTCTCGATTCGCCGCCAACGCGCTGCCTCCGCCTCTTGTCGCGTCCTCTTCGCCCTTGCTGCGCACTCGACCGCTGCTCCTGCCCGTTGGCGCTGCATTCGCCAATGGCAGGGCGTCTCCAGTGCTGGCGGTGCAGGTGAGAAGCTTCTACCTGCCCGGCCGCAACCCGTGGCAGGGCGGCGGCAACGACTGGAAGTCCGCCCTGAAGACGGGCGGCCTGGTGCTGCTGGGCACCGGAGTGCTCGTCGCCTCCACGTCGTGTACGTCGTGCATTTTGCGTGTATTGTTGCCGTTGCAATGATTGTAATAGTGAAATTGTGTGTGGTTTTGTAGTGGCGTTCGGGCTCATCATTGCAGGCGCGGCCGGCTTCGGCGCGTACTCGCTGTACCAGCGGTTCTTGGGGCCGTACCGGTCGCATTTCCGGTCGTCGAGCGACCCGTTCAGCACCGTGACCTCCAATATCGACACGCTGAACGACATGTTCACGCGCAGTCGACGTCGCAGCAAGTCGGCGGCGCAGGACGACCTGGACTCGCTGGTGCAGGGCATGCCCCTTGTCGTGAGGGGGTTTGTCAAGACGGTCTTCTCGTTTGTGGGGAAGGCCATGCAGAGCTCGATGGAGCGTGCTGGAGAGCTGCGTCGACGCACCAATGAGCATTTGCAGGCGAACAAGCGCGTGAGGGACCAGATGGGAGACAATGTCAGTGTTGGTGGGCCGGAGCAGTGGATCGAGTCGAGTACGTGAACCGTTTGGGGGCTTTGGGGGTTGTTGCAATGTATGCTGACGATGTTGTGTCGGTGTGTTTACACAGCTGTGAATGGTGCTGGCCGTGTTGAAGCGGTGTTCCCGGTCAACGGAGCCTATGGATCTGCACGGGTGACGATGAAGGCTTCAGTCGGCCAAGGAGGCAATCTCAACTTTACGGAGCTCAAGTGTACGTTGGAACTCATGCTTCTCGACGGATTGGATACTTAATCTGCTTGTGTTTCACTTCTGTAGATCGCAACCGCCAAACTGGAGACGTGATCGATCTTCTGCGGGATTCATACGTGGGCGGCCGACGGAAGACCGTAATTGACGCGGAGTACGTTGATCTGGACGAAGACAACAGCCGATCTCGCTGGTAAGCGTCTTACGCGACCGTCAACGAGAGCAAACAACTCAAAACAACAAGTTATCCTCTCGGCTTTTTGAGCAAATATGCCTGGATATCGTGCTACATTTCAACGCATAGCTTCTAGGGATGCACAAGTGCTCCCTACCAATACCGAAATTTAACTCTGGATGGGGCGCTTCGCGATGGGGAACGAGCCAAGGTGCTTGACAGTGCAAACCGACTGCAGCTCCTCGACCGCCTGCCCCACACCAGCGTCATCGAAGTGGCCCACAATCTCCACGAAGAAATCGTAGCCACCCTGCTCCTGGCGGTAGATCGACTCGAGACACGTAAGGTTGATACCGTGGTTCTTCCACACATCCAGCGCACTGAGCAGGGAGCCCACCTCGTGCTTAATCTCCATGCTCACGCAGGACTTGTCCTTGCCGGTGGCGGCGGGGTAACCCTTCGACACAACCACGAAGCGGATGAACGATTTACTTTCAGTGACAGCTCCTTCCGAAGCAAGAGTGTTGCTCGTGTCAACCTGCTCCAGGTTGTGGGCCTCCGCCGCAACCGACGTAGTCACTGCCACAGTCGAGGCCTCACTGAACGCGCGGCTCGCAGCCTCCGAAACATTGGGAACCGAGACAACCTGTGCGCTAGGCCAGCTCTGCTCCGCCTGCGCGAGCAACCGAGCATCCGTGTCGATCGGGCAGAAGACCTTCGTCACATCGGAGCCTTTACCGAGCTGCTTGTCCCTCGCCGCGAAGATGAACGAGCGGGTGAGCACGATCTCAGCAGACACCTTCAGCGAGCTACGCATCAGCTGGGCCTGCGTCTCCTTAATCATGCCCAGGCGAGAGTCCTCGATGGGCACAACACCGTAGGCCGTACGGTTCGCGTTGACATCGTAGAAGACCTTGCTGATGGATTCGGCCTGCAGCAGCTGATCCTTCTGAAGCGTTTCGCCTCCGAAGTGCGCCTGCGCTGCCATCCAGCAGAACGATCCCTCCACGCCCGCGACAGCGATCGACGGGTGGGCAACACGCTGCAGCAAGTACTGCACCTGGACCTCCTTCGTAAGAGGCATCACAAAGTCGCGGTATAGGTCCGAGATAAGCTGCGGGTTCACCTTCCAGTCCTTGTCCGACGCAGCAGCGGGGGCGTTCGGGTCTTGGCCGTACGTCGAGGCTTTCAGCTTCACGCGCTCCAGCACTTTCTGGCAAGTACACAAACACATCAAGCAGCTCCGTTAGTCAAACTGCACCGTGCCCACCTTCACTCGAACCAACAAGGATGGACAAACCTGTTCGACGGCCAGGTTGGTGAGAGCATCCATGATTCCGTCAGCGTCGTTCGCGAGGATGAGCTTCGTGTAGCGCTCGGTTTCCGCCTGGAATTTGGCTTCGGCAATGAACTTGCCGAAGTGGATACGCTTGCTCAGCGCCTGCAGCACCGCAATATCCGCCGTCGCCGTCGAGCCGTACTGTTGAGGAAAAAAAAAAAAAACAATGTAAGCGAACCGCAACATTTGACCAACGTTTCCGTCCAAAGTTCATACTGCAGTGTCGTCGCTCGCGAGCGTGGTCAACCCCGGCAGAATCTTCTCCTGATAGACGCTCATGATCTGGTTGTTGATGTTGATCCGGTTCGGGTTGAGCACGCGCGGATAGTCGATGATCGGCAGGATGGGCTCTGGCAGCAAGTGCGGGAAGAAGGCGTTCTCGTCCGGCGACGTGTAGCGGCGCGTGAGCGCGTGCAGCTTCTCGGTCTCGAGCAGCATGAAGTCCAGCAGGCTGCCGTCGAACGTCGTGTACTTGCCCTTGAGGCCTCCGAACGCCGCGCTCTTGCTGGACGATAGCAAAATACACTCACAGAGTCAGCGAATTGTGTGCGATTGCAATTGCGGTTTCGACTGCCAATCGACGGGCGACGCACCTCTCCTTCATGCTCACGTAGACCTCCGGGTTGCGCGGGAACTGGGCGCGCTCAATGAGCGCGAAGATGATGGTCTCCTCCTGGCTGTGAATAGGTCGTTAGGTGAGGACTATTGATTGGGCTTGGCGTGTGTACGTTGGAGCAGTGCCTGCTCGTTACCGGATGAGAACATTGCGGAAGTCGTCGAGCTTCACGGGCTTGAGGGGGTCTCCGAACACGACGTCGTGCGAGCTTTGCATGGCGGTGGCTGGTGGGGGATTGAACTGTGGCGGTTTGAGCAAACGTTTTTTGATGGCGTAAAATTTGTGCCGCGTGCTTTATTGGGGCAAAGCCGGACTATTTGCGTCGCACAAATCGCGTTTTGTGATTTAGACATTGTGAAAAGGAGACGGGTCTGTTGATTAGCTGAGATAGGTCTTTCGCTGCCCTCCTCCCCTGTCTGCTGGGCTTCTACTGCTGTGCGTCGGACTAGTAGCGACGCTGCTTCATCCTGTTGAGTGGAAGTTGAGAATACGTCAGTCACGCTCGAGGAAGCAATTAGTTACCGCTCACGCACCTGAACTTCTTGGCGGGGAAGCCCGTGGGGTCCTGGCGCACGAGCTCCGTCGTCTCGGCCATCGTCTCGGGGATGCGGAGGCCGCGCTCCACGCGCTTCACGAGCCAGATGTGGAGGGCGGACAACTGCTCGTAGTTGCGCAGCATGTTGTTGATCTCCTCTGGCGACTGCAGCACGGCATTCACAACGGGGAAGAGCGTCAGATTCGTGCCCACAACGAGTGCTGCGGAGCTTGACGATAAGGTGTGACGTACGTGGCCCGCCTTCTCGGAGATCTTCCTCTTGACCTTGCCGTTGATGAGGCGCGGGTTCTCACGGTACTCAGGCTGCAGCACAAGAATGAAGCAGCCAACGTCAATCAGCACCCAACAACCAAACCGCGTCTGCCGCATCTTCACCGGCCTACCTCCATCGAGTCGAGGATGGCCATGAACGCCTTCATCTGCTGGACGGCAGTCTGTCACCACCAGCAACAAAACAGCAAGCAGCAATAATGTCCGTCATCAGCACTCAACCTCCCCACTCTCTGCAAAACGCAGCGGCAAACTCTACCATGGTCGACACGCCGGGGATCATGGATCGCCAGCCGGTCGCGCCGCTCGCATCAGCGTTTTTCTAGCACACATCAACGGACACCACCGAAACAAGCCACCACCACACACCACCATGAGCCTCTGTTCTCCTCCCACACCAGCAGCACAACGCGCTTCATCCACTGCGGTCGAACGCTACCTTCAGGTGGTCGTAGAAGCCGTTCAGGTCGAACTTGTCCTGCTGCGAGAGCTCGATCATCTGCTGCTTGTACGCCTCCTCTGCATGGGGTCCATCCACAGCAGCAGCACCGATATTCCCGTCAGAGCTGCGCCTATCTCCGTCCTAGAATATTCCTACTCAAAACACGCCGTCCACCGACCCTGCTTGTGCTGGTTGCGCTCCTCCAGCTTGCCCGAGACCGTCTTCTTGATGCTGGAGAACACGCTCATGGAGCGCAGCTGCGTCTGCGCTGCCACCGACTGGGGAAACGCGGTCGCGCGCACCGCAGTTGCCACTTGCGGGCTCTGGCGCTGCATCTGGCGCGCCGCCAGTCGCATCACGTTCGCTCGCATCGCACTCGCCATCGTCGCCTCTGGGCCTCAGAGCTTGTATTGACTGTCAGTCGTTCGTATTTACTTCATCCTTACTTCACACACATTAAGTACCCCTTAAGTAGCCTATATTATTTGTGGCAAGAAGATTGACGGTGATATCAACGGCCGCTGATTGGTCCATCGGTGTTAAATATGGCACTTTTGCATTCTGGCGACGATAGTGATGGCCGAGGCAGGGCCGGCGCGGAAGCGGCCCAAGCGCGTGGTGCCGTTCCTGGAGGCGCACGAGCTGCAGTACGGCGTGCGCGTGGTGGAGCGTGACCCGTCTTCCAGCGCGGTCAAATCCGTGCTCTGCATGTTCTGCGCCGCCTTCGGGCGCGAGGACGACCCGCTGCCCTCGACGCGACAGCGCGCGCGCACGCAGAAGCCCAAGTACTGGGACGGGCCGTGCTTCCGCACGGACAACTACAAGTCGCACCTGACCATGATGCACCCGGCGCGCTGGAAGGAGTACCAGGATCTGCCGCCCGAGGCCAAGCCGAGCTTCTTCGGGGCGGCGCAGGCGCTGCCCAAGACAGAACAGCCGCAGTCGCGCAGGGCCCTGGACAATAACAACCAGCACGCGGCCACGACGGTCGCTATCATAGCTGCGCCGCAGTTTGGCGCCCCAATGGAAGTCCAGGACGCCGTGAAGGAGGCGCCGATGTCGATACCTGCCTCTCCAGCATCAGCTTCAGGTTCATTCGTGGGGGCTGCTGAGCAGGTTGTTGCAGCTTCAGCCCCGGCCGTGGTGCAGTCTCCGGTTAGAGCGTTAGTCGGTGGCGCCGGGGCTGTTGTCGCGACCTTTGCGGCTCCTGTACCCTCGGCGGAGGTGACGGGGGTGGGTGGGAGAAGGTCGTTGACTTTCGTGTTGGATCGAGATGTGGTGGACGTGGCCTTGGGGGAGGTGCTGTTTCGAGTGGAAGATATAGACGCTGGACGACCACCGCTCTTTGAGAGCACGCTGGATAGAGAGGACACACAGGATCGACAGAGGTCGGATGGAACTGCGGAATATCGAGCGGTGGTGCGGTCGGTGGAACTTTTCCAGCGTGTGGTGACGTTGCTGGCAGCGGGACTGACTTTTGACCAGACAGCGGCCGTGTGTCATCCGCAACATATTGGCAGGATAGGTTATAGTGGCTCTGATGTGCCGCGTATTGCGCGTGTTGTGGTAGGCGCCAATTTGCAAGTTCTTTCCCGAGTCCTGCAGCGCTGTTGGGCGTTCTCCTTAAGCCTGCATACTGTTGACCGTCGGAGATCAGAAGAAACTGAGCCCCAGATATTTATTGATGTGCGACTACGCGCGCATTGCTCAGGTAGGATGAAGGTCTTCCATTTGCTCGCAGTCCCTGTCACAACTGGAGGCGATCCAAGTACTGCCGGCGAAATTTCCTTCGACACAATCAACAAATTTCTCCAGGCCTTGCACAAGCGTTGGCAGCGTAAGATAATTGGATGCTCTACCGAACTAGTTGGAGCTGTTAGCTCTGGTGTTAGCTCCGCAGTGAGTTCCGTGGTAGACAATCTTGCCCGAAGAGTTGAGAAGCAGGCCTTTGCTGGTTTTGTTCGTGTATCGAGTGGACGACCTTCGCTGGACGTTTTGATGCAGCGTTTCGTCGATTCGGCACTCTTCAATGATGGCGCGCATGATTATCTTACGAAGCTACTAGCGTATCTTCAGCGTCAACTGAGTACTGGAAATGCTGAAGAGTTGTTTGCAGCAGCGGTGACATCTTGCCCCCGAATCTCGGACATGTCATGGTGGAAGCTAGTAGAAGTTGCACGGTGGCTCGACAATACCAGAGTACCTATCCAGCGACTTCTATCACGGAATGCATCGTTCATGCCGCCTCCGGTTTGGTGGCTTAATCTCAAGACAGTGCTTGAGGTAGGCTCAATGGCCATCAAAACGCATGCTAGCCTGCAAGAAGGCTACTCTACGTTGATGTCGCAACAGCCTCAGAGAATCTCGATGCTACGACTTGCGCTGGCGGGTGATGTGGGTGTGGAAGGACCGCTTCCTGAGTTCCAACGAGCTGCTTTGCGCGATCACAGTGTCTTCGGAGACAAGATCGGTTCCGACGATGGCATGTTTGCTGTGAAGCCTCATTCGATTGTCGCGTTCGTTCGAGGTACGGGCAGTTGGGCCGCCGAGATGTTTGACTCCCTCGCGTCTGAGCCACGCCAAAAACTCGTCGTTGGTTTAGCTGATAGGGTGCTTGAGCTCGTCCACAGTCTGCACGGCCTCGCAAAAGAGCTCGAGGCGCATGGGGATAGTAGCACCACCAGTCTTAGCTCTTTCCCACCGGTGCTACCCCATCAAGTCGCGTTGTTGCACCCGGTGGATTTCCAGGAGGTTATACGCGTACATCGCGTGCGTCTGACGGAGTCTTTTTCGGATGCCCAACTTGCTATCATCGAGAGCCAACATCGTGAGCTGCGGAGTGCTGCTGCTAGCGAGCCTGCTGTGCGCCACATTCTTGGCTTGAACGCCGAAGATCCTACCGTCAGTTTTGACGAAGCGTGGAGCGTGCTGTGCGATCGGTGGAGAGAATTGGTAGACTTTTTCGGTGGTCTTGCCACCGTGTTCCCATCTTCAGGTGGAGATAGCAGCACCGTCACCTCCACCGCGGGAATTTTATCACATTCGTCAACCCATACTGGGTCGATTCGCAAGGTGACGGACTTCAGTCTCGAGGCGACACTGCAGTGCCAGCAGTTTGCAACGTTGCAGGTCATGGACGAAACGGTAGGCGCGGATGACAAGCAAGCAAAACATAGACGTAGTGTGTCGTTGTGACGTGAGTTGAAATGCCCACTTCAACGTGGCCGATGTTCCGACCTGACACGATGTTGTTCCGATGGTGTTTCCAGGAGCTCAGGGCAGGGCAGGCGCAGGAAACACCAGGCATGCGTCAAAGGAAAAAAGATTAAGAATGCAAAACTAAACTATCTACGCCGTCGCGAAAAATAAAAAATGTCTGCAAGCCACACTGCATGTGTTCGCATGGGCGGAGCTGCGGGCGCCGTGCTCAGAGAAGCAAGAGGTAGGCAGGAGGCAGGAGGCAGGCAACGCAAAGCAACTCGGAGTCTGGGGCCAGGAGGCTTACCTCTTCTGGCCGCGGGTCACAGAGCGTCTGGTTCATCTCTTCCAATGTTTTTCGTTAAGTTACGACCCCCACCAATTGTGCCTTCCCCGTGATCTTGAGCATATTCTCAGTGTATTCCTTCCACCAACCATCAAAGCAACGACGACCAAAGCAGCCGCTCAACACCAACGACACAAAAGCAGGAGCCGCATCTCACCGAACCTCTCCTTCTCTACTTCCCTGCATACGCAAAGGAAGCCCGCTGCCGCCTCGCCGAATCAAGTGTGACCAAACACCAGACCCCGCAAGACGCCCGCGCAAGCCGAAGGCCACTGGCCGACGACTTAGCCCTGGTGGGCCTCCAGCACGGCCAGAGCCTCCTGGATCTTAGCCTCCAGGGCCTCCGGGCTCTCCAGCAGGTGCAGCAGCTCGCCGTTGTCCATCTCCAGCAGCATACCCGTGATCTTGCCGGCCAGCTCAGGCTGCTGGCGGTGGATGAGCGGGTACAGACGCTCACCGATCATGTTCTTCTGGATCTCCGGCGAGGCGGCGGCCAGGGCAGCCGACGTCAGCGGCTCCGGGCCAGCGTTCTGCACGGGAGCAGCAGGCGGCATCACGCCCTGGGGCGGCACGTCGCGAGCCGGGTGGTTGCGAGCGTTAGCCGTGTACTTGAAGTTGCGGCGGTTGGCAGGGGCGCCCTGGGGACCCTGCGGGCCGGGGCCCTGACGGCCGCGACGGGGCTGGCCGCGCTGCTGCTGCATGGGCATACCGTAGCCGGGCATCGGGTAGCCACCCGGGGCCGGGGCGCCAGGCACACGGGCGCCGTACGGGATCGGGCCACGCTGGACGCCACGCGGCATCATCTGCTGCGGGTACATGAAGCCCTGGCGGGCCTGGGGCGGCAGCTGGCCGGGCTGGCCGTAGAACATCGGGGCAGCGCCGTACATGGGCGGCTGACCCATGGGCATGCCACGGCCCACAACCATGCCAGCGCGCTGCTGGGCGTGCTGAGCCTCAAGCTGGGCGCGACGCACCTCCTTGCGCTGGGCAAGAGCAACGTACACGGGCTTGCCGGAGATCAGCTTGCCGTTCATCTCCGCCACAGCCTTGTTGGCCTCCTCGGGGGTCGAGAAGCACACGAAGCCGAAGCCACGCGAGTTTCCGTTGGGGTCACGCATCACACGCGACGACGTAATAGTGCCGCACTCAGCGAAAGCCTCGCGCAGCTCGTCGTCGGTCAGCTGGTCGTCCAGGTTCTTGACGTACAGGTTGACGCCCTGGTACTTGTTGATGCGCTCCATCTTGAGCTGCTCGAACTTGTTGCGCAGCTCACGCTCGCGCTCCGAGCGCTTCTGGGCCTTGCCGACGTACAGCTCGGTCTCCACGCCCTCGCCAGCGGGGTACGACTTGCCGTTCAGGGCGTCCACGGCCTTGTGGGCGGCCTCCGAGTCCTCGTAGTTGACGAAGCCGAAGCCGCGGTTCTGCTCCGGGTTGGCGTTGTCCTTCATGACGACCGCGCTGAGCACCTTTCCGAAGGGCTCGAACTCCTTGAGCAGCTCGGCGTCCGTCCACTTGGTGGGGATGTTCTTGACGTAGCAGTTGGTCCAGTCGTCGGCGTCCGGGCGGTCCTGGCGCTTCTGGAAGTGGCCCACGAAGACCTCCGTGCCGGCAATGAGCATGCCGTTGATCTTGGCGATGGCCTCGGTGGCGGCCTCGGCCGTCTCGTAGTGCACGTAGCCGTAGCCCTTGCTAGCGCCCGTGGTGTGGTCGATGGCCACCTTGCAGCTCAGGATGTTGCCGAACAGCGAGAACGTGTCGTACAGCGCCTTGTTGTCGATGGACGTGTCCAGGTTCTTGACGAAGATGTTGCCCACGCCCGACTTGCGCAGCGACGGGTCGCGCTGCGACCACATGATGCGGCACGGGACGCCCTTGATGCTCGTGAAGTTCATCGTGTCCAGCGCGCGCTCGGCGTCGGCCACGTTGTGGAAGTTCACGTAGGCGTAGCCCAGCGAGCGGCGCGTGACGGCGTCGCGGCACACGCGGATGCTGGCCACGGGGCCCACGGCGTTGAAGATCTCGAACAGCAGCGCCTCCGTCACGTCCGGGTGGATGTCCCCCACGTACAGCGACGCCGTGTGGAACGGCTGCGCGGCGCCCGTGGCCGACGAGGCCGCCGAGGACGAGGCCGTCGACGTGGCCGCGGCCGGAGCGGCGCTGGCCGGGGCGGTGGCCGGGCTGTTGGTCGGGGAAGTCGCGGAGTTGGCCATTGCTGCAGGAACCGACAACAAGAGGTCAGAACGGGTTGCGCTTTGGTCAAAGGGTGCGGCCCGTTGCACGGCCGGCTGGCCAAGTCGCGGAGCCGTCCGGCCAGCCACGTTGCACTGCTGGGCCGTCCCGGGCGCGGCGCGTGCAGTCCGGCAAGCATACAAGCATGCACATACCTGTCGTTGGCGGAGGGGGAAACCTTTTTTTTTCTTTTTTTATTGAAAGAGAGAGAAAGAGACTGGCATCATTGGCGGAGCGCGGCGCCAGCCCGACGAGCCTCTCAAGCGCTGGGAAATAAGACGCTGGCCGAGAGCCGAGCGTTCACGCGCCGCGATTGGTCCGTTTCCAGAAAGTTCGCGTTCGTGAAGCGCGCCAGCCAATGGGAGCGCGGCAACGCGCGCTTTACGGCGGGCGACCGCAGTTGAAGGGCCTTGGCTCTTCTCTTGTGGACCACACGGGCCTCCGCCACCAGTCATCCGATTCGTGCGCCGCGACAGCAGTGCATTGGCTGAAAAAGGCTTTTAACGGTCCGGCTCTGCGACGTGCGGTCGGTGGCCGGGAGTGTGGCAACAGCCATAAAGCGTAGCCATCTCCCACGAAAGGTCGCGTCAAGTGACGAGCGGTTGCCCTGCTGCCTTGCATTGCTGCAGTTCCGCGGGCCGCAATGGCGTCGTCCATCATCACGCGCGCCGCCGAGTTCTGCTCGTCGCCCAAGTTCGAGCGCGTGTTCGACAACTTCGCCAGGTGCGTCCACCCGTCCGTCTGTCTGTCGCGCTGGCGAGACGGCTGGTTCCGCTGGTTGAAGTGATCCATGTGGCGGCGGAATGTGACGCGGCGCGTGTCTGCCGCAGGGAGCACGCCGATGCGTTCATCGACGCGACAGAGGCCAAGGACGCTGACGTGGAGCACAAGCACGAGTATGGGCGATGCGGCTGTTGTTTGTTGTTGGAGGCATGAGGGTCGCACTTTCCGTTGACGCTGACGGTGCGGTTATTCGCTTGCGTAGATACAAGGAGCTACATGACCAGTATCTCAAGTTGTTCGAGGAGGAGCTGTCAGGTATGGCCCTGTGTGTTGGGGCTGAAAAGATGGTGCAGAGCTGTGACTGACGTAGCAAGCTCTGACCTGCTATGCCACAGACTTCGTCGAGTCGGAGGGCGCGACGATCGAGGAATTTTTCAAGGAATGCCGGGAGATCCGCGACGGACAGTACACGGCGCTCTTTGAGGAGCACACGTACGCCTGGTTTGTGGACCACTTGTTGGCCTGCATGGATTACAAGCACTTCTACGGGCTGATGGTCAACGAGGCACGCCGCCTCCACCACCGCAAGTGAGGCCTGCCTGGTGCTTGGCAACCAGAGGCGAAGCAGATTATTTTCCAGAAGAAGAAACATAGCCAGCAAGTATGCCGAGCACTATGAAATATGAACGGAGTGAGAAAATCTATACGTGCGTGGTCGTTCGTCATGGCCGCCATGCTGTGTGTCGTGTGTCTTCGCAGTGTTTGATTGGCCATTAGTCGAAGCGCTGCACACTAACCAAGCTTTCGCGGCGATGGAGAAGCGCTTGTACGTGTGGGGGTCAGGTGCGTGGTCCGAGCCAGGAATGTCATGCACTGGCAACGGTGGTCATCTAATGGTAGCGGTCAAGGTGGAACTGGGCAGCTCGGACTAGGAACCGAGGTCGATTACGACCTCCCGCAGCGTTGGGACAATGCGCAGGTTGGATCTAGGTTTTCCGGGTCTGCTAGATTTTGTGCACTGATCGCTGTTACTGCTGCAGCAACTGGAGCTGGAGTCTGTGGTGTCGGGTGGCTGTCATAGTGCAGGTTAGTACGATGTTGAGGTGTGAGCAGCTCAAGCTACAGTGAAGTTCTGATGCTGACACATATACAGGTATTCGTGGCGATGGTCGCCTGTTTCTCTGGGGTTTGGACGATAGAGGCCAACTGAGACGATCCAAGCCGGCGCGAACGCAGAGCGTCGTGACTGCTCCCATTCAGCCGGTGGCATTTGAACACGTGAGTTGGCATTTGGATTGCACCGAATGAATTCCTCCGTTGAAACTGTTCGCTATCTGCTTCGCGGAGACAGAAAACAAAGTTGGTAGCGTGCGGGTGGTGGCACACACTTGTGGTGGTGTCCAATGACAGCACGGGAGATCAGGCCTTCTCATGGGGCTCGAACGATAATCTCCAATTGGGTCGCGACAAGAGCTCTGCAGGTGATGAGGTTGAAACAGCGCTGATGGTGCAGTTGCCTCTGCGGTTGCAGGTTTTAAGTATCGCTTGCGGCTGGAAGCATTCCCTCCTGGCTACTGTCGACGGCAGGGTGTTTTCGTGGGGAAGCGGACGGCACGGCCAACTCGGACTGGGGAGTGCAATCCTGAAGACTGAAAGCCCCAAACGCATTGAGGGCTTGGACGGCGCAGCTATCACGGACGTCTGCTGCGGTTGGGAGCACTCAGTCTTTCTCTCCTCGAGTGGGGAGGTGTTTACCTGCGGGAATAATCGACATGGTCAATTAGGAGTGCCGACGTCGGCTTCTACAGCCGTAGAATCCTCCCAAAAGAAAAGGAAGCCAGTGGTTGCGCTACCTGCTCGCGTTGCAGATCCGCGTGACAAGGCTCTGGGTCTCCGCACTGTGCAAGTTGGCTGTGGGTGGCACTTTGTTCTGTGCCTCACTGAAGACGGTGATCTCACAACCTGGGGCAAAGGCAGCCACGGACAATTAGGTCTCGGAGAGCTTGAAAACGCCGGCGAGCCTCAGGTAGTGACATTTACGCACGCCGTTCGGCAGATTGCATGTGGCAGCGAGCACTCGATGGTAGTAACAAGCAGTGGCGACCTGTACACGTGTGGGTGGGGAGAACACGGCAACCTCGGTACAATTCTCGCTTCCCGTCCCAACAAACACTTAGCCTGACAACTAAACACTTTCGTGTGCTTCTGTCTGCAGGTCACGGTGACAAGACCACCCGTTCCTCATTGGAAAAGGTCGACTTCTTCGCGGACGCGAACCTAGAGGTCCTGAGAGTTGCAGCCGGCGGAGCTGTCTCCATCGCTGTCACCCGCGATAGACATCAGTAAAAGACCCAGCCGCTTCGTTGTCGCTAAACACCTCTATTTCGTCCATGGTATTCACAACATTCAGCGTCTACCTACCTAGTTACAAGCTCTTGATCGCGCGCTTCACCTGGTCCTTCTGCACATCGATCATACGCACCTGGTGCTCCAGCTCTTCCTTCATGACCCCTTCGCCGCTACGAATCTGCTTGTGCAGACGCTCCTGCTGCAGTCTCAGCTGAGCCAGCTGCTGATCTAGCTCTGCCTTCGTCTTAGAGTGGCGACCACCAGACTGTGAGACGATGCCAGGAGACATGAACGGCATCCCGGGCGCCATGCCGCCCGAGCTCAGCATCGACGTCGCCGGAGCTGCAGCAGTAGATGCAGCAGCAGGAACGGCGGGCGCCTGCTTCTCCTCGGCAGCCTGCACCGTCTTGGCAGCCATCTCCTCGAACTCGTTCTCCTCCTCCTCGACGCCCAGCTTCTCGTCCGCCTTCTTTCTGAGCTTCTCCACCAGGAACGACTCGTCCTTGCCGGCCACGTACGTGTACAGGCCGTTGGCCAGCACCAGCCCGAAGACGACCCAGTAGAGGCGCATGGCCAGCGACACGGGCTGGTGCGAGCGGTCGCCCCAGTCCGAGCCGATGATGCGCGCGATGGTCGAGTCCAGCTCCGCCTCGTGCTTGTCGGCGCCGAAGCCCTTGGAGACGCGCACGGTGCCGGGCGTCGCGGAGCGGGTCGATGTGCCCACAGTAGTGGACGCAGAAGCAGTAGTCTGTGCCGCGCTGCCGCTGGACGCGGGCTTGGCGCTGGAGCTCCACGCGCGTACGCGCACGCGCCCGCCGAGGCGATGCAGTCGCCGATACATTTGCTGGTTGAGTGTGGGGCTGGGTGGGGTTCAGGGATTGGTGGTAATATCGAATCACCCCTTAAGTAATATTATTAATAATACAGGACACCAATTTTGATTTACTAACTGCAATACTATTATTAATAGGATGGGCAAAGCTAATAGTAAGAATAGTTGCCAAGCTCGAGCGAGCAGAGCTACGGTCGGAAAGGTCTGTTCACCAGTGTCATGGAATCATTGACGAACGTCGACGAATTGGCACAGACGCCCCACGTACCAGACTCGCCTGCCATTAGGGAGAGTCATTGACAACTTACCAAGCACTGCTCTACTCTCTTCGGCATCGGTGTACTGGTGTTTCGCAACCTCAGCCCACGCCACACGACGGGAGAGCCATTTGTCCATCACATGATCTTGTGTGTGTAGGTTAGATTCTGTCAGTGCTTGTTTTGTTTGTTTAGAAATCTCGTCTTCACGAAGAGAGTCAAGCTCGGATTCTGAGGCGTCGAGAACTTCATCATGAGGAGATATGCAGCAGCTAAACAGCAATCGGCCTTGGAGCACCTCATCGGACCCGGTTGCGATATTCAGGGAAGAAAACGCAAAATGAGCGGAAGGATACGAAAGAACAGCTCGGCAGCCACCCATTGCGCGCGTCCTTTGAAAATACTGACCATGAACTTCATCCTGGAATTTAGTAGGATTTCTAGTAGGTTTTTAGTACGATATCGTTGTGGTTATTTTCTCCTAAGTTTATGTTTGTACTAACGACTATACTTGTAATTTGTACTACTAATACTATTTTTATACTATGAGTAGTATTTTGCTCATCTTGCTTTTACTACCAACCCTATCTGGAGTTCCCCCCTGGTACTGAGACCAACGCCACATAATTCAGTGGAGCTCCGAAGAACTCATGACAACGTCGACTGTGGCTGCTGTGGAGGCGGCCGCCGAGCCCGAGCCGGCCGAGGCCGCGGCCCCAGCGCCGACCCGTGCGCGAGCGCCCAAGCCGGCGGTGCCCGCCACGGCGCTGCCTGCAGTCTCGCAGTTCAACCGCCTGGACGAGACGGACCTGGCGGAGGCCAAGAAGCTGGGGCTGCTGCGCGAGGACCTGCCCGTGAGCCTGGACGCGGGCGCGCCCGAGTTCGGCATCGCGTACGAGAAGAAGGGCGGCACCAAGACGGCGGGCTGCGGCGCCGACGTGTTCAGCAGCCAGAAGTCGCTGCAGGAGCGCTGCAAGCAGTTCGCCATGCAGCGCGGCTTCCAGCTCTTCGTGTCGGGCTCGAGCACGCGCACCAACGGCGGCGGCAACGTCAAGTACCGCTGCAAGAAGCTGCACGGCCAGCAGTTCCTGGACCCGGACACGCCCGCGGCCAAGCTGCAGTGCCCCTTCTACATTAACGGCTACGGCAAGGACCAGAACTGGAAGATCACGCGCGCCTGCTTCCTGCACAACCACTACAAGTTCATCGGCTGGCGCGCGGCGCCCCCGCCGGCGTCGACCGCTTCCGCAGCGGCAGCCCACGCGCTCGCGCCGCCGGTTGCTATGGCGGCTGCAGCTGCGGCGGCAAAGGCAGCGGGGGGCAGCTCGGACGTACTGCCGTTGCTGCCGTCACCCGCTGGGGGCCATGAAGCGCCCGCCGCAGAGGTAGCGGGCGTTGCGGTGCCTGCTGTGGAGGCGGTGACGCAGCAGTCGCAGAGGGTCAAGTCGCAGCGGAACACGACCATGTCCATGAAGGCGCTGTGTCGGATGGTGACGGACGAGGTGAGCAAGTACCCGGCGGCGAACGTGATGATGGCCAAGCTGGACGGCAAGACGATCCGGCGCATTTTGCTCGGGCAGGGCCACACCATCAACCACATGATGGCGTCGCGGATCAAGAGGCAGCTGCAAGAAGCGAGGATCAGCAAGGTGAGGACGTCGTTCCAGAAGCTCGGAGGGTACCTCAAGATCGTTGAGGAGAAGAACCCGGGGTCGCTTTCTCAGGTTGAGACGACAGAGAACGGGGCGTTCAGGCGGGCCTTGTTCATTTCCAGTGCCACGCTGAATGCCGTGAAATACTGCCGCAAAATCGTGTCGCTGGATCACATCCAGCACAACGAGGAGTTGCCGGAAACGCCCATGGGGAAGCTGGATGACGACGAGAACGACGACATCATTTGCGGTGTCTATCTGAAGGCCTCAACGAAGGACTTCAACGACGAAGTTCTGACGTTTGCTCTTGCCCTCGTGGCTGAGGAGAACCAAGAGAACTGGGAGTGGTTTTTGAAAGCGTTGCAGAGTACGCAGGCGGCCGATTGGAATGAGTACACGGTGATTGCAGGTCGCACCCGCGGTTTGCAACCTGCGATTAAAACGGTCTGGCCTCAGGCGAGCCACCACTTTTGCATGCGCCGCGTTGTCGAGGACGAGCTCATGACGGTAAAGAAAATCCCGATGACGCCTGAAAAGAAGCAGAGTATCTTTGACCTCGCGCGTAGCGACAGTGAGACCGAGTACGATACCCTTCGTAAGGCTTTGATTCGCACGAACGAGGCAGCGGTGGCGTATTTGGACGAACTGGATCGTGCAAATTGGGTGAAGTATGCGTTCCTTGAGGCGTTCCGGCGACCGACGTTTAACGAACTCACTTCAGACCTCTCGATGTCCCTCGGAAGTGACGAATTGTTTTCACAGCACGCGAGTGCGAGCCACATCAGCTGGTTCGGCGAAGACCCCATTGGGAGCTCTCAACCGCTCTACACCTTCAACCAATATTTTATGAAAATCGCGGAGAACTTTCATCAGCGGCGCCAATCGGTTAAGCTACGCCCGACTCATGAACTTGTTCCGATGCGCGATGCTCAGCTGCAACAGATCCTGCAAGGCAGTCAGCGCTGTGAGGTAAGTTGATGTAAGAGCATTCCTTCTGAATAACGCTTGCTAACTTTCTTCTTGTGTGTCGAATCGCAGTCGATTCCTTGTGCAAATGGGCTCTACATGGTGCGATACCTCGGCCCAACGCGCCTGAAAATCCCAGACAGCTGGCGCCACGTGAACCTCGTCGACTGGGAGTGCACATGCCAGGACTGGCAAGATCAGCAGTTCCCCTGCCTGCACGCGATCCACGCGGCTGAGTTAGAGCAGCGTCGTATCGACTCGCTCTACGATATCAAGCAAAACTCGATCGAAAACTACCTAGCATGCTACGCCACTGCCTTCACGCCATGGCCTGTGGATGCGTCCTCCATCACGCTTGATACGTCACTGAAGACGCCTCTCGACCTCTTTTACACTGAGGAAGTTACTGGTCGACGCAAGCCTGGTCCGCGACCGAAGAGAAAACAAAAGGAAGCAGAGGTCCTTCCATGATCAAGCAGCTGCAGCGTTGGCACTGATGCCTTTGAGTGTGGCAAAGAAGAGGGAACGTGTAGCATTTGAACGTCAACTCTAATTCACGTTGTCGATTTAGTGTCTACCCAATGTTGTCTTCTACTTCAGCTTTCCTATTCATCCATGTCAATAGCCCCCGCGACCCAAAAAGCACGCTGGGCATGTGTAGTGCTCTGCGAACTGTGCAAAGGATTCAGGTAGGTGCAGGCACCCCAAGTGGAACCGTCGTGCGCACGAGGTGCACCTGATGGACGTCGGATTTTCTTCTCTGGTGATCATATTATGGCATTCCATGCAGGGCTCCGGGTTCAAGGCGCTCGCTCCTAGGCAAACCAAAGATACAATGAGCTCACCGGAGGGGATCTGGAGCTAACTGGCTTGTTTACCGTATTTCTGCTCGTAAAACGTTTGCAAAATCTTTTCCATTCGCTGTAGTCCAGGCTCTTCGCGAGCCAAAGCGGCTACAAACTCCTCCACAGAAGCCAATGGATACAGATGAGCTTCGTCCTCGAAACGAAATCTGGCACGAAGTTACCAATCATACAGAAACGTGAGAACTGGATCGATTATTTTGCCACGGCACCACGTACCTCTTCGCAAGCGTGCACATCTCCTCAATTGTCGCCCACGTTTCGGACGCGTCGGTGGCCTTCAATCTACGTCGCCACGATTTGGCAAGATGAAAACGCAGGAATCGTCGCGCCAGCATATATTTCTCCATGTGATCCAAGTCCTCGGCTGCGCTTTCATCAAGATACTTCCTCACAGGAGACCCCTCATTCAGATCTTCACCTGTCGATACACTACTCTCCTTGGAATCCAGCATATTGAAAAGAGGTTGTACCAGCGACGAATACAAGTAGGACTCCTGTAGTGCCCAGTGAATAGCTGCTCCAAGATCCTGGTGCTCGTACGGAGCCATAGCTGGAAAGGGCGTGCCATCTTCATCTAATAGCACACGACCTTGGACCCCATCACCGCCATCTACATTCTCGCCGAAATCTTCACTTTCGATAAAAAGCACTCGCATCTTGAATCGAACCGAAGATGATGCCAGCGAGGAGAAGACGCCCTGCAAAAACTGAGGCGTCGATGACGGCGAAGCGCGCGGGGCCAACAAGTTAGCAAATTGGCGCGCAAAGTACTCGCCACAAACTCGGATTTCGTGCTGACTGTAGAGATCTCGCCCGCCGTATGCACGCCTGTATATCCGCTTAGATGCATCCATCACACTTTCATCATCTGCTTGACTGCTGCTGTACAGTTCGGACGGACTTGCCATCACGCGCGCAAGCTCACGCAGTGCCTGTAGCTGCGGTGTACCCGGCGCAGTATCAAAGCGCGTGACCATTGTCTCGACGTACTCCATAATAGTGCCGTAGCGAGTCAAAATGTTATCCACCATGATGGCAACTTGCTCGTCCTCCACGTACTGCAGACTCAGGCACGAGAGATCAAAGGTTCGAAAGCGAACACTCTTTTTCATCTTTTTGGGTTTCCTAATGTCCTTCAACGAAATTCGTCTCTTCGGTCTCGACACTTCAGCATTCGGTGACTTGGGCAACGTGGATGGCGTCGACTTCGGTGTCTTCGGTGGGAATGAGCGCTGAGCGAGCCCCTCGCACTCCGCGATACCAATACAAATCGTGAAGACACTTTCAAACGGATTCGAATCGCTGGACGTAGATTTTGAACTACCCGAGAACTGCGCATCCCGGAGAGCATTGAGTGACAGCGCAAAGAAGCAGCCTGAGATCGTTTCTGCCGCTAGCAAAGAGTCGCAATAGCCGGACACCAAATCCACCGGCGTCTGTGCAGCTGGAGCCTGGGTAGTCTCTAACGCTGAATCAGGGCTTGCTGCTTCCTCTTGTTCTTTTGACGCATAATTTAATCCTTCAGCTGGCTGCGACGATGGAACTGTTGTTGGAGCTGGAGGCTTCGGCGACTCGGTTTTAATATGCTGGAGTCGTCGACTTCGACGCAGCGGCAACGTGATCGTCACCGATGCTCGTCGTCGCGGCGTCAACTCCGACACCGTCTTAGCTTCCGAAACACGGTCCGTCTTCTCCGTGTCATCCTCCGACTCAACGCCCTCCAGGCTGAAGGAGAACGCGTCGCAGTCCCTCAATTCCTTCTCCTTCGCAATCGTCTTGGCTTTCTTGCCGCTGCCCAACTCTCGACTGTACTTGCGGAAGCGCTTCGGTGGCTTCGACGCCTTCGTGGGCGTGTCCACAAACTCTGCACCCGTTTCCTCGTCTTTCATGCTTACAGAGCGCGTGACGCGTTTCTTCTTCTTGATCGACGGCTTGGGCCCCGCTCCAACCCGCTTCTCCTTGGGCCCGGAGGCTGCCGAGCCCGCCCCGACGCTGCTCTCGGTGTCGGAGGCGTCTACTGCGCGTAGCTCGTCGTCTAAATCCCGTGGAATGGCCGCGTCGGCCGCTGAAATCCGGATATTGGCCACTTTCCGCCGCAGCTTCTTGACCTCTTTGGACCGCGTGGAAAACGCCGGTGAATCGCCCCAAGGACTTGACCTGGAGGCGTCATACTGTTGCGTGGAAGGCGGCGGGGTTGACGGGGGAGAGGGCGACGGCTTGCGCGTCTTGAGGCGCAGCGGGGCCGCCAGGAAGCGCCGGTAGATGTCCTGAGCGCTCGGGTCCGCCATGACCTTTAGCTGGATGGAGTGTGGAGGGGTTTCAGCGAATGAGCGCGCGGCGTTCGTAGTCGGCACCGGATTGGCGGAAATGGTTACTCGTAGTAACTCCAATATATATTAACGATATTAATATAATATTAATATAATATCTATATATAAGAAAACGAATTACTATGTGTTATATAATATTGATAGATTTGAGCTAATACTATTTTGACAGTAATAAATCGACCAATGTAATATGCTGGGCACCGAAGATTCAGTTAGTTATGCCTGGTTGCTACTACTTGCTACTAAAACTACTGGACACTCTAGAGAATTGAATGTTTGTTTGTTAAGCATCAACGATGACACACCTAATAGGTGCCGCCTTTGACGGCGGAGGGCCGCGGCCTTAGCGGTTACCAGATTGGTCTCTGGTCGAAGATCCTTCTATTGACCAAGTCGCTACTTCATGCTGTAAGCTGTTCTTGTTTTTTGAGTAGATTATATCATACATACCCACCAGGTACAACCCAAAAAGCACTGCCCTGCCGATGAGGCCGACCTACGTTGCAGGAGAGACCAAGAGCGGCTCGCTCTGTCGTCCTGCATGATCGTGGTCAGGTTCGAAATAAGTACCTAAATATCATAGTTTGAATATAGGTGACCCACCCCGCCCGACCGCTTTTCCCAGGGTGGCCCGACGCACTTTTCGGGTACCTGAATTTACCTGGTTCATTTGCCGCATAAATTCCTAGGCGGTGAAATAGTTATCAGTTTTCGCACAAGAAGAAGGCGGACAAATGCACCATAAAGCCCGAGTACACGTGGGTGGTCCAGACACCGCCATCCACTCACGGCCTTGTAAGATGTGCGCTTAGCCCCAAAGTAATCACCAGCAGCGACTAGACCACCGATTTGGCGCCGCTGTCGCTCAACTCGCTTTGGTCCAAGGTACGTAGCGCCTCCTGGTATTCATGAAGTGTTACAATCGTACTTAATGGTACTGAAATATTAATGATATTAATATAATATTACTAATATGGCGTTTATCATCCTAATATATTTAGTATAAGATATTAGGATGTGTAGTGCAATATCAATGTACTAGAATACCCCCAATATCTGCGTTACTACGAATCCCTGCTTGTCTGCCGCCGAAGGCGACAGCGCGAGCTCCGACTCGCTGCAGCGAGCACGCAGCCGACGGCAGGATGTGACATGGGACTATGCTTGGATTCATCTCGGCCAGTGAATGTGCACGGCCAGGGGTTGTCATTTTCGGAGAAGATGCCGCCGCTGCAGGCAGGTTACAAAGCGTACAGTACACTGTGGAGTAGAGACGACCGCGAATCCTTTCGTAGGTGCGAAAGCAATGATGGCAGGGCGTATTAGAGAAGGATTTTTATCGCGCGAAGTGCTACTGTACCTTGTTGAAAGGATTGTCCTCGAAGATCGCCAGATTCGCCATACCCCCTGCGTACAGTGCCCGCGTGTCCTTTAGCTGGACCGCGCGGTAAGACCTGCAGGCACTGGGTCACCTTGATTGATGAGACGGCTGCAATTGAGCAGCCCACTCGAGCGCCATCAGCCTAAAGTTTCGAGCATTGGACCGCGAAATGTATGTACATGATGATCACTTTGGCACTGCAGAAATGACATTTGATTGCCCATCGCATTCGAGCTTACCAGCAAAAAGAATGCATGCACCTCTTATAATCCATGTACCTGGTACAATGTACTAAATATTGAACATGTACGTGTGCACCTGCGCCACTGTTTCAACGCGCAGCCTGCTGCTGAGACGCACCGCGTTGCTGTGAGCGAGCGAGTGGTGTGGCCTGCGCCAAGTTGGCGCAGGCTACTCATGGAGTTCTTGGTGCCGCCAAAAATTCCGCAAGCAGACGAGTCCCAGCTCATGATGAGCTGGGGACATGGCTTCGGAGCCCGCAAAAAGGGCATTCCCAAGCAAACCACCGCCGCCGATCAGGATTTGTCCTGCAAAGGTTGAAGTCACTGTGACTTGGTCACACCACGACAGACTACATACCCGGCAGGTGCACCTGAGCATGCAGTTGGGGTCGAAATGAGCTAGTCGAAGGCAAGACGAAGCGGTCGGTATCGACAGTTGAGATTCTCTCATTCAGCAGCTTGAAGCGGGAGACTTCCATCTCGAAGTTGAAACAAGATCACGTGGCGGATAGGTCTGATACGGTGTCTGTGATGCCTTGGCCATGCGGAGACACCAGTCGGCGAGAGTCTCACTGAGACTTCCCCACTTGCCGAGATGCCAAATGCAGCGGCCGCAACGCTGGCGAACGCTCGGCGGTGCTACCGTCAGGAAGCACGTGCATTCTGTAGTTGCAACAATTGAATCGGCTCGCGAAGCACACGAGGGAACTGCGCTGCAGCGCGAGGTACCGCGTACAAATGGGGCGTGGGGTCAAGGACCCCCTTGATGTGTGCGCCGAGGTCCTGCGAGGAGGGTTATGCCAGACGCGCAGAGCAAGTGCTTGAAGCTCCAGCTGGTTCACCACTCTCGATTTGCTCGTTGACATGGCTCCTGCCACTGGCGGGCCGCCAGTCCAGCCGAATGCCGGCGTCTTGGGTTTTGTAATCGCAGGCCCTTTCGGCGCCAAAGTTTAGGGCCGGGGACAGCCAAGCACGCGTGCGTCAGCCGGCAACCGGATAGGTATCGGGAGATCTGCCTGCCTGCGAAGGGATCAGCTCCCGCCCCGCGCCGATGCGGGTCATTCTGCATTTTGCGCGCTCCAGCTCACTCCGGTCGAAAGCCATGCAACGCCACATCCTGCGCCGCCTGCCCCGCACCATCGCCCGCAGCTCCGCTGCTGCCACGACGGCCAAGGCCTCGTCGGCCAGCCTGCTGTCGCGCCAGTTCTCCGCGCAGGTGCAGGTGAAGCAGACCAACCTGTTCATCAACAACAAGTTCACCCCGTCGTCGTCGGGCGCCACGTTCGACACGTTCAACCCCGCCACGGAGGAGAAGATTGCGTCCATTTCGGAGGCCACCGCCGCCGACGTTGACGCCGCCGTCGACGCTGCCCGCGCCGCCTTCAGCGGCCCGTGGCGCACCATGGACGCTGCCGAGCGCGGCCGCCTGCTGTTCCGCCTCGCGGACCTCATTGAGCAGAACGGCGACGAGCTCGCCCAGCTCGAGGCTCTGGACGCTGGCAAGCCGTCCTTCCTGACCCGCGTCCTGGACGTGCAGGCCTGCCTCAACGTGCTGCGTTACTACGCCGGCTGGGCCGACAAGATTCACGGCAGCACCGTCCCCATCTCGGGCCCGTACCTGTGCTACACCAAGCAGGAGCCCGTCGGCGTGTGCGGCCAGATCATCCCGTGGAACTTCCCGATGATCATGATGGCCTGGAAGCTGGGCCCCGCCCTTACCACGGGCAACACGGTGGTGCTCAAGCCCGCCGAGCAGACGTCGCTGACAGCCCTGCGCGTTGCCGAGCTCATTGTCGAGGCCGGCTTCCCTGAGGGTGTCGTGAACATCGTGACCGGCGGTGGCGCCACCGTCGGAGCACACCTCGCCCAGCACCCCAAGGTGGACAAAATCGCCTTCACGGGCTCCACTGAGACGGGCATGCACATCATGCGCTCGTCGCATGTGGACAACCTCAAGCGCGTGACGCTCGAGCTCGGCGGCAAGTCGGCCAACATTATCCTGGACGACGCCGACATCGACCTGGCCATCAAGCAGTCGCAGGTGGGTCTGTTCCTGAACGCCGGTCAGGTGTGCATCTCCGGCAGCCGCGTGTACGTGCAGGAGGGCATCTACGACGAGTTCGTGCGCCGCACGGCCGAGGCCGCCCAGTCCATGAAGATCGGCGACCCGTTCGACCTGACCACGCAGCACGGCCCGCAGATCGACGGCAACCAGTTCAACAAGATCCTGGCCCACATCGAGTCCGGCAAGAAGGACGGCGCTCGCCTGGTGTGCGGCGGCAAGCGCTGGGGCGACAAGGGCTTCTTCATCGAGCCCACGGTGTTCGCCGACGTGAACGAGGACATGGCCATCGCTCGCGAGGAGATCTTCGGCCCCGTCATGTCTATCATCAAGTTCAAGACCATTGACGAGGTCATCGAGCGTGCCAACAACTCGGAGTTCGGCCTGGGCGCTGGCGTCGTGACGTCCAACCTGGACAACGCCATCAAGATCTCCAACGGCATGCGTGCCGGCACCGTGTACGTGAACTGCTACACGGTCATCGAGCCCAACACGCCGTTCGGCGGCTTCAAGAACTCGGGCCTTGGCCGCGAGCAGGGCGAGCTGGGCCTGCGCAACTACCTGGAGAACAAGACGGTCATCATCAAGCGCCCGGACGACTCCATGCCATAAGCGCGAACATTAGAGAATCCACCCGCTCGACGTGTAGTAGACGTAAAGATATAAGCCCCTGCAATACAGCGAGCGCCAATTTTGTCTCGATTCCCAGCAGCTTCTTGTCGCCTGCCGTTGCAGTTGCAGTCACGTTGAAGTGGACTATGAATGATGCCCTACGACAGGATAAGACGGCCACTATGCCCTATGGCAGGGTCTTTCCAATTCTAATTTTAGCGAATCGTTTTCCATCTGGGACTGGGCGAATCAACGGCCGCGAAGGTGGGTGATCTTGCTTTTAGTATGGTCGGCTCTTCCGCCATTTCGGCCAATGCGGAGCCGTCGGTTTCCACTCCACAGGGTTTCTTCGTCAGTTCCGAAAGACACCGTTGGCCCGCAAGCGTCGACGCCCCAAGAGAAAGCAGCAGCTCGCGCCCCCAGCTCGACAGCTCCGAGTCTCTGACCCCCTCAGCGCCCGGCGACCCTCCCGACCTGGCTACAGTGCATGCGTTTGCAAATCCCGTGCGACCAAATTGATTCGAGTAGTGCGTCGACCTGGAAACGAAAGAGACAGGAAGCTGTGCGTCATCCCCCGGATCATCCCCGCCGCCACCATTCCTCTCCCAAACCTTCAGCCGAGCACGTGATCCCGCTCACGTTACAGGACCAGACGCTCTTCTTTAGCTAATTGAGAGCCCTTCCAACCCTCCCCATCCACCCAAGCTACAAAAAGACCCAAGAAAAAACGTCCCCAAGTAACCGACCGCCAAGATGTCGTTCATGAACATTGCAGGAACCCAGCCGGTGGACGACCCCGAGTACCGCTACAAGATGCCGCGGCTGCAAGCCAAGATCGAGGGCCGCGGCAACGGCATCAAGACCCTGGTCGTCAACTGCGCGGACATTGCGACGTCGCTGCACCGCTCCACCGCGGAGGTGTGCAAGTTCTTCGGCTGCGAGCTCGGCGCCCAGTCCAAGTACGACGAGAAGACGGACCGTGCCATCGTGAACGGCGCCTTCGAGGCCGGCATGATGCAGCAGCACCTGTCCAAGTACATTGAGGGCTTCGTGCTGTGCCCCGGCTGCCGTCTTCCCGAGACCAAGTACAAGTTCAAGGGCCAGCTCATTTTCCACAAGTGCTACGCCTGTGGCGCGGTGGAGCCCGTGGACATGAACCACAAGCTCACGACCTTCATTTTCAAGGAGCACACGGCCGCCAAGCGCGGCAGCAAGGACGAGAAGAAGAAGAAGGACAAGAAGGACAAGAAGGAGAAAAAGGACAAGAAGGCCCACGACGAGCCCGAGGACGAATCCGCGACGAAGGAGAAGAAGGAGAAAAAGGAGAAGAAGGAAAAGAAGGACAAGAAGGACAAGAAAGACAAGAAAGACAAGAAGGACAAGAAGAAGAAGCACCACAAGGAGAAGAACTCGGACAAGGAGGAATCCGGCGACGAGGACGACGAGGTGGTGTGGCACACGGACCTGTCCGCTGAGGCTGTGGCGGCCCGTGCCGCTGAGGCCGAGGCCATCGAGGCTGCCGCTGCTGCCGCCATGGAGGCTTCCGCCGCTGAGGAGGTCGTGGCTACGCTTGACAACCTGCAGGTCGACGACGAGAACGCTCTGGACTCGGCCGTGGCCAACCTGCAGCGCTTCTTGAAGGAGAGCCACTCGGAGTCGGAGATCTTCGAGGAGCTGTGCCGCCAGCAGACGTACTCGGCCCTCCCTATCACGGACCGTCTTGTCATCTTTTTCCGCTCTGCCTTCACGGAGCAGGTGCTGTCGAGCAACCAGGTAGCCAAGTACGCGCCCGTGCTCGAGAAGATCATCGATGCTCAGCACGCTCAGTACCAGCTGCTCGCTCTCGCTGAGCACTTCTGCGCTGTCGAGCACGCGGAGCTACTGACTTCGTACCCGATCCTTCTGAAGCTTCTGTACGACGAGGACCTACTCGAGGAGGAGTGTCTCGTGGCCTGGGCTAACAACGGTGTCCGCAAGGAGTACGCGCACTGGGCTGTGACCGACGAGCTTGCTGCTAAGCTGAAGACCCTGCTGAAGCCCTTCATCGAGTGGCTGGAAAATGCCGAGGAGGAGAGCGAGGATGAGAGCGACGACGAGTAACTTGTTTGCTCTTGTCAGGACCCACCTCAGGTGCAGTGTGCCCTTGTGCACTGATCAAGGTTCAGTGCTTGCATATCTTTTCTTCATTTCACTTCGAGGCCAACAACTCGACTGGGATCCAAGTAGCTGAACGCTCATTTGGATGTTGTCCGCCACTCATGCATTTTGAAACCTAGTGAACTAGGAAATCAAGCAAATTTGCATTCAACATCAGTCGCTTGTTTTAGTCTTCTCTATGTGTTCTACCGCAGCCTGAACGCGTGCTGCAATTCTGTCTACGATTGAGGAGATTCCCTCCTCCAAAGCCACTGACGCCGCGGCGTTTGCATCGACGGCTCGTCGTAAGGCAGTTGCAACTGCATCTCTTGAGTGCGGCGCCGTAGCGTTTGACTCGAATAGCGACTGGTGAAAGCGCTGAAACTTGCCCTAACGTTACTCAAACATAGCACGACACGTCAGATTATTGCCAGCGGCTTGAGAACAACACGTACGCAGCATATATCTTCACCTTGCAGTGCTCCACGCTCATCGTCAACACCGGTTTACCCGATGCAATGGCCTCCGTTGTCATGGAAATGGAGTCCGGCGTCGTCACAATGCAGGACGCCGTTGCCAGCAGCGCGTAGTACGGATTTCGTTGCTCCGTACCATCCCAAATGATCAATTGCCCCGGCGTCGGGAACCTGTCCTCCAGCCCGCGTCGAATAATCCGCTGCGCGCTCGTCGGCGTCCTCCGCGAGAACGTCACCAGCACAGCCACATCACCACCACTAGGGAGCGCCGCTGCAAACTCCTCCACCATCCTCTGCGCATCCTGCTCCGTAAATGAAAACCCGCGACACGGGCCTCCCAGGAGCCAGACGACTCGCATCCTCCTGCCCTGCAGCTTGTCGTCCAGCTCGTCTCCCCATTCCCCGCCATGCTGCTGCAACAACTCCGGCGTGATGTCGAACACCGTCCCCGACGTCAGGTACAGATTCCCCGCGTCGCCCTCACCGCGAGGGAAGTCGTGCCTGGGCGCCACCACCGCGTCGAACCACGCGAGCGGCACGCGCGGGTGCTGGATCTGCACGTTGAACGTGCGCGCGGGGCGCAGCTGCTTCAGCACCGCACACAGCGCCACCGTGCTGCGTCCGCAGCCGATGACGACGTCCAGCTCCCGCCCGGTCTTCTGCACTGGCAACAGGCGACTCGCGTCGTGCTCCGCGTAGCCGAACAGCGGGTTCCGCGTGAGTCTGGCGCCGATCAGCTGCAGCACCGGCGGAATCAGGCGCGACCTCCCCAGCGCCACGCGCACGCACTGCACGGGCGCACAGCGCACTTGAGACCTGCGCGACGCGCTCTCGCTCAGCAGCTTCTCCCGCAGCCTGTTGCCCAGCGCCAGCGCCTGCTTCTCGGCGCCCGCCGCGCCGTTCCCGAGCACCAGCAGCCGCACCGCTCGCATACTTGACCTGACCTGACCGCCGAGTGACGTACGAATCGGTGCCGATAGCCACTAGTAGATTGCGCCACCGAATGTACACACTACACACCCATCCAGTAACCTCCGCAACCCTCTTGCAGCCAAGTATTGGACCTGCTGGACCGGAGGTGGCGATGGCGATGGCGGCTCCCAGCGCCTTCCAGATCCTGCGCGCGACGCGGCAGCTGCCCGTGGTGGAGAAGGAGCTGGTCTTCGGCAGGCGCTCGACAGACGCGGCGGCGGCGCGCTCCACGGCCGGCGCCGCGTGGGGCAAGAGCGCGCGCAAGTGGGCGGCTCCAGCCTCTTCCTCTGCTGCGTCCGCCCGCGAGTTCGGCGACGCCATGCCCCGCGAGCTGCGCGCGCTGGTGGCCGCGTCCTTCGACGTGTTCGCGCGCGTGCAGACGCAGCAGCTGGGCGCGTTCGGCGTCGCGCGCGCCAGCCGCGAGTACCGCGAGGCGCTCAAGACGTGCGTCTTCGCGCTGGAGGACCGCCTGGAGCTCGGCGCGGAGGACGAGGGCGAGTTCCTGGACCTGCTAAAGGTGTCGCTGGCCATCTGGCACCTGTGCGAGCTGCTGCTGCTGCGCGGCGGTGCGCGAGGGGCCGACGAGGCCTACGCGCTGGCGCTGTGGCTGCAGGAGCACTACTGCAGCTCGCTGCTGGAGAAGGCGGAGAGCGAGAGCGAGCGCCTCAAGCAGCTGCAGAAGCCCGAGCAGGACGCCGCCTTCTGGGCCACCGCCCAGGCGCTCGTGATGGCGGGCAGCGGCCCCAGCGCGTGGGCGCTGCTGGCCGCGCACTCGAGCTTCAAGTCGGTCTTCGCGCGCGACGCCACGTCGCTCACGGGCGCGTCGACCAAGGCGGCCTTCCAGGCGGTGCAGAGGCTGCTGATGGCGATGCCCGGCAGCGCGGGGGCGGCGGAGCTGAGCGCGGAGCGGGACGCCGCTGCCGAGTGGAAGACCTGGCACGACGCGTGCCAGCTTCTGCTGAACTCGGACGGGTACGTCAAGGCGAACGCGGGCCTTACGACGCTGCTGGAGATTATGGTGGCGAAGGAGGACGTGCTGAAGAGCCACGCGAGCAGCTGGTACGAGCTCATGATGGCGAAGCTGTTCCTGGACGAGCCTAAGACCATTGCGCACCGCTTCGAGTACTTGATGGCCAACTGCTTCCGCGCCTACCACAGTGACGAGGCTAGTATGGGCAACTTCGACTGCATCATCCTGGCCATTTTGCAGTACGACATCCAGACGGCGCTGCAGGATATTATCGCGCTTGGATTCTCGTGGATGGCCGCGCATCTGTCGGACCTGCTGCAGAGAAGCAATGTTATTGTGGCTGATGAGGTTCTGCCGGACGCCGAGTGCACGTTGAAGGAACGTTTTCTTCTGCAGTATGCCATGGAAATTGGCGCGAGCAGTGGCATGTGGCAGTTTGCCGTGCGCTACTACGAGTACTGCCCGAAGTTTGGAGCAATTGCGATCCGATCTGCTTTAGAGCGCGAACCTTTGCCGACGGACTACAAAGCTGAGCGTCTTTTTGCATACTGTCATGGCAAGAACATTCTCGCAGCAACTCAGCGACGTATTACAATCCAGAGAGCCCAGGAGTGCAAAGCCAACAAGGCATACGCATCAGCTCTCCAGTGGATGCTGCGCGGCAACCACCTGGACGATGTAGATGCTCTCTGTGATGATATTTTGCAGGAGTGCAACGACACTAACTCGCTGACTCCTTTGCACGAGGCGGTGCAGTTCATGGAAGCGCACCCCGAGTTTGCTCGTCCGCAAAAGTTGGTGTGGTTGGTACGGTACCGAGAATTTCACCTGGTTCTCGACGACTGCGAGTCTTTGCGCCAGCAACTGAGGGGCGACGAAGTCTCGAACAACCAGGACGAGCGTGCAGGCCTGGAAGCAAAGCTTCGTTTCGTCAATATGGAAGCCGCTAAGCGACTTGACTGGCTATTTAGTTCCCCCGAGGCTCCGAAGACGTTGCGTTCCGAAGTACTCCAGCAAGCTGAACGGTTACTGAAGGAATCTCCGACCGTGTTTGGATCGCGACACCTGTACTCGCTTATGGCATACCTGCAGCAACTGGACCGTTCGTTTGACCGTCAACAATTTTACGAGTCGGGCTCGAACAAGCAACTGAAAGAGCGCATCGAAAGTTTGATTTCTCGAAACCTGGCTGAAGCAATGCTGCAAGAAGCTACCGCAAGCGGATGTGGCACTTCTGCCGTGGCAGGCCCTCCAAGCCTTCAATCAAAACCTGCGCTGCTTGCTCAGCAACCTTATTTGATCGCAGATGTGTCTTTCACGCCGATGGAAGAGTAACGGAAGCTCTTGAGTCCGACGGGTGGTCCTGTTACTGGGGCGTTGGTGTGCTGGTTCGAGTCACTCCCAATTCGCGGACGATATCCTCTACCGCTTGCAAAGCTGATCGCTGTCGAACAAGTCTAGGTGGCGACGACGCCTTTTGTCGCACTCAGGATCTGGGATTGGCCAAACGAGTGAAAGTATGCATTAGACGTTAGAGAGAACGTAATACCAAGAACTAAAGTGCGCTCAACAATAATCGTACTAGCTAATTCGTTTCCACCAGCTTCTGCAGATGCTGTGCTTGCTTTCCTGGATGCACAAGCAAAGTAAATTCATCAGTGCGTTTGCTAAATTGTTGAACAACTTGTATACGGAAGCACCTTCTAAACATCACGTCTCCGCGCACCTGTTCGCTTTGAATAGTGATCTTTAGTAGTAGTATAAAATAGAGCAAGACACGATAAATGGTTTTGCAAACGGAATGCGTCATTTCATGTCGTGCGTTTAATGTCGAGTTCAAGCGCGAGTCTTCGAGCAAGAACGAGCGTGTGATCTACTCGAAAGAATGAAAGTTAAAGTTTTCGCAAGGCCCAGCAGTAGATTTGCAACATTCAAGCCCCCTCTGCCTACCTTGCTGCCACCTAAATAGTCAGCAAGATCAACGATAACGATTCCAAGTCGTGTGTAGCCTCCAGTGGAGGCGGGTGCAACTTGACGGATTGAAAGGCGACGGTTGCAACTTCTCAGTGTTTTCGTTTTGGGCTCGACTCTGAGGGTGCAGTTAGTGATCGTCACCGGGGCATCCCAAACGACTCTGTTTGCACTAAGCACACCGCAGGTTTCAGTGACGCCGCTGTGCACAAGAGTAGCTGTTGGGAGTTTCCACTTGCAGTACACTTGCGCGTCGGGGTGAGGGATATTGGAGCACCCATGGATCACAGCATGGATGTCGAAAACCACTTGGTGAGACGCATCCTTGCCCGGTGACAACCGAAACATGCCACGACCAAGAACCCTACGACTTACCGACTAACCTATGGACAACTTGTGGGGAGGACAGCCAGGGCCCCACGAAGAAGACAATCGACTAATTTTAGTGTTGTTTTTGTAGTGGTAGTGAACGGCGTTCGTCTCTCGGGGTGGCCAGCATCTCTACAACCGGCCACGAAGAGATAGCACGCGCTGTTTCTATCGGTGGTGCTCAAATTTGAAATTGTTGCTTGGATTAGGTAGCCGACTGGAATCTCGAATGTGTGGTTGCTGCTGGGTAGGCATTATTCTGTCGGAACGACATCGCGGCATCGTTAGTACGATACATCTTGCCCTGTTGGTAGAAACAACACTAGGCCACAGTCGAGGGTTGCCAACTTACTTATTTCTTCTCCAAGCAAGTCAAGTACATCGGACATGAAGTCGCCGCCCTCGCGCTTGAATTTATAGGCTGCTTCAACTGCATCCTTGAAAACCTTGACCACGTTCGTGCCGTCCGCGGCGGAAACGAAGCTGAATTCGAGGTTGTGCGTCTCAGCGAATTTAAACTTTTTGCTCGTCACCTAGTGGTGCGTCAAGGCGTCAGTATAATGAACATTTCACAAATACGTGGCTGTGGGCATGCACTGACGTTCATGTCGACGTCGATCTTGTTGGCAACGAGGAAGCACGGGATATTTTCGCAGTATTCGCGCAGCTCCTTGTACCAGTTGGCCAGATTCTGGTACGTCACCTTGCGTGTGACATCGAAAACCTGCGCAGTCAATAGGCACCAGCTTAGATTCATGGCCTGCTGTCGGCGGTGGATCCAGGTGTCAGCAGGAGTTTGATTCGCACCAGGATGCACGCTGTTGCTCCGTAGTAGTACGACGGGTGCATGCTGGAGAACCGCTCTTGCCCAGCAGTGTCCCAAAAGTCTACGATTTAAACCACGCAAGAACATAATGGACAATGATAACTGCACTAGCTAGGTTGAACCATTTCCACCCACACGTCTCACTTAAACTACGCACCAACTTTCACCGTGCGCTTGCCGTTCTCGCCATCCAACTCCACCTCTTTGCGGAACAGCGTCAGCGCAAAAGTCGACAGCTGCAGAGAGCTGTGTCAGCAGAAGTAGTAGTAACCTAACACTAAATCATCAACCAGCTGAGCCCTGCCTGCCGCGGCTGGTACTCGTTCATCATGAAGCGCTCAACCAGCTTCGACTTGCCCACAGCCGAGTCGCCGAGCAGAATAACCTTCCAACAACGACGCGTCAGCCACAGCAGCCACCACGAATTACCACGCGCCCCACCCACCTTCACATCGGGCTCGCCCAGACTGTCCTCAAGCACCTCGACCGTGTCGCTCTTTGCCGCCATGGTCCGCCACGGATCTCCTACCGGGAATTCGAAAGGTCGTAAGCGATTGAGCAGCCGTTGCTGGAATTTCGTTGTTAGCCTTTTCGCGCATGGATGCACACCACCAAGAGAATGGAACGCAAAATGTGTGATCTACGCGGCTTTGATACTACGGATACAATGTAGTCTTAGCCCTGTGACTTCCAGCTAGAAGGATCAAAATGCCTGCGCACTTCAACTTACGTCGGAATGATTGCACCGCATGTCTCGAAATGATCGCAACCTTTTATATCTGGTGTTCCGCACACAAGGCGTCGTGATCCACCCAAGGAAGGCGCCAACCCGCCAAAAAACCACCACAGCGCACCCACCCACCCAAGGCCGAGGCGAGGGCGACGATGGAGCTGGCGACGGAGCACGTGCGCATGCTGGACGCCGGCAGGCAGCGCGTGGCGTACTCGTCGCCGCTCAGCACGGCCTGCTTCGCGTCGGTGGCCTCCGCGCGCACGCAGCTGCTGCAGCACGGCAATGCGTTCGGGCTCAGCTTCGTGGCGACCGAGCAAGGTGCGCCAGCGGACTCTTTAACTTTATACTCACTAGTGCGGGTAGAATCTCTAAAATTATAATGCGTGCTCAGGCTTCGCGGTGGCCAAGAACGACGCGCTGGAGGCCGCGAGCGCCGACTACAACACGCGCCGACAGGAGGCCGTGGACCACGGCCAGAAGCTCACGCTCGAGGAGATCCACGAGCTGCCCACGGCCAAGCAGGTGCAGCTGCCGGCTATCGCCTACTGGATCGCGCTCTCTCCGGACGAGCTCACGCTCGCAGTGGCCTACGCTGACGCCGTGGCGCTGTTTGAAGTCGCGCACATTCTCGAGGCGGTACGGCGGGGACGCAGATTCTTTTATTTTATACTTGTCATGAGGCGGTTTCTTTAACTTTATAATTTCTTATCTGCAGGCTTCACCAGCTCCTTTTCAGACCTTTGCCAAGCTGCAGGCGCAGGAGATCGCGTGGTGCTCAGACGCAGCTAGCGAGCGACTGGCGGTCTTGACGCTGGAGAAGCAGGTGGTCGTGTGCTCCCTGGATGGAGGCAGGAAAGTTATTGACACACAGAGCGCCGCTTCGTCCAGTACGTGAATTTAGTTTTTTATTGAGGTAGCTGATGGACACCGAGCTAACTTTTCTTTATTGTTGCTACCACTCATTTAGTTTCGTGGTCCCCGTCGGGAGAGGAGATTGCAATTGGTCTGGTAAACGGCATGATTGGACTGTATGGACGGAATTCGTTGCAGATTATTCGAACTATCGACCCGCCTGAAGGCTGCGCTGGAGGAGACCTTGAAGGTAGGAAAATCAATACTTTGATGTTATAGTCCTAGGAGTACTTCTGTTGCTGATGTGCGTTGCTGCTTTGGATTCAGTGCACCACGTGAACTGGGCGGAAGACGAGCTGTTTCTGGCTGGGTATCAGAGGTATGACGAAGTCGACGAGGAAACGACTGCTATGGCATGCATTTTCGACGGCGACAAGTGCGTAGAGCTGGATGAAGTTGTCGGGTTTTTCGACGTGGAGAACCGGAGGCATCAGTATTTCTCTGCTTTCTTACCGGACTGGTATGGTAATGATGTTTGGAAGGAGAGCGATGCAAGGAGAGTAACTTGTTATTAATGTTGCGTTATTATAGGCGGATGTTCTTCATTGGTTGCTCGCTTAGCGCAGATATCGAGTTGCTCGTTTCGGATCCTGATGGAGGCGAATGGGAGTTGTGGAAGCCGCTGGAAAAATATCAAGCGCGCCTTCCAATGAACGCTGAAGATGAAGAATCGTACCCGATGGGCCTTGCTCTCAATTTGAATTCGACGTCGCCAGTCTCTGTCGATGAAGACACGTTTCCGCCTGTACCTATCGTTTCTTGCGCCAACACAGATGGACTTTTGGTCAACTTCGCATTTGTTGACACCACCGTGCAGGAAGTTGATTTTATCAAGAGTCCATCACCATTTGAAGCGACAGCGACTCGTGAAGTCGAACTGAAGGAGAAGACTGCGGGTAATGAATTCCAGTTTACTGCAAATACAACCCCACAAGCTAAGCCTGCATCTCCGAAAAAGGAGATCTCCCACGAATACGGTCAGAACGACGAGAACGAGTTCGCCGAGTCTGACGGAGAATCAAGCGACGAAGAAGAAGAACGCAAGGAAGAGGAAGAGAAGGCTAGATCTACGTTCCGCACTATTGCGTCTGAAGGAACAGATTTTATTGTCTCAGAACAGTTCCCAAAGTTGTTTAAGGCGATGGGATCCACGTATTCAGAGGAAGAGCATGCGAGTACGCTAGAAGGTCTCGAGAAGGACGGCAAGGTGTACGAATCCGATTTCGCTTCGTGGTATGTGAACTGGATTTTCGGTGACGATGACTCGGGTTCGGATGATGATGAGGATGCGCCTTCATCATTAGTCGCGAAACCCGCCGAAATGAAGTCGAAAGAGGAGATCGCAGCAGCCTTTTCAAAATTCACGGTGAAGGAGGGAAGCTGGAAGTGTGATATGTGCATGGTGAGCAATGGCCCTGACGCAATGAAGTGCAGCGCGTGTGAGACGCCAAACCCTGCCGCGCCGAAGGCGTTGGCTCCCGTGACTGCGGCCAGTGTTACGTCCGCAGGCTCGATCGGTTCTGGTGGTTTCTCTTTCCCAATTGTCACGGGCGATGCATCAAAGCCTTCGTCTTTTTCTTTTGGCGCGACGCCTGCCACCTCGTCTAATGGTGATGCTTCAAATAAGCCTGCTACTGGTTTCTCGTTTGGCGGCGCAGCTGGAACAACGGGTTTTAGCTTTCCGAGTAGTACGTCTACTACAGGAACTGGCTTCAGCTTTTCGACTAGCTCTAAGCCTGCGACCGGTTTCAATTTTGCAGCACCGACTAATGCGACTACTACATCACCTGGTACAGGCTTCAGTTTCGGATCTTTGGACTCTGAGTCTTCAAGCAAAGCAGTACCAGCGCTGAATACGCCGACCAAATTGTTCCCTCCATCGTCTCCTAAAAAGGCTGTCTCACATAAGTACGGTCAGAATGATGAAAACGAGTTTGCGGAGTCAGATGGAGAGTCGAGTGACGAAGAAGAGGAGCGCAAAGAAGAGGAGGAAAAGGCCAGAAAAGCATTCCGCTCGATTGCGTGTGATGGAAACGACTTTATCGCGTCGGAGCAGTTTCCGAAGCTCTTTAAGACTCTCGGCTCCACGTATTCTGAAGAAGAGCACGCCAGCACACTTCACACGCTCGAAAACGACGGCAAAGTGTACGAGATTGACTTTGTTTCGTGGTATGTTGACTGGATCTTTGGCGAGGATGAGTCTGACTCTGACGATGACACCGCCGGACCCGTATCTCCGAAAAAGGAGATCTCCCACGAATACGGTCAGAACGACGAGAACGAGTTCGCCGAGTCTGACGGAGAATCAAGCGACGAAGAAGAAGAACGCAAGGAAGAGGAAGAGAAGGCTAGATCTACGTTCCGCACTATTGCGTCTGAAGGAACAGATTTTATTGTCTCAGAACAGTTCCCAAAGTTGTTTAAGGCGATGGGATCCACGTATTCAGAGGAAGAGCATGCGAGTACGCTAGAAGGTCTCGAGAAGGACGGCAAGGTGTACGAATCCGATTTCGCTTCGTGGTATGTGAACTGGATTTTCGGTGACGATGACTCGGATTCGGATGATGATGAGGATGCGCCTTCATCATTAGTCGCGAAACCCGCCGAAATGAAGTCGAAAGAGGAGATCGCAGCAGCCTTTTCAAAATTCACGGTGAAGGAGGGAAGCTGGAAGTGTGATATGTGCATGGTGAGCAATGGCCCTGACGCAATGAAGTGCAGCGCGTGTGAGACGCCAAACCCTGCCGCGCCGAAGGCGTTGGCTCCCGTGACTGCGGCCAGTGTTACGTCCGCAGGCTCGATCGGTTCTGGTGGTTTCTCTTTCCCAATTGCCACGGGCGATGCATCAAAGCCTTCGTCTTTTTCTTTTGGCGCGACGCCTGCCACCTCGTCTAATGGTGATGCTTCAAATAAGCCTGCTACTGGTTTCTCGTTTGGCGGCGCAGCTGGAACAACGGGCTTTAGCTTTCCGAGTAGTACGTCTACTACGGGAACTGGCTTCAGCTTTCCGACTAACTCTAAGCCTGCGACCGGTTTCAATTTTGCAGCACCAGCTAGTGCTGCTGCTTCGACTGCTACTTCCGATATGACTTCTAAGCCCAAGCCACCACCAGCCTTTGGTGCTGCAAGCAGTGGCGCCTACCCGCCTGACACAACGTCTAAGCCCAAGCCTCCGGCGTTCGGTGCTTCGAGCGGCTACCCGCCCGATACGACCTCTAAGCCGAAGCCACCAGCGTTTGGTGCTGCGAGCGGTGGAGCCTACCCGCCTGACACAACGTCTAAGCCCAAGCCTCCGGCGTTCGGTGCTTCGAGCGGCTACCCGCCCGATACGACCTCTAAGCCCAAGCCTCCAGCGTTCGGTGCTTCGAGCGGCTACCCGCCCGATACGACCTCTAAGCCCACGCCTCCAGCGTTCGGTGCTTCGAGCGGCTACCCGCCCGATACGACCTCTAAGCCCAAGCCACCAGCGTTTGGTGCTGCGAATGGTGGTGCCTACCCGCCTGACACGACTTCGAAGCCCAAGCCTCCGGCGTTCGGTGCTTCGAGCGGTGGTGCCTACCCGCCTGACACGACCTCTAAGCCCAAGCCACCAGCGTTTGGTGCTGCGAGCGGTGGCGCCTACCCGCCTGACACAACGTCTAAGCCCAAGCCTCCGGCGTTCGGTGCTTCGAGCGGCTACCCGCCCGATACGACCTCTAAGCCCAAGCCACCAGCGTTTGGAGCTCCAGACGGTACGTCCGCATTCGGATCAGGCTTCAGTTTTTCGACTACAGCGAAGCCTGCAACGGGATTTAGCTTCGGAGCAGCTACGATATCTACTGCTGCTAGTAGTTCATACCCTCCCGACACGATGTCAAAGCCCAAGCCTCCAGCGTTCGGTGCCACAAGTGGCAGCGGGTACCCGCCTGACACCACTTCGAAACCGAAACCTCCAATGTTTGGACAACCTACTACTTCTGACAAGCCAACGAGTTCGTTTGGCTTTGGCTCATTCGGTAAGAGTCTTTTTGGATCAAAGACGGAAACAGAATCCTCATCCGAGTCGACGGAGCAGACTACACCCAAGAAGACTAAATCCTTGTTTGGGAGCAATGGGGCTGCAGAGAAAGCGCCCGACACGTCATCGTCCCCATTCGGTGTTGTTCCCAAGGCAACCTCGAAGAGTGCGTTTTCGTTTGGAGCAGCATCGATTGGCGAGTCCAAGGGGTCAATGGCGAAAACTAGCACGACGCGACCGAGTTTCTCGTTTGACAACGTGTCTTCAACGCTTGGCTCAACTGCGAAGGACAATTCCGAAGACGAGCCGAAGACGAAACGCACTCTAAACTTCGGCGATTCAAGTGCGTTGAAGACTCACACGAAGCCAGTCATAGCGTCTGTCAAGCCATCGAAGGCTATCCCGTCGTCGCGAATGGAAGGTCAATTGTGGAAACTGATTGTGGATTTCGACAAGTCCCTTCAGCGGGTAAATCAGAGCTCGAAGGACATTTCATCCAAAAATCCTGAATTCTCGAAGGATCTGATGGCGAAAACGGATAAATTGCGCGCGCAGATTTCGAGCCTTTGTGATGAAATCAACAACTTAGACGAGTCACGTGATCAAATCGAGAAGGACGTGTTGTTCGTCATTGGAAGTGATGGCGATGTACACGAACAACTCGAATATGGCCGTGAGATCTTGAACAGCTTCAATGACGAGGCTCTTAAGAGGACACTGGAAGAGCAGCCCCTTGATCAGCGTTCAAAGGAAACCCGGGAATCGCTGAAAGAGAAATTGGAGGAGGTGGAAAAATGCTGCCGCGAACTCGACAGCCACCTTTCCTCTTCTAAGATTGGTACTGATGGAGCTGGTACAACTTCGTCAGCGCACTTGTTCCGCGTGCTAAAGCAAACGTACGACAACTCCAAGATGCAGTACAACAAAGCATGCAAACTGGCTGACCAGCTGGAGAAGCTGAGCTTGCGCGGTGACCGAATGCGCCAAACCAACGGCGTAAGCGGGTTTTCTGCGGTAGAAAGTGAAGCTCATTCCATGGCTACCAAGGAAGAAATGATTCAGGTGATTACCGAGACGGAAGAGCGGAGTCAAGGCGTACGCCGGAATTTCTTGTCTCTATGCAACAATGTGGTAACTCCTCGAGATGTATTCTCAACCCCGCGACGGAAGTTGGCACCTCCTACACCATCCGATTCTTCTACGTCGCCCCTCCGAATTAAAGCCTGCAGCAAGTTGATGCCGAAGACTCAGCTGAGTGTTGCGTCTCCCATGAGTTCAGCAAAACAATCATCCAGATCGGTCTCGTTCAAGACCACCCCAGTTAAATCTGGGTCAAAGCTGTTCTCCCTGGCAGAAGCTATGGCACCGAAAGAGGAGCCTGCCAAGCTTGTGCAGACTCCCCAGCCAATAAAGCCGAGTGTTGGTGTAGGTAAGGCACCGCAGCGACCTAGTCTGGGGTCCCCGGCTGCAGAAGCAAAGCCCGCGTCGACAGCTTCTGCAGCTGCACCGAAATCCAACGCGTTCAGCTTCCCGAAATCATCAAAAGGTAGCGCTTTCGGCGCCTCAGTCGCGACGGATGGCGACAAAAACACTGCATCAACTACATCAGCGTTTGGCGGATTCGGAGTCAACTCACCTGCAGTAAAACCGAAGCCAAAAGCTGAAGCCAAACCTGCTCCTGCGTTCACACTAGGAGGAAAAGAAGCCCCACCATCATCTTCCGCGTTCACCTTCGGTTCGAAGGACTCGAAGAGCACGGGTCAGGCTCCTTCGACAGCTTCTTCTGCGACAGACTATAAGGCTCTTTTGGAAAAGTTCTATAAGGTGCATAACCCGTCAAAGACTGGTAGCGTGATCGAGAAAGCTTTGGCAACGTACAAGGGCAGAGAAGAAGACCTGTTCTCTCGACTATTCACGATGTACGTTCCGGATTCGACACCTGACGATGTCAAGAAGTATTTAAGTGGAGGATCAGTTCCACCGAAATCCACGTCTGCGACTGCCGCTTCAAAGTCCCCAGCGCCAGCTAACACAGCATCCAAGAGCCCTTTCAGTAGTTTTGGGCCGTCGACCACTGCTCAGAAAGATAGCGCCACCAAGCCTAGTCCGTTTGGTGCTTCCCCGTCAGCGTTCAGTCTCGGCCCTGCCGCAAACAAATCCTCCGGTTTCGGTAGTTTTGGATCTACAGCGACTAGCTCGACCACAACGCCAACAACGACCGCTACAGCGTCCCCTTTTGGCAAACCTGCTGTAGACTATCGCCAAAAGTTGGTGGAGTTCTACCAAAAGCACAACCCGGACAAGCTCAGTAGTGTGGATGCTACGCTTCAGAAGTATAAGGGCAATGAGGAAAAACTCTTCCAGAACCTGGCTGTAAAGTACAAGCTGAATGATGCAAGTGGTGGCATCTCGGTGCCGCCTGCAAGTCCGGCCGTGCAGCCCGCCAAGCCTAATGCTGCAGCCAGCCCGTTCGGCCAACCGGCCGCATTCGGTGCTGCCAGCACAGCAACTTTTGGATCCACTAGCTCTGTTGGGTTCGGCGCGGCGAAACCTGCTCCCGGTGCATCTCCATTTGGTGCGCCTAAGCCCACCCCTGCTGCGTCTCCGTTTGGTGCTACCGCTCAAACATCCAGTGGCTTCGGGTCTGCTAGCGGGGGCGGCTTCGGGAGTGGCTTCCAGTCGAGTGCTCCTACGACCCCCGCGTTCGGTGCCCCCTCTCCGTTCGGCGCCACGAGCGGCGGATTTGGAGCTGCTGCAGGCGGTGTGAACTACCGCGAGAAGCTCACGGCATTCTACCAGCAGCACAACCCAGCCAAACTGAGCTCGGTGGACGCGACTCTGGAGAAGTACAAGGGTCGCGAAGACCACCTCTTCTCGATGCTGGAGCAGAAGTACGTCAACAAGCAGCCGGCAGCCCCCGCCACCGGAGGTTTCGGCATCCCCAGCACCTCGACGTTCGGCGGTGGCAGTGGTTTCGGTACGCCGTCGGCCTTGGGATCTGCGAGTGCTGCGCCTGCGTTCGGATCGGCCTCAAGTCTGGGAAGCGCTGCGCAGCCGGCCTTCGGTGGAGCTGCGGGCTCTGGCTTCGGTATGGCGTCGCGTATGGGCGGAGGTAGTGGCTTTGGCTCGGCTGCCCCTAGCGGAGGAGCTGCCGGATCAGGATTCAGCGCGTTCGGTGCCCAGACGTCGACGTTCGGCGGCGCCGCGCAGCAGCAGAGCGGAGGCTTCGGTGCTGCAGCTAACAGTGGAGGCTTCGGCTCGGGTTTCGGAGGCGGTGCGGCCACCGGCGGCTTTGGCCAACCTGCGGCGTTCAGCAACCCCAGCTTCACCCAGATGCGGTGAGCGTGCCATGACCGTCGCTGACTCGCCTCAACTTGGCACGACGTAGTTAGTAAACGAAGATACAATTGACAACCAAGCATTTAGTACAGTGCAAAAGGCAACTTGTACATTGAAGTGGAATCGTTTCAGGTGTACCACAAACAGGTTGTCCTCTGTCAAACCCGTTTGCCACAAACAGTCGGCCCAGCGACCTGCATGAAACTCACAAGAGAATCAAGCACGAAAACGGTCCGGGTTCTACTTAACGAAACCCGGATCGTTGGAGCTGTCCTGAATGTGGCGGTTTTATCCCATTTGTGGCAAGCACAACAGCCAGTCATTCCCCGCTCGTAAATGGCACATGGCGTATTGACACGGCCATTCCTCAAACAGACTCGCAGGAGCCCAAGTGCTTTAACCGTATGTGTAGCTAGCTACAGGCTACATGTGTATAAAGAGCGGTGGAGCTCGAGAGCCTCCTTCCCACCCGCTCGCAGTCCTATTTGCGACAGACTTGGCCTTGCCTCCTCATGCAGCCAGGTCTTACAAGCGACTGCAAAAGCGACCGTTTATACCAGCGAACCGTCCCGTTGAGTTTGCGGCCTTGTTTCCCCCAAAGAGGCCGCGCAATTACGGATGAAACATCTCAACAAAATCAAAACTCCACTGCATGTACAGTAGCAGCAACATCAGCAACAATCACGCAGCCGTAGTTGGCAATGCAACACCACGGCAGCCCAAATGACACTCCACGGGAATAAAATATAAAATGGCGAGATTTTCTTTTTTCTTTCGGCTTTTGTCAAAACACTGCAACACGGCCTCAATCTGCCGAGCTCGCTCTCAAACTGGCGAGCAAACACGCGGCCAAGTCTTGTGGTGGCGTTAAAGCTGGTCTTCCTCTTTTCTCCGAGAGACCGAGAGGGAGGGAGGGACTGCAAGGGCGCGGACGCTGCCCCTAGAGCCCACTCTTTATCGTTCTCTCGGCTTAGGCCTCCTCGCACCACTTGTTCTCCTCGCGGATCTGCGCCTCCTCCTCGGGCGTGAAGTCGTTGACGATGTTGAACGTCTCGCGGATCTCCTGGGGCGTCTTGCCCTTGATCATGCTGGCCACCTTGGCGCAGGCCAGGTCCAGCAGGCTCTTGATGTCCATGTAGTTGGCGGCCAGGATGAGCTCGAACAGGATCTCCTGCTCGATGTCCACGAAGTTGGCGTCCCAGTCCGACACCACGTCATGCATGTCGGCGCTCTTGAGCGGCTGCAAGTAGACAGACACCCAAATATACAGCGGTTACAGAATGTGTATACTCTCTAACCTGCAACAAGCGTATACTGTTTAAACACGCACCTTCTCGATCTCGCGCATGGGGCTGTTGTGGTGGTGGCTGCAGAACTCGATCACCTTGGACAGCACGGGGCTCTTGACGTTGGGCAGCGGGATCTCCTGCACCTCGTCGTCGTCCGCGTCATCTGCAGCGGCAACAGTGTAGACACACCTATCGGTTAGAGAATTTCCCCCCTCCCTGGCCGTTTAGCACCACTTAAATCCCCCCCCCCCCCTCTCCCATGGGTTCATTGCAACGCACCGGAGATAAGAGTCTTGACCAGCTCACTCATAGCCGCCACGCTGCGAGACACCTCGAAGCTGTCGCCGTCCATGGACACGAGGTTCACCTTGCGCGAGTCCTCCTCCGTCTGCTTGGGCGCATCCTGGGCGGGGGCGGCGGCGTCCGACATGTTGCTGATGCGACTAGGGGTTTGTATGCGGAACGGAGAGGAGCGAGAGCTGGCTTGGCTTCGACTCTTCGGCTGTGCAAAGCGAATAAAAAATGAGCCAAAGCCACGCACCCTGAACGTTACTTAACGTTATCCAACGCCTTACGCACGCACTTAAAGCGTGTTTTTCCACGTGGTGTTCTCTGGTCCATTTCAATCCATCCCTCTCTACACGGAACATCAGTCAACGTCTCTTGCAAAGAGGTCAACTTCAACTATGACTACTCAGGGGGTGCACCTTCAGCTCGCCTGCGCCGCATCGACGTCAGCTTGGTGATATCGGAGCTCTCGATGTCCTCGCTCTCCAGCATCCGCGCGGCCATCGCGCGCGCGCTCTCGTGCTTCGCCAGCTCTCGCTCCTGGCGCAGTCGCTCGGACACTTCGTGCGGGACGGAGGGCACGACGCAGTGGAGCCACACTTTGACGAGCAGCAGCAAGTGCTCGATGCCGAACACGATCCACACCTTCTGCGTGGCGGTGACCAGCGGGAACGCGCGCTCCAGCAGCGACGTGGAGTACGCCAAGTTGAAGCAGTTGGTGAGCACGGCCAGCACGCTCATGACCTGCAGCACCTGCAGCCACACGCCAATGCCGCTGGCCTTGTGCGCCAGCGGCCGCTGCCTCGTGTGGCAGAGCTTGAAGGCGTCCGTGCGTAGCTCCAATACGTTGTTCAGCAGCGCTAGCAGCGGGGCCAGAGGGAACGCCAGAGAGAAGAAGGACACGTAGCCGAACTGCACCAGCATCTCGGTGTAGTCCTCGAACGTGTCGTACTGCTTCAGTCCGGCCTCTTCCCACGCGCGATCGGACGCCTGCTCCAGCCGCACGCACTGCTCGTGGATCACGGCGTTGGTGCTCATCGCCGCCTCGGGCGCGAGCTTGGTGGCTGTAGTGAGACTGCCGCGGTGGCGGTTGGGACCACGAGGTGCAGTCGCTGCACCGCCGCTGAAGACTGTGGATTGACTGAATTGCTCGTTGCTCGACTTCTTCTTCGCGCGAGCGTTCAGGCGACGACGCACAAAGGGATAGAGTGTTTCCATGACGTTTTTCCAGATCTGCCCCGTTACCATGAACGAGGCGAGTTGGATAGCGACGCGGACCATGCCGTCGCTCTGTGGCGTCGCAGATTCTCCGTACATGCTGGAGCTCGAGGCTTGAGGCGCGAATGAGTAATAGTACAATGATGCAAAGACGTGAACGAACCGAAAGGAGAAGACCTTCAGGATGAGGTGGCTCTGGTACCTGGACTCCGTGCGGTGGTTCTCCCAGTTATTGAGTGATCGCGCTGCTCGGGTGAATGCAGCATCAAGAACTGGGATCAACAGGCCGTAGAGAATGGGAGTGAGAAGAAGGTAAACCCAAAAGTCCCATCGCACACCAAGCCGCGCCAAATGCTGCAGGTCCTCTAACGTGATTGTCCTCAACTTCTTGATCTTCTCAGCAATTTCAGCTGCTTCGCGCTTCGTGGCGAGGGACTGTGCTTCGAGCTTATCGCGAGTAGAGAAACCATAGTACGCGACCGTCACCACTGCTGCGATGCTACCAGCGACACAGGGCATCGTGACGCTGTACTTGAGCACCCGCTTCCAGAGCGCGTAGTGCCTTTCAACGGGCTTCTGTTCACCGGTCTCCGTCTGCTTATCATCACGCAGCTTGCTGCTACTGTCATCGCCATAAAATTCTGGTCGAGTGACCTCCTCATCTTCGTATCCCCAGGTACCCCATCGGTAGGCCAGAGCTGCTGCTCGCCGTCTCCACGCGATAATGAAAGCCGACGTCCATAGTGCCATGAATACTGCATAAATTGATGCTGCTGGATGATCAAGATGGTGTGATTGAACTTGCAACGCGAACAGCACCACTCCTGCAATACTAGGGACAACAAGCCAACGAGTGTACATTTCCATCCACGCAAAGTAAAACGCGACTCGTTCGCCAAAGTACTGCGCCACGTCATCCAGCGGTTGGTGCAGTACACTTCGCAGAACCGAGCACCGGTTGCTGGAGTTTTGAGCGTGGTCATGCTGATGTTTGGCTGACAGCAGCGATGTGCGCCAGAATGTTACCCAGCTAGTCTTCAGCAATGCTAGATCTTGCTTGTGAAGCGGATACATCTGCACTACATGCCTCGCAGCCACGGGGCAGGCCTCGTTCAGCCCAGCTCCTCCATCAATCTCCGTGGCAGTCAACAGCGCGTGTACGATGCTTTGCTTCTCGCTGTCGAGGAAGTTGATGCACTTACGAACCGGATCGAAGTCAACAAAGCTCGATTGAAGCTCACAAGAGAAGGTCATCCATACTTGATCAAAACGCCGTTGCTTTCGAAGTCGAAGTCGTTCTGCACCGAGTTCCAACACGCGTTGCGGAGCTCGTACCTTGAGTAAGGATTGTTTCCCGTCCATGGAGAGCAGACGTTTGACATGCAGTCCCGTGCGTCGAATTCTGCTCATAATCGTAGTTCGGTCGCTGCTGGCATCAATTCTAGCACTTGGTTTAAGCGTTGCCGCGGTGTCGTGTAGCTCTATGGGTTCTTCGTGCTTCGACGGCTTCAGGAGAATTGCGAAGTCAAACTCGTCTTCATGTCGTGACAGCTTCCCGATTCGCTCCGGCATCCCAGTCACTCGAAAGCCGCTGTCGTCGGTGCTTCGTTCGTCACTCGAGTCGCGACGGTAAACGCGTGCCATCGATTTACGACCTGACGAGCTACAATTTTGAGAAGGCTCGGCCACCTGTGCGTTTTCCGTCTCGCGGCTTGTAGAGAAAGATGGTAAGACGACGGAAGGCTCGGCGACTGAGCAATTTTCGATGACGGATTCACGGTCTTCTTCTCCCGTTTGAAAAAATAAAGTCTGCGGTTGCTTGGGAGGCGTCGAGATTGCTGCGATTCCAGACGTGTTGCGCTGGTGTTGTGGAGGAGGCAACGACTGATGTCGATGGTGAGTTTTCTTTCGTCGAAGTAGCGGCAGTGCTGGTGGCGTACCCGTCGGAGGGGTACCCGTAGTAACTTGCAAACTTTGTGGCGGTTGAGCATGATTTCCAGTATTTCGTACGGAGTTTGCGGTTTGGGTTTTAGGTATTTGCTTCTCTCCGCTATCTGCTGCAGCTTTCGTTAAGGCATTTACTACACGTTGATCCGGTTGAGTCGCGGATTGAACACTGTTATCTTGTGTTGGATTCTGCTCAAGCTGGATTTGGAAATGCCTTTGGATAACTTCATTTGCTCGGAGACGACGAGAATGATTCCGCTTAGGCATATCATCAGCTTTAGTTGAATCGTTGATTGCTGGTTCGTCTTTGATGGCGATTACAGTGTGCGGTTGAGTTGGACTATCGCGTTGTTGCTTTTTCTCACCGGCAAGGTCCGCGTCATTCTTCATATGCTTCAGCTGGTTACCAAGCGCAGTTCTCCATGGTCGTATATACGACCCTGAAGAAAATGGTGCAGCTCGAGAGCGCTGTAGAACCGGATCGTTTGGAAGCCTCTTCGGCATCGTGCCTCCTGTTCGCAATACTGAAGCCGGTAGTGGTCTTCGTGTCGGAGGAATAGCAATATCCCCCAGGGCTTGGCTCACAGCAGCCGCTGTGGTTCTTGGTGACGATGGATTAGCCATTTCCCGAAGATTGTGGTCTTGTAAAGAAATTGATGGTGGACTGATCCCGTACACAACTTCAGCCAGGGGCTTGCGGCGGACTCGTACATGTGGTGCCGTTGAGGGGTTTCCGCTAGGTTCACGAGTAAAGGTTTCATGAAAGTCCGGAAATACATGATGATAACCGCGCCAAAAAAATAAATCCCCGGACCACACCTTCGGAATAATGAACGGGTCAGTGACACCGCATCAAGTTTCTCTAAGAAATTCGTCGGCACCAGGAATTTTTCGATCCGGAGGAAGAGCATTGGATGGTGCACCGACTGCTCGAAGTCGACGAGTTAGTCGACTGGAAAACGCACTGGAGGATGCGAGGACAAACTCTGGATGCTCCCCATTTCCCACCCCTCGACTAGTGCGTAAGCAGCAGCCTGTGGCAAAAGTCACGATCAACAACCCAGCGGTGGAAACGCTTCAAAGTATTTACGACCGGATTGAACAGCGCAATAGTGCGTTTACAGATCTACCAACTCGAGATCCAACCCTCTCGGCAACGCAGATTCAATGGGTTGAGCAGGCTGTGCAAACTTTCGTTGACAATATGCGAATCGTAGCTGCTACCGCAGATACGCAAGTCAAAACTGATCTTGTTCGAGCTTTGACTAACGACGTGATATTACATGAAGGCAACGCGAACTCGAGAACTATGCCAGCACTTTACACTCCCCGACAACAGAATGAAGATGAAGGAATAAACCAACGTGACGACGTAACATGCTGGTATTCGGTGGGCAAAGAAATCGGCAGAGGAACGTTTGGTCGTGTACGCTTCGCTACCCACCGATTGAGTAACACCCCCGTGGCGATTAAGAGCTACGCGCGTTTGCATGGTGCCCGGTCCTGTTTAGCTGTTGACGTCATCGGTAAGCGCGTTGTTGGGGACTCGAGTGGAGATGCGCTCGAGTGGCGACGCGTTCGGCAAGAGGTAAACGTTCTCTCACGGTTGCGTGCACATCCAAACATAATGCGCTTTGTCGAGGCATTCGAAACACCAACGAGGATACACGCCGTCACAGAGCTCGTAACAGGCACCAGTTTATGTGATGTACTTCGTCGTGCTCCAGGGCAACGTCTCAGGGAAGTTCGAGCTAAAGAAATATTCCGGCAGATCGCTGCGGGAGTGGCAGCACTCCACGCCCAGCGCGTAATCCATCGAGACTTAAAACTCGAAAACATTTTGCTAGACGAGAGCTCGGGGCACGCAACAATCATCGACTTCGGCTTTAGTGACTTCGAAGAATGTAGCGAGCGAGATCCAACTGATGATAGGACTCCGAAGAAGCGGCCGAGAAAGAAAAACTTTTGCGGAACTCCGTCATATATGGCCCCTGAAGTGGTTGCAAGTGAGCGCTATGACGGGAGACCTGTCGACGTTTGGGGCCTTGGTGTTTTGCTTTACGTGATGCTCTGTGGGAAATTCCCCTTCCAGGGTGTTAGCTTCCACCAACTCTATCAGAAGCTGCGCAGTGGATCGCAGCAACTCGTACTACCGCCAATACTTTCGATCGAAGCTCGTGGTTTGCTTCAGTCAGTGCTCGTTGTCGATCCCGCTAAACGACCGAGTGCGAGTGATTTATGCTGTTGTCAGTGGCTGCAATGTACACAAGAAACCCGACCTTCGATTTCACAGTTGTCATTTGAAGCGTGGCCAGGGACAAAGCAGGCAGTTTGTAGTGCAATTACTGAACTGTATGGCATTCAGCTAAGCCCCTCCGACTTGGATCAGTTCAAAAACGGCCCGCAGAAGCACAAACGGTTAAGAGCATTAATCGGCCTCGCAACAGCAGAGTCAAGTCGCCATCTCCAGAAAATCCTCGACATCGAATCATTATCACCTTCACTGTCGTTGGCTAGTGTTGATTCGCAGCAAAAGGAAAAGCCAGATTCTGCATCTCCTCAATCCCCTCCACAAGTCGTCGAATCCCACAAGCAACAACTGGAAAAGCTAATAGGACTCGTAAAGACATCCCTGATCACATACTAGTAGTAAAACGTGGAAATAGCTGGCAAAACGAAAGACAATGGTAGGGTAAAACTCGATTGTATGTATGCAAGAAATACAACAAACGGTCACTCGTGCTCAATTTTGGGCTGTCGTGGTTGAAATGTGTTGCCAAACCTCAAAATAAGGGAGCGAACTGCAACTCCCATCAAGCAAGAATTACAGCGTTTCTTACTTCCTCAAAAATCTGCTGTAAATTCGGTGCTGTTTTCGCCTTGTTATTGGCAGCCATGCCCACCGACAAGCACATGGCATGGAGAGAATATCGCCAGCATACTTAGCACGATCACCCACACAAATCCAAAACCGTAGAGACCTACAACAATCGCAGCGCCGGTCGGGGAGAGTTGATGCCTCATTTCTTCGAGTTGACGGGGGCCCTTAGGAAGCAACCGAGTCGTCAGGAACACCACTGGTACCAAAGGGATGATACTCGTTAGGACCGACAGCTTCCACACACCACTGAAGTCATGCGGTTGTCTCTGAAGATCCTTGAGTTCAACGGGCCAAATGTGGAGCAGCATATTCGATATGGTGTTGGCAAACGCCTGAGCGAGATTCGTCACGCTCGTGAGAAGTGCAAACGCCACTCCTTCTTGCTGTTCTGGACACACTGCGACGAACATTTGCGCCACCGGGAGATACTGGAATCCACGCGCAAACGATTCGCCCGCAGCGTCGCCCATCGCAAACCAGAAGGGAGGGATCCCAAACGTCTCATTCACTTGAAACACCAGCAATACGTTAAGCAGAGAGAAACCTGCTACCACGAGGCCCGTTACGAAGTACACGTCATGCCACGGCGCCTCGTACCGAGGTAGAATATGCAACCGGTACACGACAATCGAGGCAAACGTGACGGTAGCTCCAATACCGCTCAGCGCCCCGTACTCGAAGGCGCTGAAATCATACGCCACCTTGAGGAAGTTCCCCCAGGCAGCATTTTGCACGAACAAGGCGTTCGCCAGAACCAGAAAACACACTGGCTGCCACGTAGCACGCCGCTGCAGCATAAGCCAGATCCCTGCGACTTGCTCTTCTAGCGGCATGGGCCCGTTTTCTTCCGTCGGCTCGTAGAAGTACCTCAGCGACGGAAGAACTGTGATCATGGGGATAAATGCGAGGAAGGCGAACTGCTGGCCCATCGAGGCCCCCCACCCCCACTCCGACTTGTTGCTCAGCATTGCACCCACCCAGTAGCCCACCATTTCGCTAGCGAAGCGACAGAGATACACCGTGGTCTGCAGTCGCGTCCCCTCTGGCTGCACTTTCGTTTTGGACTCTCCTTCCTGCTGTAGCTTCGCCTCCATCGACCTCTTCGGCGATTTTTGCTGCAGCAGTAGAACTCGATGCGCCACCAACGCATCTGCCATCACGTCTGCCATAACGACACCAACCGTAGCCCCCAACAGCAGCAGCGTGAACGACACAATCGTCAATGAGTCTGTGGCGCTGTGAATTGACAGCAACAAGTGAAACAGCGACGTCGTAATGCAGCCGAAGAACAGATACGGCGTGAACCGCTGGCCGTAGATGGGGAAAACGTCCGGCAGCAGCCCGAAAAGCACCTTGAACGACCAGGGCAGTGCACGCACCACTGCGACCGTGCTGAGCTGAGCGTCGGAGGCGCCCAATGTCCTTGGGAAGTACTCGATGTTGGCTTGAGGGAACGAGTACATGAGACCTGTGCTCATGTACGTCATGGGGATTGCCAGCGCCTCGAGACTCCACACCGATCCGGTGTATTGTTCCGGGAGTATGGAGGACAGCAGGAAGCCCTCGTCCTGGCTGGTGGTGCGCGTGCGCTTGATGTGGTCGCTGAGTGACACGTAGTACGTCGAGTCGGACGCGCTCAGAGCCTCGTCCGGCGTGGCGACACCAGGCTTGGCTGCCACTCGCTTCATGGTGCAACGACCGGGTAGCGATGCGGTGAGGACATCGGCGGATCCAATGGAGTAGTCGCACCTCTTCACGTCCCGCAAGGGATCTTTTCGCGTCCATTCGTCCGATCAAGGAACATGGCAGCAGCTGAACCTTTGTTTTTACAGGGTAAAGCCATTGACTACACCATCATCGGTTTACCTTTTACAAGTTATGGTCCGCAGAACTACGGACTCGGCTACTTCTCTCCTGCCGACTGCGATCATACTTCTGTGGCGTGTGTGTACAACCCGATCCCGAACTACGACAACCTGACCGCGCATTATAAGCAACCGACATTTCAAGTGAATCCAGCGTGGCCGCCTTCACTAGCGATCATGTCACGATTCCGACGTGCCCAACTGGTTTCCCCAAATTGTCGGAAATTACGTGGTGGCGAGTGCAGGCTTATACTTGCTACAGTCCGAACTCGAGCACTACGTAGGCAAGCGGCTCGGGATCGGGTACAGTTGGCGCTGCTCCTTCCTACAACAGCAGAGATTCGTCCTTGGCATCTACAATATCTACAATTCCTACGCGATGCGGAGAAACTTCTCAATTCGTCGGCTGCGTCTGCCACGTTGCTTTCGGCGACTCCGGTAACGCTGATTTAAGGACCTGCTGGTTTTTGATGACGGCGCTTCCACCGAAACACTCTGCACGATATGTTTTTATAGTAACCGCGCCGCCAACACATGTACGTACGTGGCTATTCCTACGTTGAGCTGCATGACTTGAAATATATGTAAAGTTGGTTTGTTGACGTTGCTCAGTAGACACTTCCGCTTTTAATTCCTTGTAATTTATGTTGAAACAAGCAGCATACCAAAGCACCGAGTACACCATCCGCATGAGCGACTATGGTTTAACTTGACGATCGAGTGGACACGGGACCGATATTCTCGAAGGTGGAACTATATCCACTCTTCGTCTCCGCGCACAATTTGTTTTTGCGAGGAAGACCCCTTCCTGCCTTTACGACAGCACACACGTTCTGCGACAGCCAAACGCAAGCGCGGTGATTGCTCCCACAAGGACCGCGAGCTGCGCTTCCAGCCGCATCCCAACAGATTACCGCGTATCTTTCAGGAAAAACCTGCACACATGCACAGCAGACTTCACCTATAAAAGCGTGTCAAACTACTCAGTATACTGAAACAATAGTAATAAACTTCTGTTATCCACTGACCACCGTTATCAAAGGCGTACTTAGCATCACCTTTCCCACTGATTGGCCGATCGTTCAATGCTGAACCACACAGCACGTCACTTCGCACAAGTCAGTCGACGAACACCTGCACACCTGCGCACCTCCTCCCGTCGAGCATGAGCTCTTCCCCCAATGCCCCCGCTCGCCTCAAACCATTCGGTATGCGTCTCCCTTTAACAGTTAATAGCAATTCCTCATCCCATCGCCTCCCAACTGACACCACCAACACTGTGTCAATACTTTCACCCATGTATCACAACATAACTTTCTGCTTTTATTGTTTTATTGTGGGCAGGTCAATTGGAGTCGCTGTCCGCCTCCGCTCCGTGGGCGATTTTCCCCCGCAAGAAGCTGGACGTGACGTACCGGGACATTGGCGCGGGGCTGGCGGCGTGTCTGCAGCTGAGGGAGCAGCAGCGCCAGGATTTCGAGCAGAAGATCACGAGTCTGTGGGACCCCAGCGGCCACGCGATGGTCACGCTCTCGATCAGGTGACGAGGCGCTGCAGTACAGTGCGGACAGGGACTGTGGGGCTTATTTGTTCGATGTTCTTGCCATATTAGGACGGGGTTCGACTTGTTGTTGCAAACTTTGAAGCTTCCTGCGGGGACTGAGGTGCTGTGCAGCGCCATCACCATCCCCGATATGCTCTACGTGCTGCGTTACCATGGACTGGTGCCGGTGCCGGTGGATCTGAACCCGGGGACGCTGGCGGTGGATGTGGAGCAGTTGAAGAAGGCCGTCACGGATGCAAGTGATAGAGTTTTTGTTGATACAGTATCTTGTTGGTGGTGTGGTGACGGGCTGATTTTTGTTGGTGGTTGTCTGGTGGGTGCATGCAGAAAACGAAAGTGATGCTGATTGCCCACATTTTCGGCTCGCGTTTTCCGTTAGATGAGGTTCTTGAGGTCGCGCGCAGTAACAACCTGCTGGTCGTGGAGGACTGCGCGCAGGCGTTCATGGGGATGCAGTACACGGGCGAGAATCGGGCAGATGTGTCGATGTTCAGCTTCGGAACGATTAAGACGGCCACATCGTTCGGTGGGGCGATCATTCACGTGAAGAACTCGGCTGTGCTGGAAGAGATGCGCCGTCGTGAGAGAAGGTAGCATGGCTGTGGGGAACGCGTCAAATGCTTGTGGTTTTCACAGTGTGTTGATGCGTCATTTGTAGATATCCGTGCCGAACAAACCTGTTCTTCTTCAAGCGATTGGTGAAGTACGGTGTGCTGCACGGTATTTCCACACCAGCGCTCTACGGACTTTTCCTTCACGCATGCCGCACTGTTGGAGGTACGTTTGGAGACGTTCTTCACCGCGAGTAATTTGCCTTTCTCTGAAATGCTTGCCTATTGTTGTATTGGTTTTGTAATCTAGCGGACCACGACAAAGTCATCACGTCTGCTATTCGTGGTTTTAGTGGAGGAGAGCTCGTGTCACTCATTCAGTATCGACCGTCGATGGCATTGCTTGGGCTCATGCATCGACGCCTGACCTGCATGGATGAGCAGTACGTTCTTCTGAGAAAGTAAGTATGGTTGTGTTGGTAACTTTTTCTGGTTAGTTTCCAAAGTGTTTCTCACCAATTTGAATTTAGGTCGAAGAGTGAGCAATTGGCCAATGCCATCAAGGACCTACCCAACGTTTCGGTACGAACTACAATCTTCAATGCTAAATCTTTATTAACAGTATTGTAACGCTACGTGTATGATTTGCACCTTAGATCCCAGGTCACCATGCCGAGAAGCACTATTACTGGTTGTTCCCCGTGTGCGTTCCGTCCCCGAAAGATGTTGTCAGCTACATGAACAAACATGTAAGTTCATTGGTTGACAGCTAAGTTTTCATGATATCTGTACTGATATATTGACAATCCGAAACAGGGTTTTGATGTCACTTCAGGAGCTACACAGCTAGCTTACGTGCCAAGGTACTGCAAAATGCTTATACCGATTTGATGCTGATTTCTCTCATCGAGCTCACTCATTTGTTCGTACACATGTAGCCCGCAAGGGCGTGAGCACGATCCTGTGCACGCCAAGAACATCATGTCCAGGTTCGTCCCAGATATACATAATTTCGTATGGAAATTGATAGAAGTACTTACCTATTGACCTGGCACTTGATCTCCAGCTTGGTCTACCTGCCAGTAACCCCCGAAACGCCCGATTGGGCCATCGAAAAGATGATGTCTTGCTTCCGCGACGCACTGCACTCGTCCAGTCGACTTTAAGCCTACAGAAACGACGAACATGTAACACGACAATCAAACATTGTGCCGAACATGGACTGCATATAGACACTAGCTTTTTAACGACAAACCACTTTAAATCTTCAAATTGTGCCGCTACGATGGTTTAGCCCCGTTGGAATAGGGTATCACCATGCGCTTCTATATCTAGAGAAGAATTCAACGTTTATGTATTGTGCCGTATGTCTCGAAAATGTTTCCTTTACGTGTTTCATTTGAAATGCGCGCACATGAACCGCCTACCCACCCAACCTACTCTCACTCTATCTTTTCGTACGCTTCATCTCAGGGTGGACAACACCTCGCTGTATTTGAGAGAGAGAAGCCTCGATATCATCAACATTTTCGAGCCTGGTATGCTGACGATTTCATCCACCCGTGCTATTCGACTCGCTACCTCAACCAAACTCGGAGTTCAGTCATCTGGATTAGTAAGATGGATTATGTTGTGTTGGAAATGAATGCACGAGCAGGTCTTTTCGTTCACGTCAACGATGCAAGTTTTGGCTTTGCTTGATGCCAACCGGCCTCGACCACTGGCGAGTCGCCAGTGGCGACAAAGAGTGCATTACGAAGATATTTCTGGACATGATGGTTTGCCCAACAGACCGATCACGCACTTCGCTTTCCAGGACGAGGGGGCGCCTCATTCTATTTCCTTAAAATCTACTTAGTAAAATTTAATCATATGCTACGTACGAAGTAGTATAAAAGCTTTGCTGCAAGTGTCGTCGGTATCGAACATCGGAAGATCTTCAAAACAGCGTGCTCAGAATTGCCGAGAGCAACGTGACGGACACAGCTGATGCAGCAAGAGAAAACTGGGAGGTGGCTCCGCTCGGGGTGGTGGTACTGGTAGTCGAAGACGAACCGTTTTTGCTGCTGGTGGTAGTGGTGGTGCTGCTGCCACTGCTGCTGCTAACTGTACCCGATCCCGAGCCGCTTGCCCAGGTACCACTCGACTTTTGACCGGAGCATGTATAAGCCTGCGCTGCCGTTGGACACGTCAAACTCTTATTACCGTCAGAGGCCCACGTAATTTCCGACAATTTGGGGAAACCAGTTGGGCACGTCGGAATCGTGACACGATCGCTAGTGAAGGCGGCCATGCTGGATTCACTTGAAATGTCGGTTGCGTTATACTGCGCAGTCAGGTTGTCGTAGTTCGGCATCGGGTTGTACACACACGCCACAGAAGTATGATCGCAGTCGGCAGGAGAGAAGTAGCCGAGTCCGTAGTTCTGCGGACCATAACTTGTAAAAGGGTAAACCGATGCTGGTGTGGAGAATGCCGAGTTTTGAAGCTCAGTAGAGTACTCGAAGGCGAATCCTCCAGAGAAGACCTTGCGAAAGTCTGACGAGTACAACCAACCAGTCTGAAGCCACGTGCGCTGGGCTTCGTAATCGCCAACCTTCGGGAAATTCGCGTTCAGGCACCCGTACTCGGTCAGCATCACAGGGATCGTCATGTTATACGACAGGAAGTCCGTCTGGAGTTGTTTGAAGCCGGCAGCTCCAGCGTCCGTGATTGTCTTGGCAGTGTTGTCACAGTATTGGTACGCATTGAGTCCGTACCACTCGGCGTTTTCGTGTACGTCAGTGGCATCGGTGCGGCAGTTGTAGTACTTGGCGTTAACCTCGCGGTTATTGTTGGTTAGAGCGGGATCAGCGAGGACAACACCGACAGGAATCTGGCGGATGCTCTTACAACTTGCGATGAAGGTGCGCATGTCGCGAATAAACTTCTTCTGGCAAGGTGCATTGACCGAGGCATCAGCTCCAACTTCATTGTTCACTTCGTTCCCAGCACTGAAACCCTGTTAAACGAGCAAATATGGGTCAGGCTGTATGAACACCAGCGCACAACTACGGAGCAGCTAATTCTAACGTACCAGCACGTTGTCGTACTGCGCGAAAGCGAGGATAATTTGCTCCCCACGGCTCTTAAGGCCAGCACTGTAGCAAGCCGGGTACGCATCCTTCGTTATCGCGCAGTTCTGGCAGCTGAAACACACCAATCTTAGCTATTAATGAACACGGTGATTGCGGTGCAACAAAAATTCGTCAGCGTACCTGGCTGCAAGATCGATGAGAGCGTACATGCCTTTTGCACGCAGAGCACACATGAACGCATCGTGCGACTTGGAAGGGTCCACGGCGTATAAACGCACGGCATTGGCACCCGTAGCAGCAAGATACTCGATATCTGGCCCCCAAACGTCTTCCTGGTCGTCCGTGAAGAAGTCGATGTTGTTGTCGTTCAGCGTACCCGCATTGGGACGGGGGTAGTAGTCGATGCCTTTAATGGCGACGGGGTCGCCAGTCTTGGCGTCGAACATTCGGTAGCCCTTGATGGTGACCGGGTTCGTGTAGCCCTCCACATTCGAGACAGCGAGAGCAGCAACCAGCACTGTGAGAGTTGCAGCGAGGTTCATGCTGACTGGTTGGTGGCTGGCTTGCGTGTCCGGATCGCTTTTCAAAAATGAACGAAGCGACGAAAGTGATCAAGGCACTTGCACTTCAGTGCTCACCGCTAAATTGGCCCTCGACAAGATCATATCCCTTTGTTCAAAGACACATGACGCTGGTATTTGTAGTTTGATCTCTTTGTGGATTCATTGGTACGGTTTTATCAACGCTCATTTCCCTATTTTCAGCTCTAATATATTTACCAAACGACTGTGTCTGGGCTATTAGATAAGAACGCTAACAAGAGTCGCCACCACGCCAACCATCGCAACGGACCAGGTCAACTTCGAGGACGGAGAGCTCGTGTTGCCACCATCGGTCGTACCCGTTCCTGATCTCGACGTAACTGAACTTCCAGCCTTCTGGGCGTTGTCAGAAGTCTTGGACGACGCCGTCGAGCCGGAACCAGCATCGCTAGCCCAGTTTCCACTCGGTTCCTGGTCGGGGCACTCGTACTGCTGAGCAGTAGACGGGCAGGTCAAACTATCGACGCTATCCGCCTCCCACGTAACGTCAGCGAGTGCAGCAAAGCCGTCGGGGCACGACGGTAAAGTGGTTCGGTCGGGCGTGAAGTCGTCCTTAGTGCTCTCACCGGAGACATTTGTAGTATTGTACTGTTCCGCCAGGTTGTCGTAGTTTGGCATTGGGTTGTAAACGCAAGGAACTGACTCGTGGTCGCAATCCTCCGGCGAAAAGTAGCCCAGCCCGTAGTTCTGAGCTCCGTAGCTCGTGAACGGGTAGGGCGATTTGTCCTTCGCATTGGCGTTCTCCGTCGAGTATTCAAAAGCGAATCCACCTGCAAACACGTCACGGAACGTCGAGTCGAACAGCCACCCCGCCTGCAGCCACGTGCGTTGCGCCTCATACCCGTCCACAGTCGGGAAGCTCGGGTTCACACAGCCGAACTCCGTGAGCAGGACGGGGATCGTCAGGTCATAGGACGAAAAGTCCGTCAGTAGCTTCTCAAACCCACCGGACGACGCCAACTCCGTGATCTTAGCGTTGCAGTACTGATACGTGTTGAGTCCGTACCATTCCGCGTTCTCGTACTCGTCACTCGAGTCCGTCCTGCAGTTGTAGTACTTGGAATTCACCTCTCGGTTGTTGTTGGTAGTGTCCGGGTCGGCCATGACCACCCCCACAGGGATATCCCTGAAGCTCGAGCAGCCCCCCAGGAACGCCCTCATGTCTCTAATGAACTTCTTCTGGCACGGGGCGTTGGTCCACGCGTCGTCGACGATGTTATTCACTTCGTTGCCCGCACTGAACGCCAGCACGTTGTCGTACTGGGCGAACTCGGAGATGATCTGCTCCCCGCGAGTCTTCAGGGCTCCGGGGTAGCACGCCGGGTACTCGTCCACCGTGATGGAGCAGTTCTCACAGCTGGCGCCAAGATCCACCAGTGCGTACATGCCCTTGGCTCGCAGCGCACACATGAAGAGGTCGTGCGACTTGGACGGGTCCACGGCGTACACTCGGACGGCGTTGGCTCCGGCGGCCGCCAGGTACTCGATGTCCGGGCGCCAGATGCCCTCGTTGTCGTCCGTGAAGAAATCGAGGTTGTTGGCGTCCATGTCCCCCGTGTTGGGGCGCGGGTAGTAGTCGATGCCCTTGACGGGGAAGGCCTCGCCCGTCTTGGCGTCGAACATCTTGTAGCCCTTGATGGTGACGGGGTTCGTGTAGCTCAGCGCCATGGGCAGCGCTGCGGCGGCTATTGCCATTGCCACCGTTGCAATGCGTCGCATGATCGAGGGATGTGCTGTATTCGCCTGGACTGCAAATGTGGACGCGCGTGGGGCTGCCGCAGGTGAATTGAGGAGTGACCGACTTGAGTGTTCGAATGTGCTACAAATCCAGCGGCATACAAACGCCAAGTAAGACGAGTTCAGCGTCTCTTGTCCGATATTGACCTGATGGTGACCGTCCAACGGCAAGTGTCCCCATCAAGTCAGACGCTCGTATGCCCTGATATTTCTCACGAGTGACCCAGGACACTTCGAACGCGGACACTCTCTATTGTGGATACGCGGCTTGGGTCGATTGTTGTCTAGCAAGCTGCATAGCTATCAACCAGCCTTCAATCACGGACACGGCACGATGAAGCTAGGTAGCAACCACGGCATACTTGTTGACCAACGGTGGCAAACACGGCGAGCTGCGGTAGAATTTAGTCGTGGGACTCGTTTCTTGTCTCACGCAGCAACCAAGAGAGGGAGCACACGCCACGGGTAGAGGAATTAATCAAAACAAGTAGATCTAGCCACTTTTGTAAAAGCGTGAGTAGGTGATTGCATGTACTTGCAAGTAGGTTGCACACCAATTGTAGCGATACCGTGCGGTACAACTCTTTACAAGGAAGTAGAACTGCCATAGCTTTATCTCAAAGGTGCGGCATCGTGTACCGAGCTGTACGGGTTTGCCGTCTTGCTGCACAATTTGTGCAGCTTCACAAGCGCTAATAGCCGCGCCTCGTGGGGCGAATGACGCCCGAAGAAGTTGTTTTTCATGTTCGTGGTAAACCAGCAAAGCTTTTGATTTGCGGCGTGTCGAAGGAGGCTGCCCTAGCAATTAAGACACTTCGGGGAATCCATTCAGCACCAGCTCATTTTAAGTTTTTGATTTTGTCACATCTTTCAGTGTTGCTACGGGATTGAAAACGCGCACGAAGGGGCGGTCCCTACCCTATAGTACAAACCGGGACATTTACCCACACACCTTGAATATGACGGGGGCCACCACCGGCATTCGTAACCTCCGACTCGCTTCCGGTTCCACGTTATTGTACAGGGTTACCTCGAGTCATCTAATTCTGCAACATGATCCAGCCAAACCGAAACTGAACTGCTCTCGTTGATTAATCCAATTTTTTAAAATTAATATTCCTCTGGAGGTGTAATGAACGCGGGCGGGGGTTGTACACACCAGTATCGCGATGGCTAAAATCGCTACAGTTCCCGTGCAACCTACTTGCAAGTAGAGCAATCACCTACTGCTCTTACAAAAATGTTGCTCCGCCCCTCCATGTTACTCACGATCGTCTGGTCGATCGGGCAAAAATTAATGCTATTGCCTCGCCAAGACACACACTTAGGAGCTCTACTGCGTAGAGTCTACGCCAACATGATAAGACGTCCACTAACACCACGTGAAGCTCGGCAACGCCCCAACAAGCTTAGCTTAAAATACAATATCTTTGCAGCTTGTTTATTATCTGGGATCTATCGGCTGTCCCTCGCCGACCAGCGCTCGCTGCTTCTTACGGTTCTTCTACCATTCAACGACACACTCAAAAGGACGCTGTCTACAGCAGCGTAGCGATCACGGAACCCACCAGCAGCGCCGAGGCCACGGACATGCTCACAGCCGAAGCATCGGACGAGTCGCCGCTGCTCTCGGCGGTTCCGCCGCTGGCAGCGCTGGACGTGGTGCCCTCGTAGCTGGTCCAGTCGCTGGCCGTCTGACCCGAGCACTTGTAGTTGAGCACCTCGGACGGGCACGACTCGTCCGTGACGCTGTCCGACTCCCACGTCGAGTCCGCGAGAGCCGAGAAGCCCGACGGGCAGTCCGGGGGACTCGAGCGATCCGAGTCGGCCGTGAAGTCAGTGTACGAGGACTCGGACGAGAAGTCCGTGTCATTGTAGTGCGTCGAAAGGTTGTAGAAGTTCGGCATCGGGTTGTACGAGCACATGGTGCTGATCCAGTCGCAGTCCTCGGGCGAGTAGTAGCCCAAGCCGTAGTTCTGCGCGCCGTACGACGTGAACGGGTACGCCGAAGCGGACGAGCCCGAGCCGTCCGAGTTGGCCATCTCGGTCGAGTACTCGAAGGCGAAGCCGCCGGAGAATACCTTGCGGAAGTCGTCGCCCAGCAGCCAGCCGGCCTGGCGCCACGTGCGCTGCGCCTCGTACTTGCCCACCGTGGGGAAGCTTGGATTCACGCAGCCGTACTCGGTCAGCATGACCGGGATGGACATGCTGTAGTTGGTGAAGTCCGTCAGCAGCTGCGAGAAACCATCGGCGTCGGCCAACGTCGTCACATCACCGTTGCAGTACTCGTACGTGTTGAGCCCGTACCACTCGGCGTTCTCGTACTTGTCGCTCGAGTCCGTGCGGCAGTTGTAGTACTGCGCGTTGAGCTGGCGGTTGTTCTTGGTGGTGTCCGGGTCGGCCATCACGACGCCCACGGGGATGCTGCGCATGGTGGACGAGCAGCCGCCGATGAAGGCGCGCATGTCTCGGATGAACTTCTTCTGGCACGGGGCGTTGGTGGAGGCGTCGTCCACCAGGTTGTTCACCTCGTTGCCGGCGCTGAAGCCCAGCGTGTTGTCATACTGGGCGAACTCGGTGATGATCTGCTGGCCGCGCGTCTTGAGCGCGCCCGGGTAGCAGGCCGGGTACTCGTCCACCGTGATGGAGCAGTTCTCGCAGGTGGCGCCCAGGTCCACGAGCGCGTACATGCCGTACTTGCGCAGCTCGCACATGAAGTCGTCGTGCGACTTGGACGGGTCCACGGCGTACAGCCGCACGGCGTTGGCGCCCGCCTCCGAGAGGTAGGCGATGTCGTCCTTCCAGATGGAGCTGTTGTCGTCCGTGAAGAAGTCGTAGTTGTTGACGTTGAGCTCGCCCGAGTTGGGGCGCGGGTAGTAGTCCACGCCCTTGACGGCGAAGTAGTCGCCCGTGTTCGAGTCGAACATCTTGTAGTTCTTGATCACGATGGGGTTCGTGTACGCGCTGGCCAACAGGCTGGCGGACGACGCCAGCGCGACCACTGCCGCGAACGCCTGCGTGAGCTGCATGCTGTGTCTATCGAACGAGGTCCGCCCGCGTGGTCTAAAGAGTCCAGGGGCTGGGGAATCCGCCGTGCTACGGGCAAATTGAGGAATGAGCACGCTGCACTGCACTGCGCCCTGAGCCGAGCGTCCTCTACACCACGAGGCCCTTGACAGGCATCGCCGATCGCGTTGGACTCGCCTTTCTCAGCACTTGGCGTTCTGTGTGATCCTTGCGCCAGCTGGGCAGCGCGCGCCGATCGCCCAATACGCTGTGCCCAAGCGATCGATCTCAGGCGTGTCCATTTCGCCGCGCCCGATGGATTTTCGTGCCGCTGCTGCTGAAATAAGGCGCTCCGACTTGACGCTCCGGCTACCGGAGACCGAGCACCGGACCCCGTTCGTTGAAAACCATGATGAAAACCATGATGAAAACCATCCCACGCTAGCTTAGTGCTCTTTGACAACGCGACGCTCGCTGTCAACGGCAGCCATCCGCGGGTCATTACACTAGTCGCCGTGATTAGTATAGTGCTTCGCTTCGCTACGAGTACAGTGTACTTAGGCCGCGGCGTCCCAGCCACCGCTCGAGCCATGTGTACAATGACGTCCCTCCAAAACCTGCCGTGCTGCCCGAGAGCGGACCTTCGCGCCGATCGCACGCCATCCATCTCGAGTCGAGACCCGACCGGTTCGGCACAAGACGACATGGCCGCTATCCTGCCGATCTCGGCAAGCAGCGGATTTTTGCTGTGGGCTGTGTGCACCTTTTTTCCGATCAGCTGCCTGGCCTAACATTTCGATGGGTGCGACCCCGAGCACCAAAAACCAAAGCTGTGTTACTTGTACCTGCACATGTACTAGGGCTGGGTTCTTAACATTTGCTAACGATTAATAGCGTAAAAGAAGAACAAGTCACACGCACGCAGAGCCGCGATATTTTAAAAAATGAAAATGTACACGCTGTGGCGCTGTGGGATGTTTATTGTTTGGTTCCTTCTCCAGAATTAGCACATATTATTATTGTGGTTTGCAGACCGCAGACATTTTGTCGCCCGGATTTAGGGCTTAGATCGATCTCTGAGATAAAATAATTCGAAGACAAAAATGCGAGACGGTAGTAAATCGACCTCCAGGCGTAGGTAAGTCGCACCACCTCTTCCTACTTAACATAACGGGCGCATCGTTGGTTCTCAGGACACCGAGGTAACGTCGCCGGCTACTGCTACTCCGGTACGGCTCTGTTGGACGTGTTTAACGGCTCGTTAGCTTCGTCTGTGAGTGCACGAGCGGCTCCTGCAACACTGGGCTTTCCGCTTCTCTGTGGCGCGTGCAGCTCCCCGCCATGTAAGTCCACATGTTGATACTACGCTACCATTTTACTTTAGGAAAATCGTTTCGTATGAACCGCTGTAGCTCTTCTAAATAAAATGTAGGGTGGGCTTTCACGTACTTTCGAACACGGGTAACCACGGCACTCGGCCAACGCGACGAGCGGTTAGTTCGATCTCCTTCATCAGCCACACCATCGGTCAAAAACAACTTGTACCAACGTTGCAGTGTTCGCACGTTAGGCCCAAACATACTGCATACATATTCCATACACATGCATAAGAAAAACAGCTCGCCAACGGTAGTCGAGAGAGTACATGCTGCACTTGTGCAAGGTGAAGGTTTTCGGAAACTGCGGTGCTTCGACAGATCGGCAGCGCGATCTGCCGACCACTCGTCAAGTGTCCACATGTAAGTGTCCAATTGCATATTATATATATATAAAGCACGGCATTATAATCTGTACACAGTCACCGCGATTTAAAATAAATCGGCCCGAATTGCGTTTTTGGATCGGCAATTCGACCACAGATAGCGTAAATCGAGATCGAGATCGAGGCTGGTGAAAATAACTTGGTCGAGTTAGTGGCCATCTGTTTTTATATCGGGCGCCAGATATTATAACTCGGGCAAAACACTAGGTGAAAACGACAAACGCATTGTAAAGCATTATACTTCTTTTCGCACGCTCACCGCAAAATCCAGAGCTGTTCCGGGTGAAGCACGGCTTTGTTTCGCGAGTCCGGACTGATTTGCAAACGCCTGACCGAATTGCAAATTTCCAGTCAAACACCTGACCAAATTGCAAATTCCCCAGTAATTAATTAGCTAAGTTCGGTTTCCTCGGTAAGTACGTCTCCGCCTTCGTTAAATTCGCTTTTGGACTTCCGCTTTCGAGCTCGAATCTGCTCTCTATTCTTGTCGTCGTACCCCTTCTGATACGGCAAACGAGCTTCGCGGGTGCGCTGGTAGTAGCGCTTCTGCGCTGCCTTAATGCGATCCTTGTTAGCCTGGTATTGGAGAGTACGCCATGTTACTATATTACTAACTAAATATTTGTCACTCGAATGTTCTCCAACGTCCTTTAGTGATTAGCTGAATCCTACATATGCTGACCAGCTCGCTGATGTATTCATTAATGGTGGTGCGGACGTACATCGTTAGGGCTGGAGGAGTGACCAAGGCGCTCACTGAACAACTTCCTTAACCACTATTGGCGTGCAAATGAATCAAATGTACGACTTTTAAATTCGCAGCTAATTTAAAAATGCAAGATACCACAGACTACTTCGGCCAGACGATCGAGATTTTCTCGTGTAGCGCTTTTGCCATAGTTGTCGATCAACTGCTTCAGCACCGAGTCCAGCACAATGGTGGGAGAGAGTCTGAGGATGGACCGTGTGAGAATTTCGGCATTATATTGAATCAAATTGGGGCTCGCTTCCATCACTTCCACAAGATCAATCCAGAGAGGATTTTCCCTATAGAGGATTACATTCGGCACGCGAGGATCTCCATGGACTAGGCCATTCGCGTGGAGCTGTCATAACAGTCCAAAGAGGTTTCCTACTTCATGTCGTGTCGTTGGTCGAGGCAGAGGCTTCCCAACTGGAGACAACAATAACGCCGCGCCCTCAGGAGTTTCGATGGGCTTTCCCACAGGACTAATCGTCAAGCCTGTGTGCTGGGCAATCATCAGGGCCTTCTCCTCTTGATAAAGACGTCTCACAGAACATTTCTCCACAATTTTTAGCGCAAATACCTTCCCATCCTGCCCAATGACCTTGAACACGCGTCCATGAGCGCCACGGCCAAGAAATGCATCACCCTCCACCACATCAACACCCAAACAAGAGCAGGCAAGGGTCAAGCGCGCCACCCATGGAGACACGTTGTCAGAAATAAAGTTTCGAAACAATGACTTCGAGCCCTTGTTGGCCCACTTCGCTACTTGAACTTTGACAACAACAGATTGGTGGCTTTTGATCAACCAAAACGAGCGGGCATCAAAGAGAATTGCGCTTGCTGACGCCTTGGGGCAGATATTCTGCAGATATCTTACAACTTGACCAAACGCACTATCACCTATAGTGATCTTGCTTTCGAACAAAATGAGGCAATCATACAAATTCTACCTCCGCCACTCCAAATCGAAATCCACTGGGACGTGGCAGTCTATCATTTGGTACTGGCTTGGCACGAAACATCCCACGGTGGGTCGCAAATCCAACCGGTTTTAGGTCTGTAGTCTTGGCGACGAGTGGAGACTGAGACAACCATTGATATCTCTCGCTGTTATACCACAGCTGTCCAATACGTCGTTGAAATAAGGAGTAATAAATGCGTCAAAAGCAGCCTCATTCTTAAAGGCATTGGCTTCACTCTGAGTTTTCTCCGACCAAAATGCTTCTCCGTTCGTTGGTGCAGCTTCGACGAACACTTCGTCATTTCTTAATCTTCTCTCCACAAGTTGACCTAATGCCCCATCAGAGAAGGACTTATCTTTGTGCGATAGAGAGAAAGCAACCTCCTTAAGCTCCATCATGTCACGCCGCATACTGCGAAGCATCGAAAACGAATCGTGGGCACTCTCAACTCGCGATTGTTGTTCCTGCTCCGGAACCACCACCAGCACGTGAATTTGGTCCGTGGATGGCTTCGGCATACCCGTCAACACTTTCTGCAGGTCAGACTCCCCCTGCAGCTCCTTCTCTTCGCTTGTTAAAGCCTCAACTGCAACAGTCTTCTCGCCCTTCTTCAGCTTCTTCACGTCTTCTGAGTCGGACTCGAGCCACGCGCCGTCGCCCGTCTTCGCCAGGAAGAGCTGCAGCTTGCTTGTCGCGAAGTCATACTTCTGATCCTCCGCGATCGCTTTCTTCAACTTGCTCACCTTCGCACCATCGTCGATCTCCACATCAAACGAACTTCCCCCCTGACCCACAATCGCGCACTGTAGTGACACCAACACCATCTATACTTGAGGCGGCCGATTCTGGAATGAGTCGCTATCGTACCTAAGCGGAGATGACCAATGGCGGTGAGAATGTGCGGTAAGAAAAAACTGCCGACCTAATGCGCTGAGGGAGGCATGATTTTTTTCTTTCGAATGAAGACATCATTTGTACGTTATCCCATTGTTGCTGTGTGCGGTGCTCGGAGGTGTGGAGGAGACCTCCTTCGCACCAGGCGCTACTTCGCGGTGGTGTCGACGTTTTCAGCAGCTGGAGCTCAGGAAGGAGTAGGGGTGTGGTTGTTGGTAAATTACGCTAAGAAAAAACTGGCGGTGTTATGTGCCGGACTGGGTATGGCTCGAAAACTCCCGCACTGCCAGCTTGAGGCCATTTTCACCAGGGTCCTGATACGTGCTCGTTTTCGTCGTTGAATCCTTCTCGCCACATTCGGCCCCCTTAGCTTCAGTAGAGAGCGTCGAGCACGGAGAATCCGTCGCAATGGTGGCTTCTGAAGCCTCATCGTCGCTTGCACGGATTAACGGCTCCACATACTCGACTCGAACCACATTCTTCACGAGGTTGTTTTGGTTTTGTCCTTCGTTTTGTTTCATAATCTTGGGCGTAGCGTGACCGTCTCCCTCGGTGGACTGTGGCTTGGTAAGCTTAAGCTGATTTTTCAGACACCCGCTCATATGGATGTGAAGTCCATGCTGGGTGCTAAAAGTTCTCTGGCATTGCGGACACGCGTGCCGTAAGTCCACCTTTGGACGAGCCTAACTTGGTCGAGTTAGTGGCCATCTGTTTTTATATCGGGCGCCAGCTATTATAACTCGGGCAAAACACTAGGTGAAAACGACAAACGCATTGCAAAGCATAATACATGTAGATTTATTACGACCCCCCCCCTGTTTAATTTGCGGTACATATGATTGTTTTTTTTGGTGGGTTGGGGTGACGCCCTCCCGGAGCGCTGACGGGCTTGATGCTCGCCGGTCGCTTTAAGGCAGTGCTTTCGAGCATTTGCCAGTCTCTAACAAGTCTATCCCTCACATCTACTCCTACAACACCCTCCCCGAGATCTCTCTCCCCCCGCCTCCTTCGCTTAGGTACGTTCAATGTGAACTCCATTGGTTCAGAGCGCAAGAAGCTCGACACGCTTCCTGCAGACCTCGCGGCGTACCGCGTCGACATTGCTGCCCTCCAAGAGACGAAGATATGCACCGAAGCCACGCAGTCCATCGGTAACTACTCTCTGATCACCTTGAAATGCACTAACCCCCACTACGGCGTCGGCTTTGTGGTGGCGCTTCACCTGCGCCGCTACGTCACCAGCGCGTGGGTCGTCTCCGACCGCATCGGTGTCCTCCAGCTACGGCTCCGAAGCGGACGCATGAACATCATCAACGCAGACGCCCCACACATGGGCCGCAGCGGCGAGGAAGCCGACCGCTTCTACGCTGACCTCGCTACGACACACAACAAGCTTCCCCGGCGCGACCTCACCTTTGTTCTCGGCGACTTCAACGCCAAACTGGGCCAACCTCGCGACGGCGAGCACTTCGTAGGCACTGGGCCCGCGGATATCGCAACCGCAATGGGCACTTACTCGCTGCTTTCTGTGAATTACATGGACTAACTGCAACTAACACTTTCTTCCGCAAGCGTGCCAAGAATCTTACAACGTGGACGCAACGACGCGTCGGACACTGCATCTACAATCAAATCGACTACGTGCTCAGCCCGGCGTCCATCCTCAAGCTCTGCACGAATGCCCACGCATGGGGCGGTACCCTCACTAACTCCGACCACAAGCTAGTGACTGCTGACTTCAATCTTCGCGACGTCCCCCGACGCCGCTTCCAGACCCACGTCGCCCGCGACGAGGAAACACGCCTCGCACGCAGCCGACTCTACTACGATGAAGACGCCCGCACCGATTACCAACGCCGCCTCGCCACTGCACTCCAAGACGACGCCGAGACCCTGAGCATCGCTTCGCCCCAAGACCGCTGGGACCGCATTCTCCGCCACGCCTACACGTCCGCCGAAGATTCCGTCGGCTACCAGCCTGCTATCAGCAAAGGCCGCTTCGCCGACCCGCAGTTAAAAACACTCTCCTACCTCCAGCAGCAGCTACGCCTAGAAATCTACAACAACACAGGTAAACTAGTTATATCTACTAACCGAGCTAACCACCTAGTGCGAGAGCACTTTCACTCTCTCTTTGTTGACCCATCCCGAGAAGTAATCCACCCCGACTCGGAGCGCCGACCGCTGCAGCTACCGATTGACCCAGCCGAGCTCGAACGCGCCTTCCGTCGGCTCAAGAACGGCCGCGCCGCCGGCCCAGACGCCGTATCAGCCGAACTACTCAAGTATGGCGCTGATGCTCTCGCCCAACCGCTGGCTGAGCTCATCAATCAAGGATTCGCCACAGGTCAAAATATCCGGCTTGGTGCCGGCCTACTGATTGGCCTGCCCAAGCCGAACAAGCCTCGCGGCGAGTGCTCCAGCCTCCGCCCAATCGTACTGCTCAATTGCGTTCGAAAAGCACTATCGGTCATGGTACTTCGCCGGATTGCCGGCAACGTTGCAGGGTATCTCTCGCCACATCAGAGCGGCTTCCGCCCCGGTCGCAGCACCGCCGATGCCGTCTGGGCCCACCGCTGGATCGCTGCACGTGTTCAACGCTATCGCGAGGTATATCATATCCTCGGCATTGACCTGTCGCGGGCCTTCGACACCATCGACCGGGCCAAGCTCATGGACGTGCTCCGCAGTTTCCTCGACGACGACGAAGTGCGCCTAATCCAGCTCCTGCTCGCGGACACAACGCTGTCGCTCCGATCTGGATCGACCACGCTGAACCCGTTCACAAGCAACCTCGGCGCGCCCCAAGGCGACTCACTTTCTCCTGTTCTGTTCATTGTCTACCTAGAAGCTGCTTTACGCGATCTCGCTGACTCCCTCGACGTTGGCCGTGCATTCCTCGACGATATGATCGTCTACGCAGACGACGCCGACTTCGTGTGCCGCACCGTCGAAGCCACCGCCTTCATCCAAGACCAATCCCCAGCGATCTTGGCTCGCTGGTCGCTGGCCATGAACTCGTCGAAGACCGAGCTGACGACGGTTGCTCGTGCATCAACCAGTACTCCTACTCGTCACGTCCGCGCCCAAGAGGAAGCATGGTGCAACACCAAGAAACTCGGTTCGCTTCTGGGTGATGCCGAAGACGTCTCGCGCCGTAAACAGCTCGCCCGTGCCGCCCTCAACCGAATGTGGACATTATGGCTGCGAACCTCGCAGACTTCCGAGCGCACCAGAGCTCGCCTGTACCACAGCTACGTATTGCCGATTTTGCTATACAACTGCGGTACATGGGCGCTTTCGAAGGGGGACGTGCTCGGCCTTGAGAGCTTTCATCGCCGACAACTTCGCCAAGTACTCGGCGTCCGCTACCCTCGGCGGATCTCCAACGCAGCGCTCTACAAGCGCTGTAACGCTCGACCTCTGCGCTACCTCATCACCAAGGCACGATGGGTACTCTTTGGACAAGTTCTTCGCGGCTCGGATCGCAACCCAGCGTTCATGCAAATGGCTCGCTACTTCGACAGCTCTACTGAAGGTGGCTGGCGAGGACGCCCCCGCACCACGCTACCAACGATCTTGGATCAGGACCTTCGCAATACCAAGCGAGGACGCCGGCTCCGCACCAAAACTGACCTTCTCGCGCTTCGTACCCAAGCACAAAACACGACCGAGTGGAAGAAACTCGTGGGAGACATAATCGCATGGATGCCATGTGAGGACGACTTGACGTATGCGGATACTACCCTATGCCGAAGACTAGCTACTATACACCTAGGCTCCCAGTAAGACAGATTGACGCGAAGACGTAATACAACAACTACAACGATATGATTGGTTGACATAATATGTCAACCAATCATATTGCTTTGAGTTTTTCAATTCAAATTAAAATCGCTTCCGATACGATAAATGTCATTTTCAGTAGTGTTTTAATGTTAGAATATGTTATGTGGATTCATATCTATTACACTTTATCATTCAAACTGCCCGATTACACCTGCAATAGCGGTAAAAACGTTTAAAATGTGACGCTACACCTAAAGGGCTTTGCTTCGATACCAACACCACATAAGTCGCAGTAAAGCGGTAGCTGTATAGCCGAATTAGAGAACTGTGAACCGGAATGTAACGTTATTTATAGGGTTAATAATAAAGTGATAAAACTATTGTTTTATGAAGGTTTACTTGGTGTGGCCCACACCGCGCTGGAAGGGCCGCAAAACGCTACACTGGAAGAAACCCCGCGCATTTTTCACGTCTTTTAGGCCTCCCCGCCGCAGCTTCGCACCGCACTTCTCGGGCACGCTAGTTGCCAGATCTTCCTCCCTACAGCAGTATCAGCAAACCACGATGACGGTACGTTTGCTGCCGCCTTTTGCGCTCTTGAGGTCTGCGGGCTTGCTATGATCGGGGCGCTGGAAGGAAGATACAGTTGGTGCTTAGGATACTAACTTCAAGTCCTTTGCCTGCTGCTGGTGGCCATGGTTGCTCGACAGGTGACGACTACCAAGACCAAGGCGGCTGTGGAGAAGCCTGTGAGCGCCAAGGATCCGGCAGACGTGGCGAACGAAGCCCCCGAGGACGCGGACAGCGTCGCCAAGAGCGACGAAGATAGCGCCGGTGCTGACGACGAGAAGGAAGACTCAGTGGAGGAGACGGAGGACGACGCAGCAAAGGAGGAGAATGACGAGGAGGAGGAAGAAGAAGGGGAGGAGGAAGGTGATGGAGAGCAAGAGGAGGAAGTGGGGCTGTCGTATCTCTACACGAACTTCGAAGACGACGAGAACGACGAGGACTTTAAGGTAGATGTGGCAGCTCAGGACGACGATGATGACGATGAGGTGGAAGAGGACGATGAGAACGATGCCGGGGCCGTCGCGGAGGATGAAGATGACGGGGAGCAGGTCACTGCCGACGACGAGGACAACGACGACGATGCCGATGATGATGTCGATGACAATGAAACTGTTGAGGATGCGAACGGCGATGACGACGATGGAGCGGCTGGTGATGAGGAGGGGGAGAACGAGGAGGAAGAAGACGGCCCGCCAGGTATGTATTGCTGGTTTGTGGTATTGATGTATTGTTGCATGCGTATCTAATGTTGCCGTGTTGTGTTTGACATCTGCAGCTAAGAAGCAAAAGAACTAACCACTCATGGTAAAGTAGTTTGTAAGAAATAGTGAGTGGCCCAGCAAATGAATCGGCTAGTGACGCAACCACGCCCTTAGGGCGACGATGGGAGCTAGGTGCGGGCTGCCATTGCAGTACTACAATTTGGCCCTTTTGCAGTAAGCTTTGACGAGCGCGTCGGAGACGCACATACGCTCTTCTATTTCCGCTCAACTCGTGCGGCCCTGCCCTGTAGTGGCCAGAAGCTATATATGTGTATTAATTTGTGGTTCTGGTTTTGGGTGGTGAAGCACTACTCAACGCTGAGCGTTCACGCGTGTATGATAAAGAAAGAAGGCCGCGGACTGAGTAATGTCGTCACGAATGCTGCATGTTATCGACCTCCGTTCATAAGCATCAATATTTCGAGCATATGACGTATCTCTTACTGTCAAATCAACAACCTGTTTATCCAACCATGGTGCGCTTCCGTCCACGCTGACGCACTTGCGAGAGCTTCTGGAAAATGGCGTCGGAGCGACGGGATTTCGCTCGGTACGCACGTAGCACCTCTTCCACCTGTCAAGCCAAGGTCAACACAGTCAGCACATTTCTCACCCAAATGCCGCCACAGAACGCGCACGCACCAAAAGTTCCGAGTTCACGTGGGTGCTGGCGAACGCCCGCTCCATGACGTAGAGATCCACAGCCTTGTCCTCCGGGAGCGGCTGCGAATTGGCCAAGCCAAAGTCGATCATCGTCTGCATCACACCACAGTAAACTCTCAGCCAATTCGAACTCTTCACCACCACCACCTCATCACCTACCACATCTGTGGCGTCGTCGCTGCTCAGCATCATGTTGGACGTGGTTAGATCTCCGTGGACGATATCCGCGTCGTGCATCTTGGCAATAGCTTCACCGATCTGGTAGGCTTTCTTCAAGGCCTGGGGGCCATACTTGGGGTCTGCCCACATCAAAAAATAACCCTTCAGTACTTAGCTTCCATCTCGAAGCTCCATCCCACTGCGTACCGAGCTTGTAGGCTCGTCGCAAATAGTCCTTGAGGCTGCCGCCCTGGATCTTTTCCAGATAGAGGCGGCTCTTGTCCTCGTCCACGAGGAAAATGGAGGGAGTGAGGACCCCCGCGCGGCGGCACTTGAGGATGCAGCGAGCTTCCTGCACCAGACGGCGGTGAGACAGCTTCTTGTCCAGCACCGGCAGGCGGTAGCTCTTCTTGATGCGCTCCTTGACGATGCAGGGGCGGCCGGCGAAGTCCGTCTCGAACACTTTCTGATAGGATAGATTTATTATTAAGATAAGTGAGTAAATAAGAAGTGGGCCCGCTATTGGCCATCGTGGTGGCGGGTGTGCAGGGCGACGCACCGCCTCGGCGCCCTGGCTGATGAGCTGCCACTCGGTCTCCGCCATGGTCAATTAGAATTTTTGTGAGGTTTGTATGGCGAGCGATGAACTGCGATGTGATTGGCTGAAAATGAGTTTGAGAAATGGGAGGACTATTTTTCAGAGAGGGGACATCAAATCTGATCTGTGGGAACTAACATCTGATTATGGTAGGAAAAGTTGCCTTTTTAAAAGCTTGTTGCAAGGTTTTTGAGTCAAATGAAGAAGGTGGCTTGTCATCGCTGGCGTCGGGGCAAAATTTCGCTGGTTGTAAGTTGTACATACATACCGTACTGTTCCGCGCGGCACGAGTGCCAGTCGCGGGGGTCTGCGGATCCAGCCGGTCTCGGCATGATAAATTACCTGATCTGCAGCCTTGATTAACGCGAGTGGTTGTGAGTCTTCAACCTCTTGGGCGATTCCCCCAGGATAAAGCCATGGCATTGGCCTTTGTCTATCGCGCTGTTCGTCAAAAGCGAGCGACTGAGTACCGTAAGGGGAGAGCAGCCATTTCACCGTTTTCCCTGCCAGTCAAAAGTGAGTGAGCGAGTGATCCTCATTCTCCGATGGCGCCTTCACATAGTCCTCTTCTCGCTAGGACCATCTGGAGTCTTGTCCTCCTTCTTGCCGTCGGGTACATTGGTGTCGCTGGCGAGAAGGAAGCAACTGAAGTGGCCGAAGTCGACGTGGACGACGATGTGGGCAAAGACGTCGTGGAAATCGTCGAGGCGCGCGGCTACTTCGTCGAAACGCACAAGGTGACCACAGCAGACGATTACATCCTCACCATGTACCGCTTGCCCAAGACGTACACTGAGAGCCAATCCGAAACTAAAGTCACAGCCAAGAAGCCTGTCGTGCTGCTTCAGCATGGTCTCCTTGACAGCAGCTTCACCTTCGTGTGCAACTTCCGCAACCAGAGCTTGGCTTTCCTTCTCGCTGACGCAGGCTACGACGTTTGGCTCGCAAACAACCGTGGCACAACATGGTCGAGGGAACATTTGACCTACACGGACGACGACGATGAGTTCTGGGAGTTCACGTGGGAAGACATGGGCAAGTACGACCTCCCAGCAGAAATTAATTACGTCCTCAACAAGACCAAGAGCGCCATGCTGAGCTACGTTGGTCATTCTGAAGGAACCACCCAGGCGTTTGTGGGGTTCTCCACTGACCAAGAACTTGCCCAAAAGGTGTCTTATTTCGCAGCACTTGCCCCTGTGGCCTGGACTGGTCACTTGACTGCAGGCGTCTTCAAAACAATGGCGAAGATGCACCTGGAGAAATGGTTTCAAGCGTTCGGCATTGCAAAATTCTCTGGAAAGAGCACGTTCATTCAGGAAATTATCGGTGGATACGCCTGCACGCTAGCGAAGAAATTATGCAGTACCACAATTTCTATCGTCGCTGGTCCGTCCGTGAGTACCAACACGTCGCGGATTCCTGTATACATTTCACAAACACCGGCGGGTACCTCGGTGAAAAATATGGCTCACTATGCGCAGAGCATACGTGATAACACATTCGCGTCGTATGACTACGGTTGCAAGTGTGATCGGGGTTCTGATATCGACGAGTGCAAGGAGTCCAAATGCAAAAACAAAAAGGTGTACGGCAGCTTCGACCCGCCTGCCTTCCCAATCGGCAAGATGGTGTATCCACGAACAGGTTTCTTCATTGGATCTGCCGACACAATCGCAACAGCGACAGACATCGATCAGCTACGCGGTGCGCTTCCTTCCGGCACGATCGTTCATGAGCTTGCTGTCAAGGAATACAGTCACCTCGACTTGACGTGGGCATACAACGCGAACGAGAAAATGTACCAGGACCTGCTTAAGCAGCTTAAGAAATTTGAGGGAGTTGGATACACGGACAGTGCTGGCGCATCGAGCTTGAGCAACGCATCGGGTAGCATCGGAGTGGACGCCGATAGTGCTGTTGAGTCCAGGACCTCATTTTCCTTTCGTCGATTAGATTAAATAGATGTCGAGTGCCCGCCGTAACGTTGGCGCGGAAGTAACCTAGGCGGTGCGGGTATCGCTAAAACGCTCTGGATTTCATAATGCAATGCATTAGGCATAGAACGCCACAATTCGCCTGTACACCTTACTTCAGGTTCCCATCTGCCGGGGCTGATAGCCGTTGTCGGAGAATGGCATTGTCGAATAGTTTTCTGCTTGCACTTGGTCTTTATTTTTGTCGGCCATCTGTGAACATCGACTGCCCTATATGAATTGTGGTGGAAATGCACGAGCTCGATGCACTTCTTCGCATACATGCTGTAAAAATAGTTGTGTGGGCATGTCTAGCCGAAAAACATAGCACCGAGTCAGCAAGGGCTGCATTCATCAACTCGCTTTGCTGCGCTCGACTCCACCAGGCCATTCTACCAACATGAAACCAAGCCACGTAGCAGATGTGCCACCGGGAGCTATCCCTACCGACCTGGAGGGCGGTTGGCTGCCTGGCCAGCAGTATCCTGGAGGGCAAGCATCCGGACAAGCGTACGGTGGAAGTGGTGCCCAGCAATATGCCAGCGTCGTGCCATTTTCAGATGCCACACCGCCCATGATTGGAAGTTGGTTGGTCGGCCTCTGCGGTTGCTGCACCGACTTGATCCCGAACTGCTGCATGGTGACGTTTTGTCCCTGCATCTCTCTGGCACAAATTTCCAAGCGCCTGGGCGTTAGCTCCTACTGTTGCGGGCTGTTCCTGAGCTTCCTCTTCACCTGCCTCTTGTCGGCCTGCTTACCATTCTGGATCTGTCACTTGCGCTCCGTTACACGACAGAGGTTCCAAATCCCGGGAAATTGCTGCGGAGACTACTGTGAAGCTTGTTGCTGCCCGTGCTGCGCGATTGCTCAAATGGCGACTCGAACTGGAAGCTACACACCCGGTAGCTGCAGTTTTGGCTCTCTTGACACCCTACCACCCTACAATCGCGTGTAGTGAACCTAACGACAGCACCGGTCGTGGCAGCTCAGCTTGATTTGAAAAGAACGATAATAAACAGCAGCAATGATTGACATTTCAACTTGGTTTGGCATACTTCGATGTAAAGCTCCATGAGGCTGTCTCGCTCAGTAACTATTACCTTCATACAGCTGAATGAGGTCGTTGTAGACGTTTTAGTGAGCATTGTACGCCCACGTGAAGTGGATGTGGCCGAAATCGATAGGTTTGTGACAAAACTTTTGTCTTAACAATAATGCCGTCAGGCAGTCCAGCTCGCACCTTGTTGATATCAGTTTTGGTTGTTGCCAGTGTGTCCTGAGCACCGTTATAAAACCCGTGCATGGGTATCGTTAGGGAATGCCGGCTGGTCGAACAGCCATACTTGGCCTTGCTCTTACAAAATTAACGTCGAGCACAGGCCGATTCGCAAGATTCGAAGGCGTAGTCGTAAATGCAAAGGTTTCATCGCGGATACCTTCGGCGTAATGAGCCATGTTTTTGACGGAACTACCTGCAGGGGTCTGCGTCACGTACACGTGCACGCGCGAGGCATTGATGTTGTCGGAAGAACCGCCGATCAAGTCGATGAATCCGTCGCACACTACACCAGCGCAAATACAGGCATATTTCCCCAGAATGCCCCCTTGGGGCCGAACTCGTTCACGCCGAAGACTTGGGACCATGTATCCCCATGCGTCTTGGCCGGAGTGATGAGGATCGGTGAGGCAGCAGCTAGCGCTCCAAAGTAGGAAACTACCTTGGCAAGCTCCTGATTCTTGGAAAAGCCGACAAAAGCCTGAGTGGTGTCCAATGTAACTCAGCATCGGACACTAAACGCATAGTTAGTTGATCATCGACGGAAGATCGTAATTTCCCATAACCTCCCACGTGAAATCCTAGAATTCATCGTCATCGGCAGTGTAGTCACATGTATAAAGAAAATTCGAGCATGGAGGTGCAGCCACTTCGGTCCTGCACGTTGGAATTTCGTTCGAGGATAGTGAAAGTTCTCCATTTCGTATCAGCCCAGGTTCCCCTGTAAGCGTTTTCAACGTAGCACTTCGACCAGAAATGTGTTGAAGTGGGTTGTTGGCGGACAAAGCCCCATCGACATTCAACCGAGTGAGGTGGCGCACTTCGTCCTGCTTTAGGATATCCAAACGATGCAGTTCGTGCAGTTCCTGGATGGCTTCAAGTTGAAGTTAGATCGCTAACCACCAACCACAGTACAGTAATGGGGAATGTGGCTTGAGTATTCAAATGCTGATGACAGCGCATAGATTATGGCTCCTTATTTACAATTATGATTGACTGCATGTAGTGACAATGGAGTCCCAGGCATAGATTCCAACTAGTATCCGACATCGACGTACTTGCCGATCTGGGTGAGCAGGTCTTGATAGATCAGCTCGTTGGCGTTGTAGCCCCACGTGAAGTCCAAGTGATTGTACTCGACACTTTGGTCGGTGAGAATGGTTGCGCTCGTGAGCCCAGCGCGCAGTTGAGATATGTCGGTACTGGTTGCCAACCAGTCATCGCTGCCCGTGTAGAAGCCCATGCGGGGGTACGTGATGGCGCCAAGGTCGAACGAAGGGGGTTCGAACGCGCCGTACACCGCCTTATTCTTGCAGATGAGCTTGGAGCAGAGACTGAGTCCCAGAGCTTGAATACAACTGCAACCATAGTCATAGTACCGAAACGTATTGTCGCGAATTCCTTGCGCGAAGTGCGCCATGTTCTTGACGGAGGTGCCTGCAGGCGTCTGCGAGATATACACTTGCAACCGTGTGGTGTTGACATTATCCGAAGGTCCAGTGAGAGCATTGATGATCGAGTCGCAGGCCTGGTCCACGAAAGCACAAGCGTACTTGGCCAGGATACCTTGGATCAGCCAGTTGGTCTCCCAAAAGGCCCCAACGCCGAGGATCGTGAACAAAATGTCCAAGTACGTGTCGGCCATGAGCTCGAAGATCGGTGACGTGATGTGTCCCAGATAGGCAACAGGAGCGAGGGCGCCGAAGTACGACACCTTCTTGGCCAAGTCTTGGCTGACCGAGAACCCGGCGAACGCCTGCATGGTTCCCTCCGAGTGACCCACGTAGCTGAGCGTGGAGTGACCAGTCGTGTCCAGCACGTAGTTGATCATGGCGGGCATGTCGTAGAGCGCCATCTCCTGCCACGAAAAGGCCCAGTACTCGTCGTCGTCCGTCGTATACGTCACGTGCTGGTTGGACCAGGTTGTGCCTCGGTTGTTGCCGAGCCAGACATCGTAGCCGGCGTCCGCGAGCACGAAAGCCAAGCTCTGGTTGCGGAAGTTGCACACGTACGTGAAGCTGCTGTCGAGCAGGCCGTGGATGAGGTACACTGCGGGCTTGTCGGCCGCAGCGGACGCGTTAAGTTGGCTCTCCGTGTAGGTCTTGGGCAGCCGGTACATGGTCAAGATGTAGTTGTCTGAAGTGGTGACCTTGTGCTCCTCGACGTAGTAGCCGCGGGCTTGCACGATCTGCATGACTGTCAGTCCATCGTCGGGGTCCACGTACGCCTCGGCGACGGCATTGGCGGGGTTAGTCCTGGTCAGGACGAGGATGCTCAAGGCCAGCAGCAACGCCAAACTGCGGGGGATCGCCATGGTGGGGCAGAGCGAATTGCGTTATGGACGGACGGAAGCTCGAGTCTCAAAACAAGAGGATGTCCCGCCGTGACGGTCTCTCTTTCGTGCCGACGACGTATGCACGAGAGCAAATCACATCGACCAGGTGGGACGCAGTTTTCCAGGCGCTTGGATACATGTCAGCCGGCAGCTAGAACCGCAGTCTGGTCCTGCATGGCATTGCGCGATGTACGTTGCATCGCTCGAGTCTAGCGTGGACGTCATCCTGGCAGGCGTGACTTATGGAGCAGAAAACGACCCCACGGCCCAGCTTCGCCGGTGCAGGTTGAAGCGCGCCGCAGTAGACAAGGTGCATGTAAGCTTAACTCTTTCAGCCAGGGTTCGGTATTAGTGGGAATTTCGGATAGTAGTTATACTACTACTACTATCCAATTTCGGGTAATAGTAGAATGCTATATATATTAGTAGCGGGACATCGACGGTACTAATATGACTACTAATATCACTGAGTTGAGCTACCATATCTGGCGCTTACTTGCCTCCATACGCCTTATCTCCTGCCGGTTGTGGCGAAGTATGAGCTGCCGCTGCGCACGCTCGTTGTCGGTTCTCATCGTTAGAGGACTCATCACGAAAAAACCGGTTGAGAACATGCGTTCTTGAAACGCCGTCGAGCACCCACGTCCCAGCCAGACGCGTGCAAGTTTCGCAATAGAAGGAAAGTTTTTTTCGCCGACCTCCGCGAACCAACGACATGCGTCAATGTGCCCACAACGCTGCTCAACATTCCAAACGTAAACATTGCGTTTTCTGTCGCGCATGCTCAGCTTGGGTAACACCTTCTCATACTCCTCTTTGACTGGATATTGCTTTCTCGCTTCGTCAGACCACTCAATTCGGAAGTTCAGCCACTCCTCCACAAGCGCGTCGGCTTGAGCATTTAGTGTCGCATCCGCCGTTTTCTCCGCGGCTGGTTGGGAAACGGCTTCGCCGTAAATCAAGTCTGCTTCGTTATCAGAACTGCCACTGCCCTCTGTTTGTGGTGACCTGGTGCTGGAAGCCGCTTCGCCAACTCCTTGCCCGTTGTTTGCATGTAATCCCTTGTAAAAACCACGGTGTTCGATGCGCATCAGACTCTTTGTTTCCTCCAAAATAATGTCAGTCACAGCCTCCGCCGTGTCCGGAGCTCGTAGAAAAGTTTTGGCTGACGATTTCGTTCGTGGGTCAAGCAGTAGCGCCATACCTGCGGGTACTGATGGCTTGGGGAACCTCTCTGCAATTTGATGCAGAGTGCGTTTAATGCACCGGTGCGCCAAGTCCGAGAGATCAGTCAGCTTCAGCTCAACTCAAGAGAAGTTCCTCTCGTTAGTGTCGGTATCGCGAGGTCCATGCAGGCAGTAGGTTGCAAACTTGTACGAATTCATTCGAGCCGACGCCACTCGAAGTAACACGTACATAGTAGACAATAACATGGTTGCCGACTGGGACTCGACAAGAGCTAGTTCACATACTCTCTGCCATGATTGCCTCCATCTGTACTGCAGGTTCCCACTCAGCGCCCGTAATACAGTTGAAAACGCGTTTGTCCTTCTTAGGCAAGTTCGCATTTTGAACGAATGCTTGGAACGCTGGGTAATTAATGATCAAACGTTGAAATAATTTGACTGTAGATGCCATCCGGGCGTCAATATCAATTAGCGCTGCCAACTGCGGTAGTTAGTGGAAACCTTGGACTTCTTTGAGGTGGGCAACACGCTCAGGTGATTTACTCGACGCGAAGAAATTGTTGAGAGCACGAAGCTTTCGAATGAGTGCACCGCCCTCGGGAAATGCACCGCCTTCCATCACTACAACGCGCTTCTTCACGAATACGTTTGTCTTCGGATCCTTCACGTATTCATTGCGTACATGCTTTTTGAGGCTGATTCCGTAACCAATACAGAGATTGAGAGTATGCATCGCGCAAACCGTTTGCAAAATCGTATCAAATTGTCTAGAAACCTTTCGAGCTGCTGGTGCTGTATCTGAGATTGTGAAGCAAACCATTTTCTTGATGTCCATGCCGTACCGAGCCTTGAGCAGCTTATCCATCACCTCTGCAACACCCTCGGAATCATGACCATCATTTTTCACTTCTGCGAGCAGGGCGAGACGCACAGGACGCCAATGTCGATTAATTTAGCTACCCGATACACCCACAATACTGTTTTATGAACTGTTGGTCCACAGGTCGTGCTCCACAGGCATAAATGGAGTCTCGTCCAACTCTTGGAACTCTTAGGCGAATAAATTCGATGTATCCTTCTAGAAAGTGTCGTAGTGATTATCCATAAAGTCGTTGTATGTCTTACGGGATGGAATGGTGACGTTAAGATCACCAGTAACACCTACGAGAAAGTCGTGAAAGGCATCTGTTGTCACGAAGTTGTGGTCAAATAAAATAATACAAATGAGAACAACAGTAAAACATTGTCCGTAAAAGTAAACCGGAACACTCACCATCCCGAATCAGCCACCGCGCGATCTGACCTGTGATTTGTTCTTGGCTGACCGACACCTTCCACCAAGTCTTTTGGCGCTTGGTTGATAGCTCGTCGTCAGCTGGGCGTTTTGTCTCCGTCGGCGTGGTCACCATGAAGCGGTCAGCGCGAACTTGATGACGCTGAAGCCCCAGAATTGCCATCTCATGCGTCTTGTGGGCAGACACCAAATGCGTCTTGGTGTTTGAGGCGTGGCAAGCGCGACAAAGTGCGTTTTGCCAGGTTTTGGTCTCCAAACACGCTGTGAAATATGCGTGAACTGCTTCTTCTTGTACGTGACTGGCTTTCCAAGCTATTGAACCAAAGTCCAAATCGGGTCTGTCGAGTTCGCAGGGGTGTGTGAGTGATGTGATCCGGAACGCTATTTACTACAGCAGGGGTCTCCTCGAGCTCTGTTTCCCTCAGATCGATCACGGTGGCACTGCTTGAGCACGACATTCCAGAGGTACTGCTCGGAGTGGACTCCTAGAGGTTGCTGTCATCCGCGTCGAAGACCTTCGGAACACACGCGCGGCTGCAGAATCTGCACGTGGACTTGCTCAGTACAATCACCGCGGCAAGAAAACAACTCCAGACAGCAACGTTACTTTTGAGAAAGCTCGCCTTTAGTACATAGCTCATTACTACACAGGTGATGCACCTGACGGCCACATACACAGCACGGAGCAGTCTCCGATATGGCACTCCAGTGACAATTGGTCTTCGCGCACTTCATGATACGTTCGTATGAGGCTGGAAGTCGAAGAATGGAGTTTCTGACTGAAGTGCGCAGGAGGGGGGAGGCCGGAGAACCACTCATCCTTGCGCTCTTTCGAAGATCTTCCGTCAGTTGAAGTATGCGTACATAAGTAGTGCTATTATCACTACTATCCATGTTTGTATGGGCTACTATTCAATTAGCACTACTAATGGCTCGAACCCCAGTACTATAGTAGTAGTAATAGTAGTAGTCGTGATAATAGGCCTACTAACGCTACTATCCTGGAGACTACTACCGAACCCTGCTTTCAGCATATGGACGTTGGCCACGATGACACGCATTCGAGGCACCTGCATCGGATCGATGTATGCAACTCAATACGCAGTCCCGGAAATTCCCCGCGGGAATGCTGGACGATTTCAATGCGGTGGCAACTGGCAATGATCACAACGAGGAACCTCGTTGGTTGACAAGCATCCACGCACATGTACTGCTCACATCAGTGCTTCTACATGTATCCGAGTCGATTGCTGCTGGCCTCCGAAGTTTGAAGTCACGATAGGTGCCCGTCAAACGCAGTTTCGGTGTGAGGATACCCATCTTGGTGGCTGACTTGCGATTCAGGCATTTGACATCCTCGTGACCGCGGGCAGTTTGCAGAGTCAGGCAGGAAAGTACGAAGCAGTTTTCAGTCATCTCGATCGAGGCGAGGATGCGTCAATCATGCGCGCGCTCCGCAATGCAGCAGCGCTGTCAGTCATGATGATGCAGACTTTTCGACTTTAGGAACTATAAACTTGGTGGTCATGAGGCGAGCAGGAAGCAGTCGCTGCGCTGCCGCTGGGTCGGTGTATGGACAGCTCCAAGATGTCTTATTCATCGCTTCCACGATCTTGAACTTGAACCGACGCAAACGAGCGGACGCGAAGCGAAAGATACCCACCTTTCCATTTAGCCATTTTGCAAGGCAGGACACGGCCAAAATGCCGCTGGCGCCTCGATACACGTGGGAAGAAGACGCGTCCAACCTCGCGCTAGAGCTGCATCTGCCCGGAAAAGTGCTGCGCAACACCGACGTTTATGGTAAGATCAGCCGATTTTCGGCATCGAGTTGGGATTGCCAATAGAGGCACTAATTGTGTGTTGATCCGGTGGTCTAGTGAGCGACCTGGTGGTGAAGGTCAATGCCGCACCCTACGTGTTGCTGCTAGACCTGCAGGACTTCGTGGATGACTCATCTGCAGTTGTGAAGAGCCTTCCGACGTCGAGTTTGCTTCGGATCTCTTTGAAAAAGAAGGAGGAGCGAGTATGGAAGGAGCTGCAGTACCGAGATACCAAAACCGCTCTTAGAGAACGGCGTGATGCGTCCATGGAGCGGAAGCGAGCAAGTGAGACGGCGTTGAGTGAAAAGAGGAAGGAGCGGAGGTACCAAGAGGAAAAGGATACTTTGCGGGCACAAATGGCAGTCGACGACACCAATCGTCAGATCCTGACCGACCTCAAAGCGGAGGAAAAAGAGCGTGAAGAGGTATTGTTTTGGTGGTCGGTGCTGTGTACAGTATATTACAACTGATCTCCGTATTGTGTATTGCGCTTGGTAGCGGAGCTTGTACGAATCGTTTCGAGATCTACAAGTTCAGAAACAGGAACAGAAGAAGAAGGCAGCGAACAATCAAGATGCTCAGACGCAGGAAAGTATCGCATCGATTAAACAAGGGGTCCCGTTGCCATCTACCGAGAAAACGAAAAAGAATGTGTCTTTTGCTACACTTCCTCGTGACAATTTGCCCTCGATTCGGGACAACCAAGAAGACGAAGTCATTGAACTGACTGAAGATGGCAGTTTTGACATTTCAAATGTTGCAAAGCTTACGGCACAGCAGACTACATACAGTGCTGCTACACCTGAAGACAGCCCAGGCACAGAGCCGAATGATTGGGTCCAAGTCTCTCGCCATGAAGCGATCGAAGTTGAAGATGATATCGATCCTCCAACACAAACAGCTGAGCTTCCTCCTCCCCGAGAATACATCAAATCCGAAATCCGCTTTACTCCTCGCGTCTTCCCGACTCCGTCGCGAGAATCCAAGGCTGCGGAGGAAGAGGACTGGCTGCTCAAGAACCGCAAACACATCAGCAAACACCAGGGTCTCAACCGTACATCGGAATACGACATCAGCGAAACGGATCGTACGTCACAAGCGCAATTCATTCTTGAAAAACAGCGAAATACTTGCAAAATGCACTAACATTTGTATGCTGATGCCTGAATCTTTTGTGCGTGGTCGACAGCCATTTGGTTAAAAGCGAAAGGCGACGACTTCTTCCACTCCAAAGACTTCCGCAGTGCTACGAATGCCTACGCCGAAGCCATTTCTGCAACTGCCAGTGATAATATCGACCTGATTGCTGCATGTCTATCAAATCGTGCAGCCTGCTTGCTTCAACTCGGTGGATTCGAGGTAGGATGTCGTGTATGACTTTATTTTTTTTTCTCTCTAGGTGATCGTAGCCACTTACTATTTGTTGCCCGCGTAGGAGTGTATTTCGGACTGCTCAAAGGCTCTTTCGTATCTTCCCGATTCTCGCGATACGGACAAAACCTCGAGTGCATTGAAGCACTACCGCCTGAAACTAAAGCTCTTTGTACGGCGTGGCACTGCATACTGTCGCGTTGGCCAGTACACTCAGGCAAAAGCAGATTACGGGGTGGCCTGCTCGATGGACACCCAGAATCCACAGCTCAGAGATGACTTTATGGAGCTTGTTGCGATGGAGAAAGCACACGAATTAAAAGTAGCAGGCGACGACATCTTCAGGCAGGGCAATGATCTCGAGCAAGCTATTCGAAAGTACTCGGACTCGTTGCAGCTGAATCCACTGTCGATCGCTTGCTTGTCGAACCGAGCAGCTTGTTACCTGATGCAGCATGCTGGAAAAGAATGTGTCGAAGACTGCACAAGAGCACTGGAACTTCTGCAGCAAGACGCTACTTTAATTGGCAATTCCAGCCAAGAGCACGGACTTGCCTTCTTCTCGATTGGCCCAGCCGCCGGGTCAATCCAGCGACGTGCGTGGGTGGTGAAAACACTTGTACGACGGGGTGCCGCTTACTTGTCGCTTCGCGAGTTAGATCGAGGTACGATTTGATTCCAGTGATGCACACGTGCTAAAACAACTCTGACGGTTTTTGTTTTCGCAGCTGAACAAGACTACACAGCTAGTGTCGAGCTGGATCCAACCAACGAGGCGCTGAAGGCTGACTTGGTGAAGGTTCGGAACGAACGAGGACGTAGAGATGTCCAGTACGAAGAACCGATTCGTACTTGTCTTCAAGGTTAAACTTTTATGCATGGCGATGTCGGAAAACAAGTTGGATTGCTTCTTTTCGTTTGTCTTTTACACGTGAAGGAATAAATACACTGAACCCCTGCAGTGCTGTGTCTAGAGCAACCCGATAGAGAGGCTGGGGGGCGCTACATTCAAGCGCTGGCTCCGTCTTAATGCTTGGGCACTACATTGACCAGTTTCTTCGTCGATTTCAAGTTCCTCGCGCACAGGTGGTAAGCGATCAGTTTTCCACGTCGGTGTGACTTTTGCCCTAGGTTCGGGAGATGAACGAACACCGGCCAACGAGGTTGTGACCATTTGCGCACAGTAGGCAAAAAGGGCACCGGGACTTCGCTTCGGCACTGGCGTGTCATTATGAGGTTTGCAGTCTACCGACGGCAATCCATCCAGTACAATCTCTGTGCCACCAATTGGTTTAAGAACGATTTCTGATGGCCGGCTAGCGGGCGATGCGATGCTGTATCCAACGTAGTTAAAACCTTTTCCCGGCAAACTTTTCGAGCGATTGCGTCCGGGAGCAGGAGGAGGGAGGGAAGCTTGACGAGGTTCATCAATCTGTACGCCGTAGGAGCCCGAAGTAGTCGGTGGTGCAAGGCATTCTGGGACGTTGGTCCCGAGGTTCGCTCCAGTAGTCCAGAGTGTGTATGGCGAATCGTTGCGTGGTGTCATCATCAGCACAAGATCACGGTTCACAGGCTTGACTAGATGACGTGAAGTGCGCTCTGCCTGCGCCGATCGCTGCACTTGACGTACCCAACTTGACACTTGAGTCAGAATGGAACGAACTTTGCGAGCGTTTTCCACTGCGGCTTGTTGTTCATGCAAAACAGTCTCCAGCTGCATTTTCAACTTCTTCTCCACCTCTTCGTGGGTCTCAATCGCACGCTTCAATTTCAATTCCAGGTCGTCGATGTGCTTGGCGTGCTTGGCTTCCATCAGTGATAAACGCTGCACTAAGGAATTATTCTCTTTTCGTAGCTGCAGCAGTTCGCTGCCGCCGAGCTGATCGTCACTGGAACGAGATGGTGAGCTCTCCGAATCTTGAACATCCTCGTCACCTTCGTGTGGGCTGTCGTCGTCTTGGTTGTCTTCGTCTTCGTCTTCGTCATCTTGACGTGTCCTCGCTGTCCCCACCTTGCCAACCTTATCCACAAGATTAAACTTGTCCTCCCATTCGACGCCCTGTGAAGCGGAGGAGAACAGGGATGCCGCAGTGGGCAAATTTCGCGATGCCGATTGACCAGTGGCAAACTCAGCCATCGTCACCGATGCCAAGTGAACTGCGCACGAGGAAAGCTGGAATGGGCTGCGTTGGCCGGACCCTCGCATATTCAAGATAGCTGCAGTAGCGGATAAGAATCTCGCTGCGAATGACATGCATCCGCCAAAGATCACAGTCCGCTGAAACGCATGGCACGACGCTCCTCTAAGCCTTGCTGGAAGAGCCCCCGGCCAATGAGGTCAGCTACCGGCACGAGGTCTACCGAGAATAGGCTCGGAGCTATCTGTCGACAGTGCATAGAACTCTTAAATATACTCGTGCTCAACGCCAGCAAGTCCAACGTAGCGCGATGTTGAAGTTGTGCATTGCGCTCGTCGCGTTGTGAGTAACAGAGCCCCGCTCAAAAGCTGTGTTTGGCAAACACTGTTTGCTCACGCGCTGCTTACGCCACCCGCAGCTGCGTGAATTTCGTTCGAGGAAGTGCTGTAGTCTCACAACAGGGCTGGGTTGGAAGGCGAGCTTGGAGACTCCGTGCAATCGACAATCGATGGAGGCGGCTTTCGGTGTTTGATGCCGTTATCTCCAACGGATTTGCCAGTGGCAAATCGATTTTCCATCACGCCCACGTCGGCGGTCTGCACGGGTTTGAGCTTCCTTGCCTTTGCGCAGAGAGCGAGGAAAGCGGGAGAGCGACAAGCCGAACCGATCGCACGCGTTTGATGAGCGCAGATGTTTCCCTTCGCGTCACGTCGTCACATTGAAACTTTTGCATCGCTATTCAAAGACGCAAACTCGGTCGGTATTGGCTGCCATCTTTATTCACCCGTCTAAATCGATTGCCTATTAGCTCTGGAGATGCTGACTCTGCACACAGACGGGCGCGGGCGGACCGCGGTGATCACCAGAGCTGCTCGGTTCATTCACACTTCTCCTCCCGCTGCCTCCTGGTCAATGCCGCCCATGCTCAACAGCAGCGCCTCGCACGCGCACATGTCGCCGCCGCCCTCACCCCGAGTGCGCAAGGTGGACGTCGAGTGCAGCAGCAGCCACAGCAGCAAGAGCAGCGACCGAGACCTGGGGCAGTTCCTGCTGGACGCGCTGCAGCGGCGCGTGGCCGTCAAGTCGATGCGGTCGCTCTTCAGCTGCGCGGGCGTGGGCGAGACGGAGCCCTTCAACCTGCCGCCGCAGCACCGCATGTTGGCGCGCATGAAGACCAACGCCAGCTTCTTCCTGACCAACTACCTGCTGCTCACAGTCGGCGTCTTCGCCTTCCTGCTGTGCGTGCGCTGCAAATTGAAACTGCAACTGCAATTGCAACGGGCATTGGCGAGTGGGGAGCTGACGTAGTGTTTGTTATCGCCGTTGCAGGATGTTCTTCCACCCGATTCAGCTGCTGGTGTGCATCGTCGTGGGCTTCGGGTGGCACGTGTTTCTCACCAAGAAGGAGATCCCGACGGATAAGTTCGAGGTCTTTGGGCGGCGACTCAGTGAGCAGGACATTCTGCTCGCGGCGACGGGGTGTACGTGGTTGCTTTAACTTTGTTTTTTTCAATGCTGGAGTGGAGGTGGTGCTGACGGGGCCTCGTGGTTGCAGCGACGATGGTGTTCCTGCTCTTCTTCGTGCTGCCGACAGTCATTTTCGCCTTGTCCGTCTCGTACGTGCACTTGTGACGTTGCTACCTGTCGTTTGGAGCGCGTAGTGCGCGTAGTCGCCTCGCGTTTGCATCTTGTGTCGATGGATCTTTGTCATATCTGACGTGGATCTGTGTATTCCTATCTGCAGATCGCTGGCTAGCGCCGCGCACGCGTTGCTACGCAACAACCGACTCAAAGACGACTCGCTCGAAGCTCGGCAGGGTCCTACAGCTTCTTCGAAGGTCGAGGAGCTCGTGTAGCGTAGACTGCATTCCAGTTCGCGTTAGCCTCCCGCGATCGAACACTGTTATCTAGTTTCTGTTTCTATAGCGCGATCGACCAACAGATTCAGCCATGCTTGTGGGGAGAGATGATGGAATGTGCTGGCGCATTTCGTCGCTCGACATGTGTATACTTGTTACCACGACACGTTTATTAATCCAAATTACGTTGATACTTCAGTCGTGTGCGGCACTTTCATTCGAGCCGCTTCTTGACGGCGAACCTGACCGTCTCACCCTGCTCGTTATAACCCATTTGGCGGGTGTGCATGAGCACGTTTGCCAACACAGGGATCTTGAAAACCAAAAACGGGAAAGAAAACAACCCGTACGCTGTCCGGATCCAGTAAAATAGTGCCTGGCGCTGCCAAGACTCGAACGGGAGCCACTGTACAAGACTTGCGAGGGACATGATCACGAGGAAAGACACTGTCTCGTATCCACAGAACTTCATGAGGTAGCCGCCACGATTCAGATGCACTTCATTGCCGAATGCATCGTGAAACACACGCTGTTCTCGCAGCTCCATCGACTTCGTTCGATACAACTCTTGCGGGCGCACCGTGTAAGGAAGGCGGAAGAACGCTGCCCAGACCAGAACGATCTGAAGCACGAAAAAGTATGCCGTTCCTTCACTTAGCGCAGGACCACCTCCATTCTGGCAAGCCAGCATCGACCCTTGCACGATGCACTTCACGTACATGAAGATTCCAAACATCATGTGCATCACACCAAGCGTGATAAACTGCGCCGCCTTGAATCCCACGATAAACTGGCACAACTGGTGCTCGTTCGTCTTGTCCTTAATGATAAACAGGAAGATCCACCAGAGCTGACCCACCACCGGCAAAATACCCACGCTCGTGTAAACGACCCACCACGGATCCTTGAACGATTTCCAGATCGTCTTATCATGCGGGAACAGGTGATGCAAAACGTGTCCGCGAAGGCGCCGGAATGGGCCAAACCTCCGGTTGGTCACTGGGACGACAGCTCCTCGTCCGCTCGGGGGTGCGCTGCCACCCGCGCCACTTTTCTCGCCAGCCATGGCAGCTTTCTCCAGCGCACTCGTCGACGAATCCTGTCCAAACAGCTCCCGTGTCTTTCGGAAGATCTCCATCTTGACATCTGGCATGAACTGCTCAATGCCGATATCAATGTTCGTCTGCAGAGCAGCAAAAAGATAAACGACACAACAGTCAGTCCTCTCTCTCTTCTTGCTCACCCTCTCCATCCACCCCTCACCTTCAGATAGCCCGGCATATCTGGATCCTTTAGCGTCTGCTTGAGCCTGGCCGCGACGATGTCCAGCGCGCTCTCCAGCACTTTGCGCACCGTGCGGTGCATGGCGAACTGCACCTCGTCCTTGGTGTCCTTGGCGATGTGGTTGAGCCGCTTGCCCGTGGACTTGATCATGGTGCTGGTGCTACCCACAAAGCCGCGCCAGGCGGTGGGCAGCTGCTCCGCCGCGTCGGCCGCGCGCTCGGCGGCGTCCAGCACCTGCTGCTCCGGGAAGATGTCGGGGAACACGCGCTTGTACTCCTGCGCGAAGAGCTGCACGTCCCGCACCAGCAGCTCCGCGTCCAGGCCATCGCCGCTGCTGCTGCCGACGCTGAGCCGTCTGCGCTGCTGCTTGTTGGCCAGGTTGCGCCAGAAGCGCCGCATCTCGAGCCGCTGCTGGGCCGAGAGCTGCGGCATGTCCTCCATGGCGCGGAAGAAGAGCTCCGCCGTCACGGGCCGCTCCGCCGACTCCAGCTCCTGGTCCTCCCGCTCCTCGCGCTCCTGCAGGAACGAGAACACGCACACGCCCGCGCCCATGGCCACCGCGCCGTACAGCACGCGCGCGCGCAGCAGCGCCTCCAGCATGGATGCGTCAACTGTGGTTTTGCGGCTTCAACAGTGCTTTTAGTGCGCATTTTTACAGCTTTTAGCGCTCACGTTTAAACGTTGAAACCCCTTCAAAAGTTGCAGCCGCTTTTTGGCTCTTTGGCACTATCAATTCGGGCAACGGAACGGACGATGGCGACCGAGGCGGAGGAGCTGGTGCTGCGCGCGACGGACGAGGCGCTGGCGGGCCCCGAGTGGGCGCTGAACATGGCGCTGTGCGACTGCGCCAACGCGCAGCCGGCGGCGTGCGCCGACATCGTGCGCCTGCTGCAGCGGCGGCTGCAGAGCGGGCAGCCCAAGGTGGCGCTGCTGGCGCTGGTGCTGACGGAGACGCTGGTGAAGAACGGGCCCGCCGCCGTGCACGCGCTCGTGGGCTCGCGGCCGTTCCTGGGCGACGTGGCGGCGCTGGCGGACGGCGGCCTGGGCGTGGACGTGCAGGACCGGGCGCTGCTGCTGATCCGCCAGTGGGCCGACGCCTTCAAGGGCGGCGAGCTGCTGGCGTTCCAGGACGTGTACAGGCAGCTCAAGCTGCAGGGCGTGGCCTTCCCGGAGGCGGAGAACGACGCGCCCATCTTCACGCCGCCGTCGTCGGCTGCGGCGACGACCAGGGACGACGCTCTTCGAGCTGCGGGTTCTGCCGCGAGAGGCAACAGGGAGCAGCAGCTGCAGAAGCTGCACGCGGACCTGAAGGTGGTGCAGGGCAAGATCGCGCTGCTCAGGGAGCTGCACACCAAGGGGCAGACGGGGGAGCAGCTGGAGGACGTGCTGGACTTCCTGCGCCAATGCCAGCCCAGGATGAACACGCTCATTGAAGGAGGCATCATGGGCAAGATCGACGAACACACGCTCGAGGAGTGCCTCAATGTGAGTGTGGTGCTGCTGGAGTTGGTGTTGTTTATTAGTTTTTACTTTTTACTTTTTTGTGTGAGCAGGTGAACGATAATTTAATGAAGACGTTGGAGGAGTGCAGCAAGACCAAGACGAACGACATGATGACCTTCGACTCGCCGCCGCGCGCGAACCGAACGGCCGGGCTGTCGGGCGGAGTGGCTGCGTTGAGCTTGGGCGATGCAGGTAGGGCATCGGGTTCAGTTGCTGCTGCTTCTCCACGACCAGTGCCTTCTCCGCGCTCCACTCTCACCACTATGGATGATGGTATGTTGTAGGTACCGTGTTGTGACAGCAAGTATGCGGGTGATTAAGCGTACCTGGTTGCGTTGTTCTGCTGCAATTTTTTATTAGACTTCGACGACTTCCTGAGCAAGACAGCAAGCCATTAGCGGACATGTGGGGCCCACTCAAGCTAAGATAAGACCACAGAAGCGCAGGAACGACCAGCTTGAAGCCAAACCTCGCTTCGATCAGCATGATCTCAATCGTATATTGATCTTGATACCTCATTAGTCTGTGCTCAATGGATGGACATGTCTTTGGTGGTAGCTTTTGGTGCTCTCTTGATAATCCACTCCTTCTCCTGCTCAGTAGGCTCTCGCGTCTCCGATGGATTGTTATACGCTAACACGAGACCTGTCGACGGTGTGTAAATGCCGTTGCCGGCATCGTACGAGCCCAGCGGGACAACTCGGTTGACGCCTGTGTCGAAGTAGTTGAGCTCGTCTGTCGGGAGGATGCCTCGAGGTGATACAGATTCCGAATAGTACTGTCGATTAGCGTCAGTGCAGTACGCCCAGCCCGTTGGTGCGTACTCGAGCCCGTCCGAGAACGTGAACGTTCCTTCTACTTGCTGCACAACAAACATATTTAGATCTTGTGAACCAAGGCAGGGATTGAATTCGATGAGTCGATTACCTTGCCGCATGCCCATTCGCCTTCCAGCTTGCCTTCGGGGAAGAAAAGCGTGCCTCGGCCATGAAACTCGCCGTTTTGGAACTCGCCCTCATATCGATAGCCGTCGGGTAGGTGCAGCACTCCCTTTCCGTGGTAACGCCCGAACTCCATGGTGCCCTCATACTGCACATCCTCGTTAGCGCATACTTTTTTTTTATGCAGCAGCACGATTACCCCTCACCTTTGACTGACTGTACTCCATGTCTTGGTAGATGAAGGAAGTTGCAAGACTAACATGAATAAAGAGCACCATCGCCATTCTTGACGTCCTAGGCCATCTTGGTGTTCTTATCGCACTAACTTATTTTGAGCATGATCACTGCATGAAGGGTGCTCGAAGTGGCCGAGTAAACTATCGCGTGCATCTTCTCGCAGTGAATACTAAGGTGTAGTAAGGCACAAAAGCGGACAACTTCAAAGTGCGAATGACCAGTCTTCTTGCAAATCCTCCCAGTTCAGCCGTGAGCGTTGAAGTCCGATCGGTCGTTTTAGGCGACCACATGACTGGGTGTCACCCCGTGGGTGAGCGGGGCCTCGGGCAATCTGACTTCGAAATTGTGCACATATGCCTGATCGCCCCATACTCGCTGATGGGGCCGGTCACGTTGGGCTTATCGAAGCACGGGTGCACATTGATGCTCGATCCGATGCCCTCTGACCTCATCTCGCGCTGAGCGCTAACTGGATTGGCGTTCACTTTGCAATTGGCACCGTGTTCGACAAGCTCCGTCCGTCTGCTCATAAGCACCGCAGCAAATGCTGTCATTTCGATTCCGAGACCTGGTGCATTTGCTGCTCGGCCTTTGCCTGCTGCTCAGCGTCTTGCCGTCCGTGATCGCCGATGAACAAGTCGCCGAGGCCACTGTTGACCCGGACGTGGGCACGACCGTCGTCGAGATTATCGAGGCTCGCGGCTACGAGGTCGAGACGCACAAGGTGACCGCCTCGGACGGATACATCCTCACCATGTACCGAATCCCGAAGACGTACGCCGAGAGTCAATCGGGCTCTGCTGCTAACAAGACTGCGGTCACGGTCTTCTCGACAGTAGTACATGTAATACTCCGGTACATAACACCGCCAGTTTTTTTCTTAGCGTAATTTACCAACAACCACACCCCTACTCCTTCCTGAGCTCCAGCTGCTGAAAACGTCGACACCACCGCTAAGTAGCGCCTGGTGCGAAGGAGGTCTCCTCCACACCTCCGAGCACCGCACACAGCAACAATGGGATAACGTACAAATGATGTCTTCATTCGAAAGAAAAAAAATCATGCCTCCCTCAGCGCATTACGTCGGCAGTTTTTTCTTACCGCACAGAATAGTTCATTCTCACCACCATTGGTCATCTCCGCTTAAGTACGATAGCGACTCATTCCAGAATCGGCCGCCTCAAGGAAAGATGGTGTTGGTGTCACTACAGTGCGCGATTGTGGGTCAGGTGGGAAGTTCGTTTGATGTGGAGATCGACGATGGTGCGAAGGTGAACAAGTTAAAGAAAGGGATCGCGGAGGATCAGAAGTATGACTTCGCGGCAAGCAAGCTGCAGCTCTTCCTGGCGAAGACGGAGGGCGGCGCGTGGGTGACGGAGGCAGACGTGAAGAACGGCGTGAAGGGCGCGGATGAGTCTAAGGCGTTGGATAATGCGGGAGCTCCGCTCAACCTGGTTGGCTTATCGGGAAAAGACGTGCAGTTCACACCCACGATAGAAGATGTCAAGGCTAAAATGACCCCTGTTCACGTGCTGGTGGTGGTTCCGGAGCAGGAACAACAATCGCGAGTTGAGAGTGCCCACGATTCGTTTTCGATGCTTTGCAGTATGCGGCGTGACATGATGGAACTTAAGGAGGTTGCTTTCTCTCTATCGCACAAAGATAAGTCCTTCTCTGATGGGGCATTAGGTCAACTTGTGGAGAGAAGATTAAGAAATGACGAAGTGTTCGTCGAAGCTGCACCAACGAACGGAGAAGCGTTTTGGCCGGAGAAAACTCAGAGTCAAGCCAATGCCTTTAAGAACGAGACTGCTTTTGACACATTTATTACTCCTTATTTCAACGACGTATTGGGCAGCTGTGGTATGGTGTTCGTCAACAGCGAGAGATATCAATGGTTGTCTCAGTCTCCACTCATCGCCAAGACTACAGACCTAAAACCGGTTGGATTTGCGACCCACCGTGGGATGTTTCGTGCCAAGCCAGTACCAAATGATAGACTGCCACGTCCCAGTGGATTTCGATTTGGAGTGGCGGAGGTAGAATTTGTATGATTGCCTCATTTTGTTAGAAAGCAAGATCACTATAGGTGATAGTGCGTTTGGTCAAGTTGTAAGATATCTGCAGAATATCTACCCCAAGGCGTCAGCAAGCGCTATTCTCTTTGATCCCCGCTCGTTTTGGTTGATCAAAAGCCACCAATCTGTTGTTGTCAAAGTTCAAGTAGCGAAGTGGGCTAACAAGGGCTCGAAGTCATTGTTTCGAAACTTTATTTCTGACAACGTGTCTCCATGGGTGGCGCGCTTGACCCTTGCCTGCTCTTGTTTGGATGTTGATGTGGTGGAGGGTGATGCATTTCTTGGCCGTGGCGCTCATGGACGCGTGTTCAAGGTCATTGGGCAGGATGGGAAGGTATTTGCGCTAAAAATTGTGGAGAAATGTTCTGTGAGACGTCTTTACCAAGAGGAGAAGGCCCTGATGATTGCCCAGCACACAGGCTTGACGATTAGTGCTGTGGGAAAGCTCATCGAAACTCCTGAGGGCGCGGCGTTATTGTTGTCTCCAGTTGGGAAGCCTCTGCCTCGACCAACGACACGACATGAAGTAGGAAACCTCTTTGGACTGTTATGACAGCTCCACGCGAATGGCCTAGTCCATGGAGATCCTCGCGTGCCGAATGTAATCCTCTATAGGGAAAATCCTCTCTGGATTGATCTTGTGGAAGTGATGGAAGCGAGCCCCAATTTGATACAATATGATGCCGAAATTCTCACACGGTCCATCCTCAGACTCTCTCCCACCATTGTGCTGGACTCGGTGCTGAAGCAGTTGATCGACAACTATGGCAAATGCGCTACACGAGAAAATCTCGATCGTCTGGCCGAAGTAGTCTGTGGTATCTTGCATTTTTAAATTAGCTGCGAATTTAAAAGTCGTACATGCGATTCATTTGCACGCCAATAGTGGTTAAGGAAGTTGTTCAGTGAGCGCCTTGGTCACTCCTCCAGCCCTAACGATGTACGTCCGCACCACCATTAATGAATACATCAGCGAGCTGGTGAGCATATGTAGGATTCAGCTAATCACTAAAGGACGTTGGAGAACATTCGAGTGACAAATATTAAGTTAGTAATATAGTAACATGGCGTACTCTCCAATACCAGGCTAACAAGGATCGCATTAAGGCAGCGCAGAAGCGCTACTACCAGCGCACCCGCGAAGCTCGTTTGCCGTATCAGAAGGGGTACGACGACAAGAATAGAGAGCTCGAAAGCGGAAGTCCAAAAGCGAATTTAACGAAGGCGGAGACGTACTTACCGAGGAAACCGAACTTAGCTAATTAATTACTGGGGAATTTGCAATTTGGTCAGGTGTTTGACTGGAAATTTGCAATTCGGTCAGGCGTTTGCAAATCAGTCCGGACTCGCGAAACAAAGCCGTGCTTCACCCGGAACAGCTCTGGATTTTGCGGTGAGCGTGCGAAAAGAAGTATAATGCTTTACAATGCGTTTGTCGTTTTCACCTAGTGTTTTGCCCGAGTTATAATATCTGGCGCCCGATATAAAAACAGATGGCCACTAACTCGACCAAGTTATTTTCACCAGCCTCGATCTCGATCTCGATCTCGATTTACGCTATCTGTGGTCGAATTGCCGATCCAAAACGCAATTCGGGCCGATTTATTTTAAATCGCGGTGACTGTGTACAGATTATAATGCCGTGCTTTATATATATAATATGCAATTGGACACTTACATGTGGACACTTGACGAGTGGTCGGCAGATCGCGCTGCTGATCTGTCGAAGCACCGCAGTTTCCGAAAACCTTCACCTTGCACAAGTGCAGCATGTACTCTCTCGACTACCGTTGGCGAGCTGTTTTTCTTATGCATGTATGTGTATGGAATATGTATGCAGTATGTTTGGGCCTAACGTGCGAACACTGCAACGTTGGTACAAGTTGTTTTTGACCGATGGTGTGGTTGATGAAGGAGATCGAACTAACCGCTCGTCGCGTTGGCCGAGTGCCGTGGTTACCCGTGTTCGAAAGTACGTGAAAGCCCACCCTACATTTTATTTAGAGGAGCTACAGCGGTTCATACGAAACGCTTTTCCTAAAGTAAAATGGTAGCGTAGTATCAACATGTGGTCTTACATGGCGGAGTGCAGCTCGCGCGACAGACAAGCGGAAAGCCCAGCGATACAGGAGCCGCTAGTGCACTCACAGACGAAGCTAACGAGCCGTTAAACACGTCCAACAGAGTCGTATCGGAGTAGCAGTGGCCGGCGACGTTACCTCGGTGTCCTGAGAACCACGATGCGCCCGTTATGTTAAGTAGGAAGAGGTGGTGCGACTTACCTACGTCTGGAGGTCGATTTACTACCGTCTCGCATGTTTATGTCTTCGAATTATTTTATCTCAGAGATCGATCTGGATCGTGCTAGAGCAACCGAAAATGGAATGGCGAAAATGGGGAGCAAATCCTTAAGATGATGGGTAACGTCCTCGTTTCTGGTAGCTACAGAAAATGGTCACTCGAATAGAATACGGCAAGTAGGAAATTTACGTCAACGGGTATGTTATACGACACCGTATTAATAGTGAACACATAAAACAACAAATCAAATCACACACTGAAAGAATGCTCGCTATGAATGTTTGAAAAATAGTATGGCATTTAAGCATGGAAATCATAAGGTACATTTCTTACTCGATATTTAGAGTTAAGTCGACTTGATCCGTGCGCACGCGAAAAACTCTAAGTCCCGTGCATTGTGTGAATTTTTGGTTTTTCTATTTTGTACCAAAACATTACCGAAAACAAAATATGTGTCCGAAAAACGAAACGTGCATCTGTTGGTGTCACTTTACTCCTTACCAGCTACGCTTGACTCTAGTACTTGTCTTCATTGCCTTCGGTTTCGCCAATACTGAAGTAATTCTGAAGCTTGAGTATCTTGTGCAAGTACCGCATACGCAAGTAGCCGACACTATTGTAGAGGGTGTCGTTCCAGTAGTTTCTTCAATGCTCTTGTGTAGCTCCAAACAACAGTAGCTCTATCACCACTAAACACCAGAGACGACGTGCCGTCTTTCTGCTCGCACCCGGTGATCGTCTCGATATGGGGCTGGTCCGTCATGTCGAACATTGGTTCAACGACGGTTCGAACTGCGTCGTTGAGCATGGTAATGTTGCTTTTAAGCTGCAGGGGGTCGAAGAGGTAACATCGTTTCCGACGCTGATCCACAAAAAACGCTCCCCAGTGGTGTTTGAGGTTGACGACGCTAACCACACTCGTCACTCCAGGATCTGCAGCTCCATTCGACAGTGCGACGCGAGCCCTCTGTTCCATCGTATCGAAGTCCAGAAATCGGGGGTTGATGATTCCAACATCCTCATACGTTTCTCGCAGCACAAACAGCGCGCCAATGATGGAGCCCGTGTGCAGTCACAGGTTTTCACGAAAATCCAGGAGGTCACTGCCGTACTGCGGATGCCGTCCAAAGAACCACTCGCCCAGATTCAGATCCTCAACAGCGGTTTTGTAGTCAACCTAGCCACATTTTTCAGTATTGTTAGTTCTGTATAATTTGTGTTAACTTTCAGTGTAATTGAGTTTTCGCGCATGCTTACCTTGGGGACGTCCAGCGTGTCCTTGAATGGCTCCACGACATCTTCCACTTGAACCTCCACCTTGTCGATCCAATCGACAGTCACCTGCACGAGATTGAAGCTGTTTCTCGCTGTCGCCACCTTTTCCATCGGCTTCAACTGCTCGTATGTTGCGTAACCGTAATCGTCCCACCTCGTGAGCAAGTCGTGATTGTTTGCTCCGTCGATAGTTTGTATGGCGTGGCGGATACGCTCTGCCTGAGGAATCGCCTTGATGACAGGATCGGCCTGCCGGACGTTGAATCTGACTACTGCCAGCACGCCCGTGATTTCAAAAGGTGGTAGATCTAACCTCTCCACCAGTGGCATCGCAGTTCTTCTAGAGTAGGGCCAGGCTCCGTGTAGCACTTCTTTCTCGTGCAGGGCCTTGTCCGTCATTACCACGCGGATGTTAGCCCACTCTGGATTGTTTTTCTTGAAAGCAGCTACAGCCAACGCTAGATGAGGTTTTCCTCTGTCTGCACCAGCGCGTGTTGAACGTACTGACCCTACATGATAATAACACATAAAAACATTCAGTAAGTTCAGTTTATTTTTGGTGTATACCTTGTGAATTGCAGCTTACCCGGCCAAATACATCGTGCACTGCAAAGGTAAAGAGCTTGTACTGGTTCACATTCGTGTCATGCGTCGAGTCCACTAAAACCACCTCGGGTTTTCGACACGACAACAACTGGAATGTTTGCTGCTGAAAGTCGGCGAAACATCCTCGAATGCTTTTTACGACGGTCAAAATATCGGAAAGCCCTCCAAAAAACTTTCAGCCATCGGTTTCCCCACTTCAGAAGCGTCTGGATCTCTCTTGGGGTCTCCGGTGGATCTCCTGTTCTGCGGTCGGTGGGAATTTGGGTGGTTTTCGGTGGTGACGGCATCTTCGAAGCCGTAATCTCCGTCTCGAGTATCCGTGTCGTCATGTTCACTCTCCACTTCAAATGCCTTCTCCTCCTCGTCCACGTAATCTAGGTCAACCGTATCTCCATGCGATTCAAGTTCATCTTCTTCGTCGAGCTGGTCCAGCGCTTCGGCAAGCGCGGTGTCACTTGATGTACGGACGGGCAGTGATGACATCGAGGTTTGGTCCTTTTTCGGTGTTTCGGCCAAGTTTTGGTCTGTCTTCGGTGCACCTTCACAGCTTTCGTCATCTTGATCTTGATGCGCGGGTATGGATGCCTTGACAGCTCTAAGTGTCTGACTGCTGCCGTTAACCGAGTCCAGTTAGTACAGCACCTGCTTCAGCTCCTCGCTCGTAACGGAATCGGAGCGCTCCCTCTCTTCTTTCTGCAACGATCGTAGCAACTGCTCTCCCACGCCTCGTTCACTTCTTTCTCTTTCTTTCGATTGCGGACGTAGTCGCTGTAGTTCACGCTCAGCACGCGCTCCTGATATGCAGTGAGCCTCTTCCCGCCGTGTCGCCTTGTCGACGGCGCAATCTCCTCTCGCGCATGGCGGCTGCTCACGCGAATCTTCACACGCTTTGCCTCCGCTTGTTGTTGGCGTGGTAGTGGTGGAGGGTCGGAAGCGGGAGACTTGTACCGCTTGATGTGGCCCGGATAAGGGAGGAGACCTTCTTCGGTGGGTGCGCGTATAACAAAGCATGTCAGACAACCAGGTATGTAGCGGGACAGGGCGGGCGCTTGGACGAACCATCGTGCGCGAGAACCGCACTCTTGGAGACAGAGGGAAGAGGGGGATTCTGAAATGGAAGGCTTAGAGAATCGGAAATTTTCAGATTTTGCTTTGCTCTCGCTAAAGTACGGCAAAGTTATTTTTTTCATTGCGCAGCTGCGTGATAGCACCTGGAGATGGGGCGCTCCGTATATTCATCGAAGAAACCAAAGGTACACCGAAGCAACCGAAAATGATGTTTTGACTCTGTGTATTTTCGGTTGCTCTAGCCTACTCCGATCGATCTATTGTGAAAAGCACTCAGAATGTCTAATCGGATAGTAAATCGGCTGATTTAGTGCCTTATGTAGAGACGGGAACTCTTATTTATTTCGACCCATCCCTTATTTAGAATTGGGTACCCCTAATTATAATCGGACTTATGCTGCATCGCGTCAAGAAAGCGACTTTGGAGTCGGAATCGATTTGGTCTCTAAATAGGCTGAAATGTCAGCTCCAACCTCGGCATTCCAAGGAAGTCCGCACAAATAAATCCACCGAGCAAGCGGCTATGCAAACACTAGCCAAGATATCAGTCAAAATAGGAGGAATCAACAGGGCGAGCAGAACCAGCGTCCGTGTCGAGGACGCGGAGTTTCGCTTCGACCCAGAGGGCAGCTTTGATGAGCTCGACGTCACGTTTGAACTGCTGATACCATCGAAGTACCGTCGCGAACTGATGCCAAATATGTGGCCGACACGCTTACATGGCACACCATACGCGTAGTGCAGCACCACAGCTCTCCATCGAAATTCTGCAGGATACATCGTGTAGTGGGTCTAACTTGACTCACTACTTTAGCTTACACGTTGCGCAACGTGTATGAGGAAGCGTAAGTACCTAGTAATTACTTAGGTTAATTATATTTGAATACACAAATATAAGTTAACTTAGACAAGACTCCAAGTAGCTAGTTTAAGGTAAAATGAGAACTGTATTGCTTGTAAATTGATCTTCCTCTAAAATCTGCTAAAAACTGTTTATCATCTATGAAAGGGTTGACAGCGGCTGGCTGTCAGAGCCCCGCTAATATGCATGTCTCTGATTGGTAGAAAGATGCTGCTTTCTACCAATAGGATCTTTGGGTATGTGTGGACCACTCACTGTGGTGGTCCACTTCAATGTATCCATCGGTGTGTCTTACACCAATGTGAGGAAGTATCCAAAACGTTTAACAGATAACCTATCTGTTAAATTCACAAGTGGCTTGCAGCCACTTGTACGTGTAACCCCGTTACACCATCCCCCCCTTAAGGTTAGACGCGCGGGGTCCCCGCACGTCAATCTTTTGGAATTGACCATTCGTCAATTCTCCGCGTTTGGAGAAGAAACCCGCGCTCATTCAACGATGAGCGCGCCTCAGAAGAAGTCTTCTAAGTCGGTGGGGAGTCATCTCTCCATCGACGACTACTTCGAACGCCAGAAGGCGAAGTACGGCGACGTCGTCGACTTCGACGACGACGATGAAGATATGGAGGGCGAGGAGGACTCGCCCTCAAAGCGTAAAGACTCAGTGTCGAGCGAATCGCTCGACCCTCACGCCAGGAACGTTCGCCCGCGTGAAGGGGACGAATCGGACGCTTCGAGTTCGAAGCGTTCGCGTACTGAGAGTGATACCCCACTCGCTTCCGCTGGGGCTCTCAGTACTCGCGCGCTGCTGCTGCAGCGCGTGATGTTAAAGCTCGTTTCCGCGCGCTGCGCCTGCAGCGCGCGATCCATGGATGCCGTCCGCGTCCGAGATCGCGGACCGGTATGGGAACTCGGTACCTCCGAATGAGGTGCCGCTGTATATATGCAGCGCCATCAAAGATGACGCTGTGGTTGCTGGCTGCACTTTGATGCGGAAACGCATCAAAGGCGCGATACTACATCGGACTCTTTCATGAGCTCCGATGGTTTCAAAGCAAGAAGACCTCTTCTCGCAGCAAAGTGCCCGAATGGCAGGCACTTTGTCAAGCTGGAACGCGTTTGTTGAAAACTTCAACAAGAGGCCGAGTGCTTACCGTGATCGGATTAAGCAGCGCGTGATCGCTTCGAGACGTACTCGAAGCGTGGAAAGCTGGAGCAACTTCATGTTGCTGCTGAGGAGGCAAATGTGCCGTGCGCTGTGCCCGAGGGCTTTCAGTGCACGAAGTGCTTTCAGGCGCGGTCCGCTTGAGCGACCGCGACCTGAACGGGTACACGTCGTTCCGTGTGCCCGAGAGTCTCAAGAGCTCCGTGCTAAGTTCTTAGCACGTGAGGGTTCGGGCGCTAGCGATGATCGCAGCGCTCGTGTTACTTCCGCTGCGCCAGCGCGTACTGCTCTTCGTACGCCCTCACCATTTCCGGAACGTCCTCCAGCAAGACGTTCCGCGGCTCTATGTATCTCGATGGGGAGGAAATCCTCTCCATCGAATACGAAAACGAGCCCCTTGAGGGTTCGTTTTCGGGATACTATGGTCAACAATCCGCTCAACAATCCAGCGGGTTGAGCCGCGGGCGTCACGGATCGGCGGTGGCGGGGTGGGAACACGCCCCGGGTATGATCAGCCCCGGGCTGATCAGTATGCGCCTCTCCACGACCGGGTAACCGCCGTGGACCGTCTGCAGGGCGCTGAGTTCGCCGCCCTGAAACAGGAGCTGGCGAACCAGAAGGCCCAAGTCGCGGCGGTCTCGCAGACCGTCTCGAATATCCAGGTCGAGCTGGGGACCCAGATGAAGGGGTTGCTCCAGCGCGTCCGCGCGCTGGAGGAGAGGCTGCTCGTCGCCGAGGCCAAGTCCTCCGCTTCTGCCTCGGCTCCTGCTGAGGCTTCGGGTCAGCCGAGCTAGATGGCTCGTGCTGCAGGTATGGCTTCAGCCGTCCGACGTAAAAGGTCGGATGGAGGCGCATGCTAGACGGTATGTCTAGCGTGTATGCGTTGCCGTGCCGTGCCAACACAGTGAACGGCCCGATGAAGCGCGGAGCAAGCTTGCTTGCTCCGAAATCCGAAACTGCATGTCTAGGCAGGTTTTGTGTAGCTAACAAAACTAATGAACCAACTTTAAATTCATTTGTGTTGCCTCTGCCCGCATTGTCTGCGTTCAGCTTCTGTTGATCAACAGAAGCTGCTATAGTGTCTTGGACAAACCGAATCACGGCTTGTCTTTTGGTGATGAAACTGATTGCATCCGAGCTGAAGTCATTCAGCTCGCTCTCCGCTAGAGGCCCGGCCTCTGCGTGAGTTCTTGCGGTGTCTGCGCCCTGCGCAGACCCGTGATCGTTGGCCTTGTTGTTGGGGGAGTCTGCGCCCTGCGCAGACTCATGTGGTTTGTCCATTGTTGTAGCTGACACTGTGCAGGTGTCAGCGGTTTTCTGCGGCTGCTGTATTGCAGTCGTAGATCCTCCCCCACTTAAAGTGGGAGCCATCACTCCGAGTAAACTCGGTAGGCGTGGATGCCGTATGGCATTCACGTAGAACGGTGTATGCCCGGTCGAGGCATGCACTGAGTTATTGATGGCAAACTCTGCCATCGATAAGCACTCGCTCCAGTATTGGAACGAGTGAGCGTAGCTCTTCAACATATCGACGAACACGCGATTCACGCGCTCGGTTTGACCGTCCGTCTGCGGATGATCCGCAGTCGACATGGAAAGCCGGCTCCCAAGAAGTGTAAACACTTCTTGCCACAGGTGCGCTGTGAAGCGCGGATCTCTGTCCGACACGATGTCGGACGGCATGCCATGGTGTTTGAACACCATGTCGACGAGCAGGCGGGCCGTCTGCTTCGCGGTCACCTCTGCTGGCACCGCAGCAAGATGTACCATCTTGCTGAAACGGTCTACAAAGACCACAACACCGGTGTTCCCTCCGCTATCCGGGGGAAGACCAAAGATGAAGTCCAAAGACATGGACTTCCAACACTCCGACGGAGTCGGTAGTGATTGCAGTGGAGCCTGCGCGAATGGCGCAGGCTTCACGCGTTGGCATACCTCGCAAGCACGGATGTACTTGCGCACCCACTTATACTGGTGGTGCCAGTAGAAGTCGCGCGTGAGAAGGACGTAAGTCTTCTCACGTCCGAGATGTCCCGCAGTCGGGGCATCATGATACTCGTACATGATCCTGAGTCGCAGGTCATGGTCATTTGGCACGACAACGCGATCCGCGTTGTCGTCGACTGCGTTGTAGAGTAGCAGTCCGTCGTGCACACGAAAGCGGTGTGCACGCGCTCGAAGGTGCTTGGGCAGCTTCTGACGGGACTTGTCAGAAGGCGCTGTGCCATAGGCCAGCAAGAGTTTCGCGTCCGCGTCGTGCGCGTACGCGGCCTTCACATCATCCTACAGAGATGATGTGGGTTTGCTCGATCGCATGGCGTCAATGGCATTGACGTCAACAGCTTCTGCATAGTCCGGCCGACGTGATAACGCGTCGGCCACCACGTTCAATCTTCCGGGTTTGTATTCGACCCGGAAGTTATACTCCGCAAAGAATGAGAGCCATCTCGCCATTCTTTGTGATATGTGTGGCGACTTCACTGCGGTACGCAGTGAAGCATGGTCGGTGTAGACCACAAATGGTCTACTTCCAAGCAAATACACTCGGAACTTTGCGAGTGCGTACTTCATGGCAAGGAGTTCCTTGTCGTGCACCGGATAGTTGCGCTCAGCTGGCTTCAGCTGACGCGATTGGTAGTAGACGACACGATCACGGCCCTCGTGATCGTGCTGCATCAACGCGCATCCGATCGCGAAATCGGACGCGTCACATACTACGTGAAATGGGCGATCTTGGTCAGCCACTGCCAAGATCGGCGCCTCAGTCAAGCCCCGCTTGACTGCATCGAATGCCTTTTGGCAATCGGGTGTCCAATTCCACACAGCTTCTTTCTTAAGAAGCTGTGACAGCGGGCGGATCTTGCCCGCATAGTCCTCCACGTACTTGCACAACATGTGGCCAAGCCAAGGAACTGCCTCAGTTCCTTGACACTTGATGGCGTTGGCCATTCGTTAATCACTCTGACCTTTTCTGGGTCAGGGCGGACACCATTCTTCCCTACGAGACACCCGAGGACGGGTATCTCGCTCGCCCCGAAGATACACTTCTTCAGGTTCGCGTAGAGCTTATGCTTTCGCATAAGCTCGCGAAGCTGCCGGAGATGCACCCTGTGCATATCTACGTCGGTCTTCCCGTCCACAGCCCGGCTGTGGATGAATACATCATCGAAGTAGCTCGGTGCGAAGTCGCGCACCGAGCGCAACAAGTGCGTCACGCACCTGTTGAAAGTCGCAGGGCATTCTTAAGCCCCTGTGGCATTACTAGCCATTCCCAGAGCATGCCGCTTGGCGTGCTCACTGCCGTGAGAGGGATATCGTTCTCACGCATTAGGATTTGATAAAATCCATCTCGCAAGTCGAGAGCACTGTAAACGGTGCTCCCGGCCATCGAATCGATGATAACATCTTTTCGCGGTATCGGCGTCTGCGCCGGTACCGTCGCATCGTTCAGCTTGTTGTAGGCATGGACGATGCGCCATCCGCCCTGTGGCTTCTTGACACAGAACGTCGGAGCACTGTGCGGGGACTTTGATTCCCGCACTTGTCCTGCTTTACGACGACTTTCAAAGAAGTCGTCGATCGCTTTCATTTGCTCTCGCGGCAGTGGCCACTGCCGCGTGACACAGTACTTTCGTGCCCGGCACGAGATCAATCTCGTGCTGAATGCCCTTATCCTGTGGAAGCTCCGCAGGAATCTCTTCCGGGAGTACGTCTTTGTACTCCCTCAACAATTCGTAATAGGGACTCGACTTCAGCGAGTCCCAACCTTGTTCCTCGAAGCGCTCTCGCTTCGTCTTCGCACTGAGAGTGTCTTCACTCTCAGTGGTACTTCCCATGAAGAGCTGCCTCAGCTCTTCGCTCTCGCTCGCCGTTCTTTCGCTGTCCGAAAGAACGCAGACTTGCTCGATGCGTCCATCGTGCAAGTCGCGCGTGAAGCGCTTCCAGCTCATGGCCGGAAGCGAAGTCAACTCCGACGCCGTCGTCGGAGGACTAGCGAGTTCCATCTCACGATACTGGAATCCAGTATCGGTGCGCGTCAAGACGCTTAGCGTCTTGACATTCGGCGTCGCCGCCGCAGTCTGCCCAGCAGACTGCTCTTGTTGCGTCTCGGTCCCGGACCGAGACTTGCGCAGCGTTTTTCGCTTGCGCCGTCTTCTTGTTGTGCGGAGCCGGGCTCCGCACAGTCGTTCTCCTTGTCCAGGCCCGGCCGTGGACAGTCGTTCGCCGACGGACCCTGTCCGCGGGCGCGCGGTATCAAGCCCGGCTTGACCGCATTTTCCTTCGTGCAGCCCGGCTGCACGGTAATGTGTCCCTTCGCCGGCAGACCCTGTCTGCGGGCGCGCGATATCAAGCCCGGCTTGATCGCATGGCCCTTCGTCGTGCAGCCCGGCTGCACGACAGCATGCAAATTGCGTCAGTGCGGTACTTTTGCAACCGTCCGCACTGTTTGCAGCGTCAACTCCCGGAGTTGACACGCCTTCGTCACCTCGACGCCATTCATTGGCGGAGCCCCTCATGACCGAGGGTGCGTCGGCTCCCGGAGCCGACGCGTCGTTGTCGACCTGACCGCTTCGGGTCAGGGACTGTCCCTTACATGCTTGAACGTGGGTGTTGGTTCCCGGAACCAACACATCTTTTTTCCGACGTCGGCAGCATTGCCGACGTGGGTCTCACTTGTGCGCGCCCTCGCGCACTTCTTGGCACTCCGGGACAGCAGCATAAAGCGCTGTCTCGACTGGTGAGCCGCGCGCACCTGCTGGTGCGCGCGCTGCGGTAACAGGGCCATCGCTCTCTGTTCCGCTGTCGCGTCCGAAGCGCACGAGCGTGCGCTTCTTCCAGTCTATCACCGGATCATGCCGTGCAAGCCACGGCATGCCCATTACTACGTCGAACTTATCGTCCAGGTCCAGGACGGTAAAGTGTTCGACAAACACTCGTTGTTTGTACGAGAAGCGCACGTTCACGACGCGCTTCTCAGTCTTCACGATGGCACCTGTTGCCAGTCGTACCTCCAGAAGACTTCGAGGTGTATCTACCTCCTCGAAGTCAAGTCTCGACAGGCTTCGTAGTCGAACAAAGTTGTTCGACGCGCCTGAATCTACCAAAGCTCGAAGAGAGTCACTCGCTCTCTTCGAGTAAACCTTCAAGATGACTAGGTTCGGCCTGTCATCTTGTTTCTTGCAGTGAGAGCTGGTCTCACTGGGGGCTGCAGTCCTCAGTGTCGCGTGCCCGATGTCGGCACACGCGACTGCATTACCAGTAGGGCGCCCCGCGCCTACTGGATGTTCGTGTTTTTTGTTGGTCCGTGGCGATGCCTGGCATCGCCACGACGGCCACCTCCAGGGGGCATGGGAGCTGTGCACTCCCGTGCAAAGTGACCGATCCTTCCGCAACGGAAGCATCGCACGTTGCCTCCCTGCTGCTGGTAACCAGCAGTTGTTGCATTCGAGAGGTCCATTGGTTCTGGACCTCCCGGCCTCGCTACCGGGCGCGGTTGCGGCCTCGGCACGTTCACATGCAGTTTAGCCTGCCGCAGGCTAAACTCTTCTTGCATGGCAAGAGTAATCGCAGCTTCGAGAGTACTCGGGTACTCTCGGAAGAGATAGGTCTTCACAGGCCCATCTCTAAGCCCTTCATGAACGTGACGACCTTGGTCGCCTCGTCAATCGGGTTAGTCACGATATTTGGTATCAAATATCGTGCGCGCTGCGCGTAAGCATGGACGTCATGCTTACCCTGTTGAAGGTCGAGGAACTCCGCCCTCGACCGGATCTCGTTTGCGGGGGCTCAAACGCATGTCTGAGCTCCTCTTTGTATACTTCGTACGTGCTGAAGCACGTAGGATTGGAGAGTCGGTGTCCATACGCCCAACTCCTTGCGCGTCCGCCAAGGCAGGACATGGCGAACGCGACCTTCGACAGCGGGTCGACGATGCGTCGAGCCGCTGTGGCTGTGTCGAGCTCGACAAGCCATCGGAGGAGAGGCTCGCCCTCTCTTCCCACGTAATTGCTTACGCTCAACTTTAATGGTTGAGCACGCGGTGTCGTCCCTGACGACGCCGTCACTGAGGAAGCAGCGTCACGCTGCTCCTTCATGATGAATCCCAGAGCAACACCATGTTGCTCCGTCGGCGATAGCGTACGCAGCATTGTAGCTATCGCCGCTTCTCCAATGACTGTTGACAGTCGTTGGAGGGCCTCCCACTCTGGGTCAGACAGGTTAGGGCAGTCAGCGCGTGCAACATGCGTTGCAGGCGTGTTGGAGCTTCCATGGGCACCTCCGTGCTCATGTGGTTCTCGGCTCCGCGTTCGTACACCGCGTACGAACGTCAAGCAGTCGGTCGTTGGACGGACTACAAAGTGCTACCAGGTGTAGTGGGTCTAACTTGACTCACTACTTTAGCTTACACGTTGCGCAACGTGTATGAGGAAGCGTAAGTACCTAGTAATTACTTAGGTTAATTATATTTGAATACACAAATATAAGTTAACTTAGACAAGACTCCAAGTAGCTAGTTTAAGGTAAAATGAGAACTGTATTGCTTGTAAATTGATCTTCCTCTAAAATCTGCTAAAAACTGTTTATCATCTATGAAAGGGTTGACAGCGGCTGGCTGTCAGAGCCCCGCTAATATGCATGTCTCTGATTGGTAGAAAGATGCCGCTTTCTACCAATAGGATCTTTGGGTATGTGTGGACCACTCACTGTGGTGGTCCACTTCAATGTATCCATCGGTGTGTCTTACACCAATGTGAGGAAGTATCCAAAACGTTTAACAGATAACCTATCTGTTAAATTCACAAGTGGCTTGCAGCCACATGTACGTGTAACCCCGTTACACATCGTGTCTCCGCTGTCTCTCTCCCTCACCACTCTGTTCCGACAAGATGGCTTTAGAGCCCAGTTCCCAACTCCTATTTAAGCCGACTTACTCAGATTAGTACCCACATTAACTTCCTATCCAGTACAAATTACCACGTATCGTTTTTGCTCTCAGCCCTGATTTACAGAGCTACACGGAGTGACAAAATCACCGGTTTTCACAATAAGCCCTAAATCCGAGCGACAAAATATCTGCAAACCACAATATATGATAATACTAAATCGAGAGGGCTGCTCGATTGAGCTATTAATCCGGTGGTTGCTAATAGAATTGGGTGATATGCATAATACGCAAGAGCGCTATGGCGCGTGACCCCCGGGGATTGCCTAGTTTGGCAAGATGAAACTGTGCGTGACTGGATTGCCTAGTTTGGTAAGATGAAACTTGTGCGTGACCGCCATGATGAGCTGCGGTATAAGTGGACGAGAACTTCGCAATATCCCTATTTTGAAGTTTTTGTGTGTACAGTGTGTATTCCAGCCGAATTGATCGTCGAAACATTTTTCGGCTTCTCGTGGAACCCAAGAGTTATGGCGGTACTGCACCAAGATGATGAATCGCATGCTGAAGCGAATGAAGATATCGACGAGGTGGAGGACGAGAAATGCAGCCAGTTGGCCTCAACGACAAGAAATGTTGATCTCCTTGATCGAAACATTATCTCGATCTCGAGGTCGTCCATGTCACGGCAATCTGTACAATGTTTGCAGCTGCACTTCACCACAACACAGGTGTTCCCAGCCAAGTCGCATACGACCTAGTTAAGGCGTGCGCTATAAGTAAGTTACCTTCCCTCTCCACGGCATCGATACGGTATTCTTTCGTCTCTTAATATTTTATTTACTTAGCATCGTTAGTTTGCTATCAACAACAATAGTTAGGAAAATCACAGCATTTTCGGGTTCTTTCCCCGCTACAGGAATCCTGCAGTATGCTACTGCCTGTTGATCTTCTTCTCGGCGTAATTGCCGTTCTGCAGCGATGGTCGTTGTCGACCACGGCCAGGGGTGAGCTCGAAGAGCTGGATGCTGGCCGCCTTGGACGCAGGCACGATGGCCTTCTGAGACGGCACTGCGCTCTTGAGCAGCGCATCCACTACTTGGTTCAGAAGGCCATGGCCGCCCACGAAAATCATGCGTGCCACAGCTCGCTGTCTGGACCCTCCCTGGACGCTATACGTTGTCCCCTCAAGGGCTCTAACTGCAGAGATGCTTTTGCCCATCAATTGGCGTCGAGCTGAGGATGGAGGTGACGGGTGACCCTGTCGTGGCCGCGGGTGCTACGGAGTCCAGCTACAGTTGATCCACGTTTTTGTCGGAGTTGGCTGGGCCACAGACATCCACGTCGCATGGCCTCACAAATTTGGAAAACGGCTTTATCCGCGGAAAATAAAATGAAAAATAAGAGAATGCATGCCATGGTCCACGAGTGGATTGAACTAGACCTTGACTGCTTTTTGGTAGCACGGAACTTCACAATATAGGTCAAGATTCATGGATTGCCACTATTTCTCGATCAAAATGTGCGACTTAGGTTTCGAAAGTGCAACGATTTGGGTGTAGAATAAAATTGTCTGACCAATAACAATTTTGGTTGATCGTACGGTCCGTGCGAGCTAACACGTCCATATTATTGACATAGTTCCTTGTGCAGACCTATATGCATGTCCAGTCTTATCTTCTAAAAGAGTATCAGTTTCAAGCAGTGCTCTCTCGGAATGTGACTGGCAAAAAGTGAAGGCGAATTTCCGATTTAGGATTTTTTTTGCATTGTAATCACGTAGTTACTCTAACGACTTCTAATACAAAGTTCCTGCCTCCGCTCGTTTGCGTCGTCTGCAAGTTGTCACCCTTCGTGGGTATAGTCCATTGTATGGAGACTAATCCGCTTTGTAATTTACTCCTTCCTCAGGTGCATCTCCATTCGTCCAGTGTTGTTAACGTGGTTGAAAGCTGCTGCCCAGAGCGCATTCGGTTTCCCACCAATCGTGGTCTGCCTGCTGCGGCCCGTGTCCATCACCATATTGGCCAAAAAATCAGCAGTTTTGTTGAAGGCTCGCAAATGATGGGTCCACGACCGGACGCCAAATTAATCAGCCAACACGCGGCATCGCTCCCATTAAGGATTGCAATGCAGTTCTGTTTTACCTCCGACTATTGTACTACTACGTAGTATAACCATTTGGGGCAGTCGTGCGGAGGAAGAAACAACTAAATTACCTATTTCCTGTTATTAAAGAAAAAAACGAGAGCAGCAAAAATATATCTATTGTTGTGCTGTGCGGTCCGCAAATTAAAATCCAGAGCTGTTCCGGCGAAGCACGGCTTTGTATGTGTTAAAATGAACAGAATACTGTAGGTAACTCACAACAATATATTACTCTTAACCTCTTATTCCTATGCCTACTACTCTAGGTCCGTGCTCGGTACCTGGAGGCAAAAGAGGAAGTGAGCTCGTCTTCGGACTGCGTCCTCGACAGCTCACTCCTCGTCCTCTTGTCGTCATCGCACTATGGATGGCAGGCAGCTCTCTGCCTGTACTACAGACAACGACGCAGAAATCCGGCATCACTTAATGCCATCCTCCATAGTAAATAGACGAACACTGTGCCCGACAAAAAATCCGGCAGGAAATGTCATTGGTCAAAACGTGGGTCAATTGTACAGAGACCGTTCATAAATGCATATGAAATTTCAAAAAAAAATTCAATTTCAAATGGTTACCTCCGGATACCTCGGAATAGCCTTTTCGAAGCTATGGATTACAGTTCTTGCTGTAATAGACTCCCATGCAGGAATAGTTGAGTTAATCGCACGAATACGCTTTTCCTTAGCAGTACCGCCAGTGCATCTACTACTACTGTTTCCAATCGCTGATTTTAGAGGCCCCATTACCCCCACATCAAGCGGCTGACACAGTGCTGTGCTATTGGGTGGTAATGGGACCACCGTAGCGTTGGCTTCCTCGGCCACGATCCACTGCCCTTCTTCCGAGACGTGGCATTCAAAGTTGTCAAGAAGAAGGACAGCGGGTGCATCTATTTCAAACTTTAACAGTTTTTCTACATAGAATCTCCACACGGAGCTGTCCATCCAAGCTTTTTCTTGAACGGTGTAGAAGTGTCCCTCTGGGTATTCTTCGAGCTCGCCCTGTTCGAACCGTCCACCGGGAACTCCACGGATAATGAAGAGAATTGGCAACTTTATACCTAACAATACAAATTAACAGTGAATATACAACATTGATACACAGTAGCATATATGATAACAGATAGCGAAAAGCTTACCGTCATCCCGCACGGTCAAAACTGCCGTCATACGGCCTGCGTGTTTGTTAGCGCCCAAAATACGCGCCGAATCCCTCCTTCCTTTGCCAACCCACGACTTTATCGGCGGCCTGTCGAATAGAATCGCCGTTTCGTCCACGTTGAGCACACCGCCGCCTCCGAAGGCCTCGTATTTTGCCCAAACGAGAGAGCGAATTCAGCATGTGTTTCTTCAAGCTCCTCGTGAGATTTTTTAGCAGATTGGGGCTTCTGTGACGAGGATCCGTTGCTGTCAAGCCATAAATTACAAGACAAATTTAAATACATCAATACGCATAACAATACAACAAATATCATAGTATATTGCCGATTAGACAGTCGCTGGACCATGCGCTCGAGCGCGAGCGTACCCGTCTCCTTCTCATTCAAGTAGGAGGTCATCCACTCCGGCTGAATCTTCCACATGAACGCTATGATTCCAGCGGCGGACAGAACCTGCATAATAGACATAACCTTTAAAATATACAGTCCGTAGCAATTAACACCATTGTTGACTTACTCGTTCAAGCCGCCGCACGTCCTTCATGTACGTCAAAACCTCAGAGACGCAAAGAAATATTTCCTTGCGCCCCTGACCTTTTAGCGTCTTTGACGTAGCGTTACCCGTAAAGCCACGAATCGCTTCGGCTTTTTTCGTCCAGTCGTGGAGGGTGCCTCGGGCGATATTTAGGCTACGTGAGGCATCCTTTATGCCGACTTGGTCAATCACTGTCAGCGCCTCGCGCTTCTTCTTAATGGAGTAGCTCCGCTCGATGCGCCTCATGACGCATAATAGTGTGCGGATTTAGCGGGCACGCAGTGTGATTTTGGGTCCCAACCAGTCGTTAGTTTTTGCTAGCGATTGGCCCGATATCTCGTTGCTGTTCTGCGACGAAGTCCGTCGTTTAATAGCTGAGAGCGTTGTAACTTTACCCTATACTATTGATCAAACAGCTGGGAAATGGTCGAAGCCGTGAGCACCTTCGTTCTCTGATTGGTTTCCCGCCCGTCAATTTTAGCCAATGAAAATTCCAGACAAAGTCGGAAAGATCTGACCACTCTCTATTTTTCGAGCTTAACCCTCCCTTCTTTGCTGCGCGGTTTGACTTGCACATCCGGGGCAAAGTGGTTGGATCGTTCCGAATATGTCGGTAGTGCTCTTACCATCAGAGCTTTCCAACTCACTTCAACTCCAAAGTTTCATCCAGCATGGAGGTGCCCCCTCCCGCCAGTGACGAGCGACATGGAACTGTGGGCCGTGGAGGCGTCGCGCACTGCGTCCTGCGCTGCTTGGATCTGTCGACGCTCGACGCTGGCCTGCGGTTCGTCCAGGCAGCGCCGGAGCTGTCGGCTCTGCACTTCATAGCTCAGGGCGACCTGGAGTTGCCTTTCAGGCGCTGCCGACCCGAGACCGAGGCTGGAACTGGACTAACAGGCGGCGCACGTGGGTCGAGCTACAGGACTTCTTGGACGAGCGCGCGCAGTTTACCGGACCATCCACGTGTCGGAGGGCGACATCGGATACATCAACGACGTGGACGGCCGACCGGGGACGGCATCGCCCTCCCGACCAACTCCCACCTGACAAACCACTATGTGGGCGCCGCGCAAGAGGTGTTCCATCCATACTCCTAAACATCTATTATATATGAAAGAAACGGGAGTGAAGCGTAATTGGATCGTTGTGGCTATGAATGTTTAGTGTATCTACCAGTTTGCCACTTCATAAAGAAATCCATCTACGTAGTTGTACCGACCGATACACAACTACCATATCTTGATGCGGTGGGGTGATGGCTAACCCGCAACCATAAGGTCACGGGTTCGATTCCCATTGAGTGTACCGTAAACCAGTTCACCGCAATGCACGGCCTCAATGCAACACGTAAAAACTGTCAGATTTTCGGCACAAACGGTGCAGAGATCAGATACATGTATATGGGGATGACACAACGTCTTCATCTTAATATTTGTATGGAAAGGCAAAGCATTCTTTATCCGCAAATTGTGCGATGACTGGTATTAAAACAGAATTTGCCAATAAATTATATAAGACGGGAACTTTATACGATCGTTGCAATGAACCCATGCTTTACGGTAAATGTTTTGCTTGGCTTTGGCCAAGCCCGCCGGAGCGCAGCGGAGGCGGGCGGGCCCACCCTACTGGGACCCAACATAGAACTACCGCCGCGTAGCGGCGGCGAATAGCTCGTTATTATAAAGTCAAACCACAAAGAATAATATAGGTTGATATATAGATGTATAACGATGTTTGCTTACGAACTCGAAGGACTTCGACGATTAAATATTGGAATCGCACCTATATGAAGGAGTCCAGCCCTCGAGTTTTACGATAAGCTTGCGAACGTTCTTGAGAGTCAGAAGAATGCCTATAAGGAAACATCGCTCTCGGCTGCAATCTCGTAAGCAAAACCGATGATTCAGAGATTCCATCCTAACTTGGGTAATACCTACGTGTTCGACAAGCCTGTCGCTATTAAGAAGTACGCCGGCGTAGGGTACTGATGCTGGCGCTCTTCTTCACAGGGAAGGTTAGGACACTCTGTGTAACTCGTAACTCGCTTGTATTTTCTGTTTCCTACTGTACTTGTGTGTCCTCCGTCAGCCTTCGTTAAGGAGGCCTCGGGCTGGAAAACGGCGTCTTCTTACTAAATAACAGCGCGTGCGGCATTCCAACGTCGGTAGTCTGGTTGTGTGAGTTCCAGCGCTGTGCTGGGCGCGTGAAAGCTCTCGTGCTTCATAGATGTTCAAAAGAAGGAGAGCTCGCCTCGGTGAAGACGCCTTACCATCCAACAGTCATCGAACCGACATCTTCATCCGAGTCATCCTCCTGGTCCATCAGACTTAATGCCTCGCGGAACACCTCCACGGCCTTGTCGTGCTCGCCCTTCGAGTGCAGGATCTTTCCCAGCATCGACAGGGACGCGTAGTTCTTGGGCGTCAGTGCCAGCGCACGCCGGATGGCAATCTCAGCATCGTAGAATTCACCAGCGCCGTGAAGTGCGCGCGCCAGGTTAATCCACACGTCCACATCCTTGCGGTTCGCATCAACAGACTTGCGGAACTCCACAACAGCGCTGTTGTACTCGCCGCGGTCCAAGAAGACCTGACCCAGGTAGTTGCACGTTTCGGCAACGTTCACCTCCTGTCCTCGATCAACTCGATCTTCTTCTCGACCTGCACCGAGTACTGACGCTGGCGCCCCTGCACTTCCTCCTTCTTGTTGCTGCTGTTGTGGTTCTCATCGTCTTCATCGTCGTCCAAGGAGAGGCGGTTGATATCAATGATCCGGTTTTGGCGAAGCTCCGCTACATCCGCGTCCACGGCCGCGCGCTCCTTCTTCGCCTCGGCGGCCATGCGAGTGGCGTCCTCTAGCTTCTTCTCGATGCGAGACTTGGCCAAGGTCAGTTCCTGCACATGCGACTCAAGCTCGCGCACCTGTTCCTGCATGTCCTGATACTTCTCCGTCGAATCTACATCTGTCCAGGCACGGGGCGTCCACGTGGGTCGTCCTCGAACGGCAAATCCGTTGTCAGTATCGGGTCGCGGTCTGCCTTGTCCAACACGATTCGACGGGGGGTGCTGGACGAGTGGAAGTAGTGGTCCGTGTCCGAGGGGCTCTGGAACGCCGAGTCGCGGCTGCTGGTCGATGTGTTGGTCAGCGACACTGTGCTGTTGATGGAGCGCAGCGGCGGTCGGCCGGCGCCCTTGGGCAGCGGCGTGGACTCCTGTCGCAGCATGTTGGGCTCCATGGGGGGCAAGCCGCTGTGGCGTCCGTGGCCGTACATGTTGACCACGGCAGACGGCGCGCCGTTCTCGCGCAGGTCGTCGTAGCACAGAATGCACACGCGCTGGGGCGTCTTGAGGCCCAGGTGATGCAGCGGCAGGCGCTTGTTCGAGTGCGTGCTGCACACCGACTCGCCGCACGAGCGGCAGTGGTGGCGCGTCTTGAAGTAGCTGAACTTGAGCTGGCAGATGTTGCAGCGCTTGTCCAGGCGCCAGCGCGGGGCAGCGGCACGCCCGCAAGTCCGTCGGGCAGCCGCAGCGCGCTGCTCACGGCGTTCACGGCCGACCTGTTGGTGACCCACTCGTCGTCGAGCGCGGCGCCTCCGCGGCCGCTGCCCAGGGCCGAGGGCAGACTGCGGAAGCTGCTGACGCTGGCCGCGTCGTCCGGGAGCGGGAAGCCCCGGGCTGGTTGAGGAAGGCCTGGAAGCGCGCGCTCGGGCGGTCGGGCGCCTTGCCCGCGCGCAGCTGCTGCTCCATGTTGGCGAGGAAGGCCACCTTGTCGTCCGAAAGCTGGTAGGCCCTGGCGAGCTCTGCGGGCGTCTCGCCCGTCGGGGTCTCCTCGAAGAGGCAGGCGGCCACGTCGGGCGCGGCCTGCACGAGCGCGCGCAGCACCTCGAGCTTGGTGGCGGCCTTGACGGCGATGTGCAGCGGCAGCAGGCCGCCCTTGTTCTTGTGGGCCAGCGCGGCGGGCGCCACGTCCACCAGCTTCTTGACCGTGCGCAGCGGCACGTGCGTGTCCGTGCACGCCCAGTGCAGCGGCATCATGCCGAAGTCGTCCATGTCGTCGGCGCGCTCGGGCTGCGCCGAGATGAGGCGGTCGAGCGCGCCCCACTCGCTGGACTCGGCCAGCTCCAGCGCCGTCTTGGCGGCGGCGTCCTGCGCGGCCTTGGGCTTCATCGCTCGCTGCCTGACACTGACGTAACGCTAGCTACGGACTGATCCACGCGGTGCTTCCTGCCTGCCTCTGCCTGCCTGAGGGGCGCGGGGAGTTTTCGGTTGTGAGACCGTCACGCGAGTTGCGAGTTGCGAGTTGCGCGTTGGGGGGAGAGAGAGGAAAATTCGTCCACCCAAAAGTTCATCTGCGAGCGCGCCTTCACTGGGCTCCAGTATGCCTCCTGTTTGCGTGCAGGTGGGTCAACCCTATCCTCTCTGGGACCCCACAAAATTCGCAATAGGATTTTGACATCAACTCGGACAAAAGATGATGTGTCCGACATCAAGGCGGAGATTTGCAAAGGCCCGCCGAGCCGCGTCCGAGCTATGGCTGTGGCGTGCCGAGCGTCGAGCGTCGAGCTCGGGCCGCGATAGGCCGCCGATAGTTTTGGGCTGTTTTGCCGCTCGCGCTGATGCGAGCTCAAGACGAGTTTTAATCTGCGAAAAGATGCACAATTGGAGCAGCACGCGCGCGCGGATCTGCCGGTGCGCAGAGACCGGCTTGCTTGTTTTCTGTTGCCTCTTTCGCCAAGCAGCGGCATGGCCAAGCAGCCGCTTCTCAGAGGAGAAAAAGATGCCGAGCGCTTCAACTTGGAGCTGCAACGGCTACAGAGTGAGGTGGAGCGCTGGCGCCCTTGATTGCAGCTTCAGACAGGGCGCCGCGTTCTAGTTTGCAGCAGCAGGCAGAGCAGCAAACGCGCACAGAGCGCTGTGGGTGGAATGGCTCGCGATGAGCATGGGTGCCCTCCAAAGACAGCGCGTCCACCCACCACGCCACGAGGCACGCCAGCAGCGGCTGCCGAGCGCAGACCGCGGTCCGGTAGGCGGGCGGGCGGATCCCACCCACGCGGGGCACGCCAGCTACTTCAGTGGAAGCTCCGCCATGGTTATCAAACAATTCGGAATCGCTGTTGGTCGTTATGCTATGGCTACCGTCGGCAGCGCTCGCGCTGACGCACTTCGACCTGCGGGACAGCGACTCTTGCCGTATATACACCGGGCGCCGCGCCGCGAACGTTCCGCCGGGCGTTAGCAACGAGTAACGGGCAGAGAGCGGAAGGCGCGCTGGCGCCAAGGGGCCAGCGGCGTGGCGAGCGCCGCCGCGACGGCGCTCCGTTTGCGTTGGGGGCAGCGAGCTCCGGTTGGCGCCGGCCTGGTGGAAGCGTCCGCCAGGCTTCCGCCGGCGTTCTACTCCATTTCGCGCACGACGACCTTTTCTCGGATGTTGGTGTGCGGCACGGCGCCCTCCTTGGCGTGGGCGCGGCGGTTCGCCATCTTCTTCTGCTCGCGCGCGCTGGCCTCGCGCTTGGCCTCGGCCGCCTTCTTGATGGCCTTGGGCACGTGCCGGTGCCTGTAGATTCACACGTGCCGGTTTAACAGCAGACGGAGCGTTAGTGGGACTGCGCGCATCCCCGCGGTCTCCGCTGAGCAACAAGCCCAGACCGGGCGGCGACAGCAACCAACAGCAGAGCAAAACGGCGCACGTACTTGGAGATGCGGCTGATCTCTCGCAGGTGCTGGTAGCGCTCCTTGAGCGACTCGTTGTACTCCATCTTGCGGCGCTCGCGCGGAGCCATCTAACCAAGCAAACGTTGAAGATGTCAGACCCGTAACCGTTACCGTGAGCGTGGCGCGCCACGTCAGCAACTTCAAAGCTGCAAAAACATGAGAGGCTGTAACGGGCGGCTCGATGGTCGGCACGGCTTGAGCGCAGCGTACCTTGGAGAGCTTCTTGGAAGCTTCGGCCTTCCAGATGCGGATGTTGGTGTCGTCACTGCCGGACAGCACGAAGTTGGCGTCGGCGCTGAATTTGACGGAGAAAATGCTGCGGTCAACAAGGCAACGGGTCGATTAGCAATGGTCAAGGAATAAGAAAGCGCCTTCCCATCAGCGCGGCTCGCTGTCGCGGTCCCGATGACGCCACGCCGCACGAGTAGCGAAACCGCAGCAAGCAGTGCCACTCAAGTCATCAGGAGCCGCCGGGACGTTGCACGTCCACGACTCACAGCGCGCTGACTAGGGACGGTCAGAAAACGAGACGTACCGCTGCATACGCTGCGTGTGGTAAACCTCTCGGCTCTTCGCCGAGCGCACGTTGAAGATGCGGATCGTCCGGTCATACGAGCCCGCGACGAACTCCCGGCCCGTGGGCGAATACGCCACGTCCATTCTGCAGCAGCAGCAGCAATAGCAACACCAAGCACGTCACGTTAGACACCTGCGCAGCGTTCGACCACTGTACCCGAGTCAAAGTGACGCACACTGCCGAAACGTGGTCCTTGTGCACCATCATCGCGCGGTTCATCTTGCGCATGTCGAACGTGTACAGGTTGTGGTCCTCGTTGGCCTGCAAAGAAAGCATCCAGGACGGTGGCGCAAGTCGCATTAGCACCCCAGAAGAGCCCCAGGCGGAGACCAAAAGTCATTTCGGGAGGACACGGCACGTACGACTGTGAAGTTCATGGGCTCCATCGGGTTCCATGCAAGCGCGTTGGATCGCATCCCCATGACGATTTTACACATCGAAGACGCCACGCGGATATCGTACAGCGTGATGTTGCGGTCCGAGCCCGTAGAGGCCAGCAACGACGCTTCGGCCGGGTTGAAGTGCACCGAGTTGATCGAGTCGGCACCCCACGCGAACTCGTGCGTGGGCGTCGAGCGCGACGGGTCCCACACCTGCACCTTTGAGCCGCACGTCGCGAACATGTCCTGAGACCAGTGGTGGTCAATACCCCTGCAGATCAACCCACGCATCAGTACAGCCCACACCGAAAAAAAATACCATAGCTATAGTCGTTCTCACGTACAGGAATGGCTCCTTGGACGTGAAGGTGGCCAGCGCCGTCGGTACGTCGTCGTCCTCGTCCTTCACGCGCAGCGCCCACTGCTTCACCGTCTTGTCCTCACTGCACGAGTAGAAGGTGTTGCCGTCCGGGTCACCGCCAGGCCGCGCACGAAGCCGCGGTGGCCGTACACGTTCCACACGCACTTGCGGCGCGGCAGGTCCCACACGCGCACTTTCTCCATCGGCGGCGCCGCTCACGAACGCCACCAGGCTCTTGGGGTTCGTGGCCAGCGCCGTCACTCCGTCGCAGTGGCCGTCCAGCGCGCCCACGAACGGCTTGGCGAACAGCCGCTCGAGCTTGGCGGCGTTCAGCGCGTGTACTCGCGCGGCCGCTCGAACGGGTGGAGCGCTGGGTCGTAGTTGCGGAAGACCTTGAGCTTGTCGGACTGGACCTCTTGCGTGAAGTCCTTCTCCACGCGGGAGATCGTCTTGACCTTCATGGCGGCAGGCACAGCAGGGCGGGAGGAGCAGGAAGAGGTGTCCGCGAAGAGATGTCAAGCGCAATAGAGCAGTTGTTGGAGGACTGGACGGCGTCGAGTATCGAGGACGAGCAGGCCATTGGCTGAAAATATGTTGGCCGCATTTGATTGGATGGAAACGAGTAGCTACTATCTTGATTCAGTGCATCAGATGACGGAACTAACATTTCATCAATACTCCTTTTGCGCGCGTCACACATGAAATGGTACATTCACGCTGCCCGCTCGAGTCTTCCGGTACATGTATTAGTCTGCGCCCTTACAGCTCGAACTTCGTCGAGCGTGTCTTCGCTCAACTTCCATAGCTTGCTTGCGTTCTCGAGCGAGTGGCTGGACTTGGCGCCTGCCTCGAGGGCGGGGTAGCCGCGCATGTGCAGGAAGCCGTTTGGGCCGTAGTACTCCCCGCCCTTGACGCTCGTCATGGTCGCAGCGTAGAGAATGGGGAGCGCGCCCACCTTCGACGTCATGAACGGCAGCCACGACACCAGCCACACGAACAACTCGGCCAGCCAGTACGGGAAAGTGCTGCGGTAGTAGCGGTTCCAGATGTCGTTGTGTGTCAATCCGGTGCGCCGCCACTGCCACCACGTTCTCGATCTGCGCGGACTGGAGACGACGCTGCAGCTCGAAGGTGAAGAGCAGGTTGGCCATCTTGGACGTCAGGTAGTCGCGGAGACTGCCGCGTGTGGCCAAGCGTCGAGAAGTTCAGGTACATCCAGGCGAAGTAGTGCGCGAGGCTGCTCACGTTGACCACGCGAGCTTGGTCCTTTGAACGGCGCAGCAGGTCCAGCAACAAGCTCGTCAGGTAGAAGTGGCCGAGGTGGTTAATCGCAAAGTGAGCCTCCAGTCCGTTGGGCATGTGGCGCTGAGCGGGCACCGACACGCCGGCGTTGTTGATCAGCAGGTCGAGGTGGTCGAACTTGTCGTGGAATGCTCGGGCGAACTCGCGGACGCTGTCGGGGTCGCCCACGTCCACCTGCATGAACTCCACCGACCCCACAGCATCGCTAGGCAGTTGGCCAGCGCTTCGCGGATCTGCTCTTCCGCGCGCCGAGCACGGACTTCGTGGCGGCACGCGAGAATCACGTGAGCTCCGTGCGCCGCGAGCGCCTTGGCGGCCTCAAAGCCGATACCCGAGTTGGCGCCCGTGACGATCGCGAGCTTGTCCTTCTGGGACGGCATCGTCGAGCCATTCCAGCTCTCCTCCGTGCTTGCGATAACGCCCATGCTCGTTGGGATCTGAGTAACTTTGCTTCTGCGGCGGAGCTCGCTCGGGCCCGTTGGCAGGATTTGCTACTGCAGCAGAATGACACCCTCGTTGGATGAAAGCCGCGTTCAGAACGCCGGTCCCAAGTCATGTCTTTGCAAAATGAGTCAGCGAATCCAAGCAGAAACGATGCAGTTGAGGAAGACGGCAAGCGTGAACAATGGTAGCATTTGTCGGGTGGATCAACCAGCAGATGCATCGAATCGGGTGCAAAATCTCATCTGCAGCGTGAACGCGACTACAGCTGCGCTCTTCACTTCAAGCACTTGTCGGCATCTTCGCACCTGTTGCAGTTGTCACTCCTGTTGAGCCAATCCACTGCTACACCTCGAACTTAGCGTCCAGCAGGTCTTCACTCAGCTTCCAGAGCTTGTCGGCGTTGTCGAGCGAGTGGCTGGCCGGGTGCGACGTATCCAATACCGGGTAACCTCTCAGTGTCATCCACCCGTCCGGCGCGTAGATCTCACCACCATGCACGCTTTCCACGGTCGCTGCGTACAGCGTAGGCAGCGCACCGATCTTCTGAGGCAGGAACGGCAGCAGCCAGATCGCCCACCTCGCCAACCATTGCAGGAATGGCCACCCGCCAGCTTCGTGCGGACGTACTTGTTCCAGATCTCCGTGTGGACAACCCGGGGTGCACCACCACCGACAAGACATTGTCAACTCCTGCAGCTTGCAGGCGTCGCTGCAGTTCGTACGTGAACAGCACGTTGGCCATTTTAGACTCGGCGTAGTCGCTCATGCTGTTGCCCGGGTGTGCCCCAACGTGGCGAAGTCCAACTTGGCAGCATGGTGCAATCCGCTCGAGACGTTCACCACCCGCGCCTGGGCCTTCGACCGACGCAGCAGATCCCACAGCAAGCTTGTCAGGTAGAAGTGGCCCAGGTGGTTGATGGCGAACGTGCACTCCAAGCCTTTCGAGTTGTGCGCGCTGCGGCGGGCACGCCACCACAGCGTTGTTGATCAGCAGGTCGAGATGATCGTACTTGGCTCGAAACACACGTGCAAACTCGCGGATGCTGGCGACTTCGGCCAAGTCCAGCAGCATCAACTCCACGCCTCCACCGACATCATCACTACCCTCTGCGTTCAGAGCCCGACGGATGGTCTCCAGAGCTCGGCGGCCGCGGCTTTCGTCTCGGCACGCCAGCACCACGTGAGCCCCACGCAGTGCCAGGGCCTTGGCCGCTTCGAAGCCGATGCCGCAATTGGCGCCTGTCACGATGGCCAGCTTGCCCTTCTGCGAGGGCATGATGGAGCCATCCCAGCGGTTAGTCGAGGCCCCGATGCCCATGACGACGCTGTCCAGAGGGATTGTGCGGCGTTAGATGTACTGAAGGGGCGATATCCGAACTACAGTAGTTCAACGCAAACATGCATGCTCGCTGGCAGTCCTTATCACTCTCTCTCTTACTCTGGCCTCATGTGCATTGTCTGGGGCGTTCAGCACACTAAAGCTTGCGATAGGTGCTTGACCTCGGAGCGGTTCAACACGAGCTGCACCGACTGCGAGTTGCTGGTGGGTTGTCGCCAAGCTTCACGCGTCCGAGAAGCACGGGCGGCCGCTCCATCTCCGGCGGCTGCCAGCCGAACACACTCTCGCCGCGAGTGATAGCGTTTGTGATGTCCTGGCCCCAACCATCCTCGCGCATAGCGGCACCGACGCGCTCGCGAAGTGCTGCCAGATCCCGCTGAGCGCGCGACTGCTGCAGTTTTTCGGCCATGAGCTGGGCGTGAGCCGATGAGCCCGTGGATGATGCGGCTCGCTTCAGATCCACCAAGCGGGGCATCGACAGTTGAGCCTTCACCTGGCGCGAGAACGTAGCCACCTCCTTGAGAGAGCTCGTCAATCGATCCGAAGGTTTGGTAGCCGGGGAAGCTCGGGAGCTTGCACTTGATCCGAGCAACTTCTCCAGCCGCTCCTTCGCAAGCGTAGAGCGCACAGTGTGCAGCTCGCTGTGGAGTTGCTGGAAAGCGCGTCGGAACGCCTCGGCGTCTGCTGCGCTCATCGCTGACCCCTTCCGCCTGCACCACCGGCATTTCCGCCTTTGCTGCGCTGCCAGCATCGCTTGAGCGTTTCAGCTGTTTGCGAAGATCCCGGTTGAGAGAGTTCAGCAATGTCTTCTCCTTGTTCGACTCATCCAGCGCAACGTCGAACTGCTCGCGCTCCTTTGCGAGCTGCACCTCCAGTTGTGCCTTGTCAGTCGTCATCGCGGCTGCACTCTCCGTTAGCTGCAGCACTTGGCTCTCGAGTTTCTGTGCCACCACGCGGTGTTGGCTATCCGCGCGTTCGAACTCTCGGATGCGTTGATGCAGTGCATTACACAGTTCCGTCATTTCTGCCAGATTGCTGCGCAATGTCGACGCATCCACGAGCTCCTGGTGAATAGCCTGTGCACGAATGCGCCATTGTGGCCTACCGTTGGCTCCATCTCCGTGCTCGTTGCGCGTGCGAGGTGCCACAGCATCGGTGAAGGCACCACGGCACACCAATTTGAACAGCAATGCCAGCTTTTCCTTAAACGCCACAGTGTGATCATATACGTTCTGCTGCGTGAATTGCACCAACTCCTCTGCTGATTTAGCGTGCTCCAGAAGACCATCATGGGCCAGATGCGACTGCAACCCACTTGCTAGCGATTGTGCCTCGGTAGCGTAACTCTGAATGGAAGTCACAGTTTCGCCACCAGCAGCCACCAGGCCATCCAGATCGTCATCTGAGGCAGCAAGATCGATCTCAGCGCGGCGGTAAAATAGCTGCGCAACGTTCAGCACCGAAAGGAGTTCTCCGAGACACTTGTCCAGAACCGGGATTAAGTCGGTGCGCAGCGTAGCAGTTTGTGCGTCGTCAGGCATCTCTCCACTAGCGAGCAGATTCTTGGTTTCACGCAAGAAGGTGACCATAGCAGAGATCGAGAACGCCATCTTAGCCACATTCTTCTAGCGCGCAGCTTGACCACTGCGCAGCGAGCACCAAAGCTTTCAGCACCAAGAGATGACGAAACCTGAGTGACTCGACCAGTATGCCATTCCTCCGACGTCTGCACGAGGCGATCATACAACGAAGCAACATCGCCTCCGCCGCGAGTTCCATTAAGCAGAGCACCTTCGGAGAAAGCTGATAGAGCTGAGTCCAGCGCGTTTTCTAATGCCGCGGTCTGCGATGTGTCGAGAGCTGAGCAACCCTGAGAGAATTCATCTTCCGTGGTCAGGTGGCATTCAAGCATGAACAGATCCTCCTTGGCTTGGCACGAGACTGACGCCAACTTATCGCCCAGTACCAGCTGCTCGACGCTCACAGCCGCAATAGACGCACCACTGTCATCCTTCTCGCCCTCCTGAGGGCCGCTCGTAGGTTGCTGGACGACGGTATCCAGATCCTTCTTCAAGTGCTGCAACAAGATATCCGATTTGCCTGCAATACGTCCCAGCGTCAATCGAACGCGAAGAACCTTCTGATCGGTCTCGGAGAAAATCGAATTCGGAACCACAGCGCGCAAGAACGAATTTTCCAGTCTAGCCTGCTCAGCAACGATCTTTTGCTTAGCTGCTTCGGTTTCGAGCTCACGTGCAGCTGCAACAAGGGCACGCAGTCCCATTGTCTGGTTCAGGGCCAAGTGAGCTGTATCCTTCAGCGACTCCACTGCACCACTTTCTGCGCGAAGCTTCGCCTTCAGCTGCGCAATCTCTTCACGGTGACTATGAGCAAGGTCGCGGAAGCGTGCAATAGTGCGCTCCTTGTCCTCAAGAACAGTTTTCTGGTCCATTGCTGACTGCTTCAATTCCTGCAGCGATGCACGCTGGGAGTCGATTTCGTCACGCAGCTCAGCCTCGTACTCGGTATGCTGATGCTCCATTTCCTGATCCACCTCACGCAACGACTCAAGAGATTGTACCGTGGTCTCCAATTCTGCCACTTTTTCGCCCAGCGTCAGGTTTTTCTCGGTCAGATCTTCCACCATGGACTCGTAAGCGTTCGCCACATCCAGCATCTCCTTCAGCTCCTCTGCTTCGCTTTCTAGCGTGTTCTTCTTCGTAGTCTGCAGAAAGGAAGACACATTTTGGATGTCAGCAATTACTACAACCATATCAAGAAACACGGTCACATACCAGTTCTTCCACCTCTTCCCTCAGTGAAACAAGCTCAGCATTCTCACGTTGAGCCTGGCGCAACTTCTTGCTAAGATCAGCCTTCTCCTCGGACGCGTTCGTGCAGGGTCTTTACTGCAGCTCGGAGCTGTTCTCGTCTGCCAAGTCTCCACTACTCGCCGACGATCCCTCCGAGTCAGATCCAGTAGTGGCCGACAGTGCCATCGCCGCCTTCAGCTTCTCGACTTCCTGTTGCAGCTCCTCTGCATGCTCCTCGGCGATCTCCTTATCCATCTCAATGGTCTCCTTCTCCAGGGTCATCATCTCGATCATATCCTGGAGCTCAGCCAGTTGCTTCTCCAGCGTTTCCACCTTACGCGCGCCAGAACTCGACTTGGCAACCGCCATGGCCACCTCCTCGGCCTTCTTCTGCTCTGCAGCCGTGAACGCGGCAATGCGCGTCTTCTGCTGGGCGACCTCCGCCTCTAGAGCCTTGACCTCCGAGGCCTGCGTGGCGTTCTCGAGCCTCAGCTCGTCCAGCTGCTCCTCATGCTCCGCCTGCAGCTCGGCAATGTGGTCCTCCAGCTCCGCGCGCACGGAGCGCACGTGCTCCTCCGCCTCGTCCCGGATGAGCTCCACCTGCTGCGCCAGCTCCTCCTGCGGGGACAGGGCGTCCTGCTCGTCCAGCACTTCGTCCTCCTCCATCCTCTCGTCCCCGTCGTCGTCCACCTGCTCCTGCTCCTGCTCCTGCTCCTGCTCCTCCTGGCCGGCGGCGGCGAGCTCCTCGATCTGCTTCTCGTGCTCGTGGCCCTGCTCCTCCAGCAGCTTGATCTTCTCGCTGTTGGCGGCCGCCGCCTCCTTCATGACCGACACGCTCTGTCTCAGCTGCTCCACGTGCCTGTTCTTCTGCTCCAGCTCCTCCTCCAGCCTCGAGATGCGCGCGCGCGCCTCCGCCAGCTGCTCGTCCGACACCGACGCGCTCGCGGCTGCCGCGGAGCTCCCGGACGTGCGGCGCTCCAGCGCCAGCCGTGAGGTCGACGCCACCGCCGTGCGGCTGCCGGGCGTGATCATGGACGCGCGCATCTTGGGCGTCGACAGCCGCGAGCTCGCGGCGCTGCTGCTGCTGGTGGAGGAGGAGGACGGCGCCGGGATGGACGACGCGCCCACGCCCGACAGGCGGCGGCTCAGCGGCGCCTTGGACGCGCCCGAGCCCAGCACGGCGCGCACCATGGACTTCTTGACGAAGAGCCCGTGGTTGGGCGCGCACGAGAAGTAGACGCGGCCGTTGAGCTCGCCGTTGTTCTTGCCCTCGGGCCGCTCCAGCTCGATGCCCACCCACTCGCCGCTGGCGAAGTCCGTCTCGCCCACGAAGCGCACGACGCCGCTCTTGCCGGCGCCGAACGCCACGCGGGCGCCCACCTCCAGGTCCATGCTGATAGGATCTCACTTCAAATGAAAATTATACTGGTGTTTGGAAAGATTGCGACAATAATTGTTTTGTTTTTGTAAAAACACGGGAATTAATTTATTTGAGATATGTAGGTTGGTGTGGTGCACACACCCGTCTCTGACTCATGGACTCAGACGGCTGGGATCAGATGTTGCGGGATCGTTTTTGACGCCTTGCCCAGCTTGTTGCTGCGATGGCAGATGGAGCTCGCCTTCGTCAGCTCGAAGGTACAACGAGGAGGAAACTGCAACTCGATTTGGGCGCTCGGACTCCGACTCGCCGCCAGCGATTCGCGCGGGCTCGCTAAAAATGTTTGAGGCATGAGGGTCTGGTTCCAAGGCAGGCAAGCTGTGCCTCGACGTCTTGGCATGAAATCTGATTGGCCTTCGGACAGATGTTGTCGACGTCCAACTTGGATATTTCTCTTCAGAGGTGTTTAAGTATACTATATTCAACTATGTGTTTCAAGTCTTCGAGCTCTGCAATTCCTGCCGCCGACAGCACGTCACTTTAGCTCATTCAACACACAACGTCACAAACGAGCTCGTTGATCGTTGGTGGCATTAATATACTATCGTCTGGGTTGCGATCCGAGGTCGCCCAACTGAAAGGATGATTTGGGGCGAGCTGATGGAGCCACAAATCAGCGGAACAAATTTACGTGTACTAACGCACCGCGCGAACATATTGGCGTAGTAACCGAGGCACATAATGTCTAGGAAGCTGTCAGGTGTTGGCGGCCATCACGCGGCGTACATGCACGCTGCACTCGTGCAGCCCGCTCACCCGCCACGCTATGACTATCGGGGGGTCTAAATTTGGTCCGCCCCGGCCTCTAAAACTGGCTTCTTATCCCACTGTTGCGATTTGTGGCCAATTGGACCCATTCGCTGGGGCCGCACAGACTGGCCTTTCAAACCAAAAAGCGCGCGATTCCAGCCACCGACTGCTGCGCGCCGAGCGTGGCACGTGAATCCGGCGTCGCCCGGTCGTCGCCGCTCCGTCGGAACTTCTCCGCGCGCTTCTCTCTCACCATTCAGAGTTTCGGGCCGTAGACAGCAGAGACAAAGACAGAGGCCAGTTAGAGGTGAGCACCGACATGACAGTGCGCAGCATCGTGCAGATGTTCGAGAGCTTGGCGGCTTCCGCTGGTGCGGAGCCGTCCGCCCACCTGATCGAGGAGTCCCCGGACGTGGCAACGTCTGCGGTCTGGTCACGTACTACGACGCGCCTGCGGTGGTCGAGGAGCCCCGCGTCCTTCCGACTCAAGACCGTCCGGATCGGACGGCAACAGCCTGCGACGGCCGACGCAGACGAGCACGGGGAGCAGGAACAGATGGAGGAGGAGGAGCAGGAACTGGAGCAGGAGGAACAGGAACAGCAATTGACGAGCAGGGGAGGAGGAGGAGGAGGAGGAGGCTGGAGAGGAGCAGGAGGAATCGATGATGGCAACCAGGAGAGCCAGAGCGAGGTGCCTGCAGTTGAGGACCGCAGCACCAGTGCGCCGTCGTCGCCGGTTAAGCCCGTGTGGAAGTGCTCGCTGCTCATGAGCAAGATTCCGCC